>NC_079452.1:12811548-13123957 GCF_903798145.1 Danio aesculapii | reverse complement strand
GGGTCCAAATTTGGGTATTAAGACTGCATTTTTTGGATGGTAGTAATTTAATCATATCTTTAAGAGTTTTAATGGTACAATGACATTTTGGACCCAATTTGAATATTAATTTCAAAAGATAGGAACAAGATACAGGTTAATGGTTTACATCCTTGGAAAGTTGTGGGAAATTTAAATAAAATGATGTACATTATGTCATTGTACCATTAAAACTCTTAAAGTTATGATTAAATTACTACCATCCAAAAAATGCAGTCTTAATACCCAAATTTGGACCCAATTTGAATATTAATTTCAAAAGATAAGAACAAGATACAGCTTCATGCCATACATACATACATGCCATACAGAGTTATGAATATTTAACTACTGTACAATTTGGACCCAATTTGAATATTAATTTCAAAAGATAAGAACAAGATACAGCTTCATGCCATACATTGTTGGAAAGCTCAGGGTACATGGAGTACAATGGTGTTATTTAATTCATTGTGGCATAATAACTGCCAGAGTTATGAATATTTTACTACTGTACAATTATGTGCTTCTTGTAAATCACTGAAAATGGACCCAATTTGAATCAGGATTTCAAAAGATAGGAACAAGATACAGCTTAATGGTTTACATCCTTGGAAAGCTGTGGGAAATTGAAATAAAATGATGTACATTATGTCCAATTGGGTCCAAATTTGGGTATTAAGACTGCATTTTTTGGATGGTAGTAATTTATTCATATCTTTAAGAGTTTTAATGGTACAATGACATTTTGGACCCAATTTGAATATTAATTTCAAAAAAATAGGAACAAGATACAGCTTAATATTTTACATCCTTGGAAAGCTGTGGGAAATTGAAATAAAATGATGTACATTATGTCCAATTGGGTCCAAATTTGGGTATTAAGACTGCATTTTTTGGATGGTAGTAATTTAATCATATCTTTAAGAGTTTTAATGGTACAATGACATTTTGGACCCAATTTGAATATTAATTTCAAAAGATAGGAACAAGATACAGCTTAATGGTTTACATTCTTGGAAAACTGTGGGAAATTGGAATAAAATGATGTACATCATGTCACTGTACCATTAAAACTCTTAAAGATATGATTAAATTACTACCATCCAAAAAATGCAGTCTTAATACCCAAATTTGGACCCAATTTGAATATTAATTTCAAAAGATAGGAACAAGATACAGCTTAATGCCATACATTGTTGGAAAGCTGAGGGTACATGGAGTACAACGGTGTCATTTAATTCATTGTGGCATAATAACTGCCAGAGTTATGAATATTTTACTACTGTACAATTATGTGCTTCTTGTAAATCACTGAAAATGGACCCAATTTGAATCAGGATTTCAAAAGATAGGAACAAGATACAGCTTAATGGTTTTCATCCTCGGAAAGCTGTGGGAAATTGAAATAAAATGATGTACATTATGTCCAATTGGGTCCGAATTTGGGTATTAAGACTGCATTTTTTGGATGGTAGTAATTTAATCATATCTTTAAGAGTTTTAATGGTACAATGACATTTTGGACCCAATTTGAATATTAGTTTCAAAAGATAGGAACAAGATACAGCTTAATGGTTTACATTCTTGGAAAACTGTGGGAAATTGGAATAAAATGATGTACATCATGTCACTGTACCATTAAAACTCTTAAAGATATGATTAAATTACTACCATCCAAAAAATGCAGTCTTAATACCCAAATTTGGACCCAATTTGAATATTAATTTCAAAAGATAAGAACAAGATACATCTTCATGCCATACATACATACATGCCATACAGAGTTATGAATATTTTACTACTGTACAATTTGGACCCAATTTGAATATTAATTTCAAAAGATAGGAACAAGATACAGCTTCATGCCATACATTGTTGGAAAGCTGAGGGTACATGGAGTACAATGGTGTTATTTGATTCATTGTGGCATAATAACTGCCAGAGTTATGAATATTTTACTACTGTACAATTATGTGCTTCTTGTAAATCACTGAAAATGGACCCAATTTGAATCAGGATTTCAAAAGATAGGAACAAGATACAGCTTAATGGTTTACATCCTTGGAAAGCTGTGGGAAATTGAAATAAAATGATGTACATTATGTCCAATTGGGTCCAAATTTGGGTATTAAGACTGCATTTTTTGGATGGTAGTAATTTATTCATATCTTTAAGAGTTTTAATGGTACAATGACATTTTGGACCCAATTTGAATATTAATTTCAAAAAATTGGAACAAGATACAGCTTAATGGTTTACATCCTTGGAAAACTGTGGGAAATTGAAATAAAATGATGTACATTATGTCATTGTACCATTAAAACTCTTAAAGTTATGATTAAATTACTACCATCCAAAAAATGCAGTCCTAATACCCAAATTTGGACCCAATTTGAATATTAATTTCAAAAGATAGGAACAGGATACAGCTTCATGCCATACATTGTTGGAAAGCTGAGGGTACATGAAGTACAATGGTGTCATTTAATTTATTGTGGCATAATAACTGCCAGAGTTATGAATATTTTACTACTGTACAATTATGTGCTTCTTGTAAATCACTGAAAATGGACCCAATTTGAATCAGGATTCCAAAAGATAGGAACAAGATACAGCTTAATGGTTTACATCCTTGGAAAGCTGTGGGAAATTGAAATAAAATGATGTACATTATGTCCAATTGGGTCCAAATTTGGGTATTAAGACTGCATTTTTTGGATGGTAGTAATTTAATCATATCTTTAAGAGTTTTAATGGTACAATGACATTTTGGACCCAATTTGAATATTAATTTCAAAAGATAGGAACAAGATACAGCTTAATGGTTTACATCCTTGGAAAGTTGTGGGAAATTGAAATAAAATGATGTACATTATGTCATTGTACCATTAAAACTCTTAAAGTTATGATTAAATTACTACCATCCAAAAAATGCAGTCTTAATACCCAAATTTGGACCCAATTTGAATATTAATTTCAAAAGATAAGAACAAGATACAGCTTCATGCCATACATACATACATGCCATACAGAGTTATGAATATTTAACTACTGTACAATTTGGACCCAATTTGAATATTAATTTCAAACGATAAGAACAAGATACAGCTTCATGCCATACATTGTTGGAAAGCTCAGGGTACATGGAGTACAATGGTGTTATTTAATTCATTGTGGCATAATAACTGCCAGAGTTATGAATATTTTACTACTGTACAATTATGTGCTTCTTGTAAATCACTGAAAATGGACCCAATTTGAATCAGGATTTCAAAAGATAGGAACAAGATACAGCTTAATGGTTTACATCCTTGGAAAGCTGTGGGAAATTGAAATAAAATGATGTACATTATGTCCAATTGGGTCCAAATTTGGGTATTAAGACTGCATTTTTTGGATGGTAGTAATTTATTCATATCTTTAAGAGTTTTAATGGTACAATGACATTTTGGACCCAATTTGAATATTAATTTCAAAAAATAGGAACAAGATACAGCTTAATGGTTTACATCCTTGGAAAACTGTGGGAAATTGAAATAAAATGATGTACATTATGTCCAATTGGGTCCAAATTTGGGTATTAAGACTGCATTTTTTGGATGGTAGTAATTTAATCATATCTTTAAGAGTTTTAATGGTACAATGACATTTTGGACCCAATTTGAATATTAATTTCAAAAGATAGGAACAAGATACAGCTTAATGGTTTACATTCTTGGAAAACTGTGGGAAATTGGAATAAAATGATGTACATCATGTCACTGTACCATTAAAACTCTTAAAGATATGATTAAATTACTACCATCCAAAAAATGCAGTCTTAATACCCAAATTTGGACCCAATTTGAATATTAATTTCAAAAGATAGGAACAAGATACAGCTTAATGCCATACATTGTTGGAAAGCTGAGGGTACATGGAGTACAACGGTGTCATTTAATTCATTGTGGCATAATAACTGCCAGAGTTATGAATATTTTACTACTGTACAATTATGTGCTTCTTGTAAATCACTGAAAATGGACCCAATTTGAATCAGGATTTCAAAAGATAGGAACAAGATACAGCTTTATGGTTTACATCCTTGGAAAACTGTGGGAAATTGGAATAAAATTTTTTACATTATTTCATTGTACCATTAAAACTCTTAAAGTTATGATTAAATTACTACCATCCAAAAAATGCAGTCTTAATACCCAAATTTGGACCCAATTTGAATATTAATTTCAAAAGATAGGAACAAGATACAGCTTCATGCCATACATTGTTGGAAAGCTGAGGGTACATGGAGTACAATGGTGTCATTTAATTCATTGTGGCATAATAACTGCCAGAGTTATGAATATTTTACTACTGTACATCTATGTGCTTCTTGTAAATCACTGAAAATGGACCCAATTTGAATCAGGATTTCAAAAGATAGGAACAAGATACAGCTTTATGGTTTACATCCTTGGAAAACTGTGGGAAATTGAAATAAAATGATGTACATTATGTCATTGTACCATTAAAACTCTTAAAGTTATGATTAAATTACTACCATCCAAAAAATCCAGTCTTAATACCAAAATTTGGACCCAATTTGAATATTAATTTCAAAAGATAAGAACAAGATACAGCTTCATGCCATACATACATACATGCCATACAGAGTTATGAATATTTTACTACTGTACAATTTGGACCCAATTTGAATATTAATTTCAAAAGATAGGAACAAGATACAGCTTCATGCCATACATTGTTGGAAAGCTGAGGGTACATGGAGTACAATGGTGTCATTTAATTCATTGTGGCATAATAACTGCCAGAGTTATGAATATTTTACTACTGTACATCTATGTGCTTCTTGTAAATCACTGAAAATGGACCCAATTTGAATCAGGATTTCAAAAGATAGGAACAAGATACAGCTTTATGGTTTACATCCTTGGAAAACTGTGGGAAATTGAAATAAAATGATGTACATTATGTCATTGTACCATTAAAACTCTTAAAGTTATGATTAAATTACTACCATCCAAAAAATCCAGTCTTAATACCAAAATTTGGACCCAATTTGAATATTAATTTCAAAAGATAAGAACAAGATACAGCTTCATGCCATACATACATACATGCCATACAGAGTTATGAATATTTTACTACTGTACAATTTGGACCCAATTTGAATATTAATTTCAAAAGATAGGAACAAGATACAGCTTCATGCCATACATTGTTGGAAAGCTGAGGGTACATGGAGTACAATGGTGTTATTTGATTCATTGTGGCATAATAACTGCCAGAGTTATGAATATTTTACTACTGTACAATTATGTGCTTCTTGTAAATCACTGAAAATGGACCCAATTTGAATCAGGATTTCAAAAGATAGGAACAAGATACAGCTTAATGGTTTACATCCTTGGAAAGCTGTGGGAAATTGAAATAAAATGATGTACATTATGTCCAATTGGGTCCAAATTTGGGTATTAAGACTGCATTTTTTGGATGGTAGTAATTTAATCATATCTTTAAGAGTTTTAATGGTACAATGACATTTTGGACCCAATTTGAATATTAATTTCAAAAAATTGGAACAAGATACAGCTTAATGGTTTACATCCTTGGAAAACTGTGGGAAATTGAAATAAAATGATGTACATTATGTCATTGTACCATTAAAACTCTTAAAGTTATGATTAAATTACTACCATCCAAAAAATGCAGTCCTAATACCCAAATTTGGACCCAATTTGAATATTAATTTCAAAAGATAGGAACAGGATACAGCTTCATGCCATACATTGTTGGAAAGCTGAGGGTACATGAAGTACAATGGTGTCATTTAATTTATTGTGGCATAATAACTGCCAGAGTTATAAATATTTTACTACTGTACAATTATGTGCTTCTTGTAAATCACTGAAAATGGACCCAATTTGAATCAGGATTCCAAAAGATAGGAACAAGATACAGCTTAATGGTTTACATCCTTGGAAAGCTGTGGGAAATTGAAATAAAATGATGTACATTATGTCCAATTGGGTCCAAATTTGGGTATTAAGACTGCATTTTTTGGATGGTAGTAATTTAATCATATCTTTAAGAGTTTTAATGGTACAATGACATTTTGGACCCAATTTGAATATTAATTTCAAAAGATAGGAACAAGATACAGCTTAATGGTTTACATCCTTGGAAAGTTGTGGGAAATTGAAATAAAATGATGTACATTATGTCATTGTACCATTAAAACTCTTAAAGTTATGATTAAATTACTACCATCCAAAAAATGCAGTCTTAATACCCAAATTTGGACCCAATTTGAATATTAATTTCAAAAGATAAGAACAAGATACAGCTTCATGCCATACATACATACATGCCATACAGAGTTATGAATATTTAACTACTGTACAATTTGGACCCAATTTGAATATTAATTTCAAAAGATAAGAACAAGATACAGCTTCATGCCATACATTGTTGGAAAGCTCAGGGTACATGGAGTACAATGGTGTTATTTAATTCATTGTGGCATAATAACTGCCAGAGTTATGAATATTTTACTACTGTACAATTATGTGCTTCTTGTAAATCACTGAAAATGGACCCAATTTGAATCAGGATTTCAAAAGATAGGAACAAGATACAGCTTAATGGTTTACATCCTTGGAAAGCTGTGGGAAATTGAAATAAAATGATGTACATTATGTCCAATTGGGTCCAAATTTGGGTATTAAGACTGCATTTTTTGGATGGTAGTAATTTATTCATATCTTTAAGAGTTTTAATGGTACAATGACATTTTGGACCCAATTTGAATATTAATTTCAAAAAATAGGAACAAGATACAGCTTAATATTTTACATCCTTGGAAAGCTGTGGGAAATTGAAATAAAATGATGTACATTATGTCCAATTCGGTCCAAATTTGGGTATTAAGACTGCATTTTTTGGATGGTAGTAATTTAATCATATCTTTAAGAGTTTTAATGGTACAATGACATTTTGGACCCAATTTGAATATTAATTTCAAAAGATAGGAACAAGATACAGCTTAATGGTTTACATTCTTGGAAAACTGTGGGAAATTGGAATAAAATGATGTACATCATGTCACTGTACCATTAAAACTCTTAAAGATATGATTAAATTACTACCATCCAAAAAATGCAGTCTTAATACCCAAATTTGGACCCAATTTGAATATTAATTTCAAAAGATAGGAACAAGATACAGCTTAATGCCATACATTGTTGGAAAGCTGAGGGTACATGGAGTACAACGGTGTCATTTAATTCATTGTGGCATAATAACTGCCAGAGTTATGAATATTTTACTACTGTACAATTATGTGCTTCTTGTAAATCACTGAAAATGGACCCAATTTGAATCAGGATTTCAAAAGATAGGAACAAGATACAGCTTAATGGTTTTCATCCTCGGAAAGCTGTGGGAAATTGAAATAAAATGATGTACATTTTGTCATTGTACCATTAAAACTCTTAAAGTTATGATTAAAATACTACCATCCAAAAAATGCAGTCTTAATACCCAAATTTGGACCCAATTTGAATATTAATTTCAAAAGATAGGAACAAGATACAGCTTCATGCCATACATTGTTGGAAAGCTGAGGGTACATGGAGTACAATGGTGTCATTTAATTCATTGTGGCATAATAACTGCCAGAGTTATGAATATTTTACTACTGTACATCTATGTGCTTCTTGTAAATCACTGAAAATGGACCCAATTTGAATCAGGATTTCAAAAGATAGGAACAAGATACAGCTTTATGGTTTACATCCTTGGAAAACTGTGGGAAATTGGAATAAAATTATGTACATTATGTCATTGTACCATTAAAACTCTTAAAGTTATGATTAAATTACTACCATCCAAAAAATCCAGTCTTAATACCCAAATTTGGACCCAATTTGAATATTAATTTCAAAAGATAGGAACAAGATACAGCTTCATGCCATACATTGTTGGAAAGCTGAGGGTACATGGAGTACAATGGTGTCATTTTAATTCATTGTGGCATAATAACTGCCAGAGTTATGAATATTTTACTACTGTACAATTATGTGCTTCTTGTAAATCACTGAAAATGGACCCAATTTGAATCAGGATTTCAAAAGATAGGAACAAGATACAGCTTAATGGTTTTCATCCTCGGAAAGCTGTGGGAAATTGAAATAAAATGATGTACATTATGTCCAATTGGGTCCAAATTTGGGTATTAAGACTGCATTTTTTGGATGGTAGTAATTTAATCATATCTTTAAGAGTTTTAATGGTACAATGACATTTTGGACCCAATTTGAATATTAATTTCAAAAGATAGGAACAAGATACAGCTTAATGGTTTACATCCTTGGAAAGCTGTGGGAAATTGAAATAAAATGATGTACATTATGTCATTGTACCATTAAAACTCTTAAAGTTATGATTAAATTACTACCATCCAAAAAATGCAGTCTTAATACCAAAATTTGGACCCAATTTGAATATTAATTTCAAAAGATAAGAACAAGATACAGCTTCATGCCATACATACATACATGCCATACAGAGTTATGAATATTTTACTACTGTACAATTTGGACCCAATTTGAATATTAATTTCAAAAGATAAGAACAAGATACAGCTTCCTGCCATACATTGTTGGAAAGCTGAGGGTACATGGAGTACAATGGTGTTATTTAATTCATTGTGGCATAATAACTGCCAGAGTTATGAATATTTTACTACTGTACAATTATGTGCTTCTTGTAAATCACTGAAAATGGACCCAATTTGAATCAGGATTTCAAAAGATAGGAACAAGATACAGCTTAATGGTTTACATCCTTGGAAAACTGTGGGAAATTGGAATAAAATTATGTACATTATGTCATTGTACCATTAAAACTCTTAAAGTTATGATTAAATTACTACCATCCAAAAAATCCAGTCTTAATACCCAAATTTGGACCCAATTTGAATATTAATTTCAAAAGATAGGAACAAGATACAGCTTTATGCCATACATTGTTGGAAAGCTGAGGGTACATGGAGTACAATGGTGTCATTTAATTCATTGTGGCATAATAACTGCCAGAGTTATGAATATTTTACTACTGTACAATTATGTGCTTCTTGTAAATCACTGAAAATGGACCCAATTTGAATCAGGATTTCAAAAGATAGGAACAAGATACAGCTTAATGGTTTACCTCTTTATAAAGCTGAGGAAAATTGGAATAACATGATGTACATTATGTCATTGTACCATTAAAACCCTTAAAGATATGATTAAATTACTACCATCCAAAAAATGCAGTCTTAATACCCAAATTTGGACCCAATTTGAATATTAATTTCAATAGATAGGAACAAGATACAGCTTAATGGTTTACATCCTTGGAAAACTGGGGGAAATTGGAATAAAATGTTGTACATCATGTCATTGTACCATTAAAACTCTTAAAGATATGATTAAATTTACTTGTTGGAAAGCTGAGGGTACATGGAGTACAATGGTGTCATTTAATTCATTGTGGCATAATAACTGCCAGAGTTATGAATATTTTACTACTGTACAATTATGTGCTTCTTGTTGTCACGATCACTAGCGATCATACTCCCAGATCGCTGGATCTCACACACTTGGACTACAAATCCGCCATTTTTGGACTACATATTCATACATGCACTCCGTTCACACAGACACACACTCTTCCCCATTTCCACTGATTGGACTCCCACAGCTGTTGCAGCTTCTGGACTAATTGCAAACACTATTTAATCATCACACACACTCCCTGCCTTTGCCGAGTCTTGTTTTACTGTATAGTGACAATTCAACGCGTTTCCTTAGTCTTGTTTCTCCGTGTGTTTACCCTAGCCTTGTTTATCTACTAATCCTTGTCTGCCGCCTGCCTTCCGACCTCTCGCCTGTGACTGATTACGATTCTGGACTGCCTATAGATATCTGTTTGCACCTGTGTTGACCATTGCCTCCCTGACATCGAATAAACCTGCACGTGGATCCAAACCTCAGTTGTCTCTGTCACTCCCCGTGTTACAGAAGACTCGGCCAAGGCAGGGAGTGTGTGTGATGATTAAATAGTGTTTGCAATTAGTGTTTTGCAATTTTCACTGTTTTGAGCAGTTTTTATCACATGCTGTTTTTGGCCTTAGAAAGCTGAAATAAGCTGATTCCTGCAATGCAGAAATAGGCTGTTCTGCAAACTCTCTCATTTCACTCAGTATTCACTTGCAACTTTTAACAACATGTTTATTACTGCATATTATGTTGTTAAAAACAAAAACAATGATCATTTTCAATGTTTTGAGCAGTTTTTATCACTTGCTGTTATTCACTTGTAACTTGTTACAACATGTTTTTATCGCTTGCTGTTTTTGGCCTTAGAAAGCTGAAATAAGCTCATTCCTGCAATGCAGAATTTGTCATTTTGCAAACTCTCTCATTTCACTCAGTATTCACTTGCAACTTGTTACAACATGTTTAATACTGCATATTATGTTGTTAAAAACAAAAACATTGTTCATTTTCACTGTTTTGAGCAGTTTTTATCACTTGCTGTTTTTGGCCTTAGAAAGCTGAAATAAGCTGATTCCTGCAATGCAGAAATAGGCTGTTCTGCAAACTCTCTCATTTCACTCAGTATTCACTTGCAACTTGTTACAACATGTTTAATACTGCATATTATGTTGTTAAAAACAAAAACATTGTTCATTTTCACTGTTTTGAGCAGTTTTTATCACTTGCTGTTTTTGGCCTTAGAAAGCTGAAATAAGCTGATTCCTGCAATGCAGAATATGTCTGTTCTGCAAACTCTCTCATTTCACTCAGTATTCACTTGCAACTTGTTACAACATGTTTAATACTGCATATTATGTTGTTAAAAACAAAAACATGATTCATTTTCACTGTTTTGAGCAGTTTTTATCACTTGCTGTTTTTGGCCTTAGAAAGCTGAAATAAGCTGATTCCTGCAATGCAGAAATAGGCTGTTCTGCAAACTCTCTCATTTCACTCAGTATTCACTTGCAACTTGTTACAACATGTTTAATACTGCATATTATGTTGTTAAAAACAAAAACATTGTTCATTTTCACTGTTTTGAGCAGTTTTTATCACTTGCTGTTTTTGGCCTTAGAAAGCTGAAATAAGCTGATTCCTGCAATGCAGAAATAGGCTGTTCTGCAAACTCTCTCATTTCACTCAGTATTCACTTGCAACTTGTTACAACATGTTTAATACTGCATATTATGTTGTTAAAAACAAAAACATTGTTCATTTTCACTGTTTTGAGCAGTTTTTATCACTTGCTGTTTTTGGCCTTAGAAAGCTGAAATAAGCTGATTCCTGCAATGCAGAAATAGGCTGTTCTGCAAACTCTCTCATTTCACTCAGTATTCACTTGCAACTTGTTACAACATGTTTAATACTGCATATTATGTTGTTAAAAACAAAAACATTGTTCATTTTCACTGTTTTGAGCAGTTTTTATCACTTGCTGTTTTTGGCCTTAGAAAGCTGAAATAAGCTGATTCCTGCAATGCAGAATAGGCTGTTCTGCAAACTCTCTCATTTCACTCAGTATTCACTTGCAACTTGTTACAACATGTTTAATACTGCATATTATGTTGTTAAAAACAAAAACATTGTTCATTTTCACTGTTTTGAGCAGTTTTTATCACTTGCTGTTTTTGGCCTTAGAAAGCTGAAATAAGCTGATTCCTGCAATGCAGAAATAGGCTGTTCTGCAAACTCTCTCATTTCACTCAGTATTCACTTGCAACTTGTTACAACATGTTTAATACTGCATATTATGTTGTTAAAAACAAAAACATTGTTCATTTTCACTGTTTTGAGCAGTTTTTATCACTTGCTGTTTTTGGCCTTAGAAAGCTGAAATAAGCTGATTCCTGCAATGCAGAAATAGGCTGTTCTGCAAACTCTCTCATTTCACTCAGTATTCACTTGCAACTTGTTACAACATGTTTAATACTGCATATTATGTTGTTAAAAACAAAAACATTGTTCATTTTCACTGTTTTGAGCAGTTTTTATCACTTGCTGTTTTTGGCCTTAGAAAGCTGAAATAAGCTGATTCCTGCAATGCAGAAATAGGCTGTTCTGCAAACTCTCTCATTTCACTCAGTATTCACTTGCAACTTGTTACAACATGTTTAATACTGCATATTATGTTGTTAAAAACAAAAACATTGTTCATTTTCACTGTTTTGAGCAGTTTTTATCACTTGCTGTTTTTGGCCTTAGAAAGCTGAAATAAGCTGATTCCTGCAACGCAGAAATAGGCTGTTCTGCAAACTCTCTCATTTCACTCAGTATTCACTTGCAACTTGTTACAACATGTTTAATACTGCATATTATGTTGTTAAAAACAAAAATTATGATCATTTTCACTGTTTTGAGCAGTTTTTATCACTTGCTGTTTTTGGCCTTAGAAAGCTGAAATAAGCTGATTCCTGCAATGCAGAAATAGGCTGTTCTGCAAACTCTCTCATTTCACTCAGTATTCACTTGCAACTTGTTACAACATGTTTAATACTGCATATTATGTTGTTAAAAACAAAAACATTGTTCATTTTCACTGTTTTGAGCAGTTTTTATCACTTGCTGTTTTTGGCCTTAGAAAGCTGAAATAAGCTGATTCCTGCAATGCAGAAATAGGCTGTTCTGCAAACTCTCTCATTTCACTCAGTATTCACTTGCAACTTGTTACAACATGTTTAATACTGCATATTATGTTGTTAAAAACAAAAACATTGTTCATTTTCACTGTTTTGAGCAGTTTTTATCACTTGCTGTTTTTGGCCTTAGAAAGCTGAAATAAGCTGATTCCTGCAATGCAGAAATAGGCTGTTCTGCAAACTCTCTCATTTCACTCAGTATTCACTTGCAACTTGTTACAACATGTTTAATACTGCATATTATGTTGTTAAAAACAAAAACATTGTTCATTTTCACTGTTTTGAGCAGTTTTTATCACTTGCTGTTTTTGGCCTTAGAAAGCTGAAATAAGCTGATTCCTGCAATGCAGAAATAGGCTGTTCTGCAAACTCTCTCATTTCACTCAGTATTCACTTGCAACTTGTTACAACATGTTTAATACTGCATATTATGTTGTTAAAAACAAAAACATTGTTCATTTTCACTGTTTTGAGCAGTTTTTATCACTTGCTGTTTTTGGCCTTAGAAAGCTGAAATAAGCTGATTCCTGCAATGCAGAAATAGGCTGTTCTGCAAACTCTCTCATTTCACTCAGTATTCACTTGCAACTTGTTACAACATGTTTAATACTGCATATTATGTTGTTAAAAACAAAAACATTGTTCATTTTCACTGTTTTGAGCAGTTTTTATCACTTGCTGTTTTTGGCCTTAGAAAGCTGAAATAAGCTGATTCCTGCAATGCAGAAATAGGCTGTTCTGCAAACTCTCTCATTTCACTCAGTATTCACTTGCAACTTGTTACAACATGTTTAATACTGCATATTATGTTGTTAAAAACAAAAACATTGTTCATTTTCACTGTTTTGAGCAGTTTTTATCACTTGCTGTTTTTGGCCTTAGAAAGCTGAAATAAGCTGATTCCTGCAATGCAGAAATAGGCTGTTCTGCAAACTCTCTCATTTCACTCAGTATTCACTTGCAACTTGTTACAACATGTTTAATACTGCATATTATGTTGTTAAAAACAAAAACATTGTTCATTTTCACTGTTTTGAGCAGTTTTTATCACTTGCTGTTTTTGGCCTTAGAAAGCTGAAATAAGCTGATTCCTGCAATGCAGAAATAGGCTGTTCTGCAAACTCTCTCATTTCACTCAGTATTCACTTGCAACTTGTTACAACATGTTTAATACTGCATATTATGTTGTTAAAACAAAAACATTGTTCATTTTCACTGTTTTGAGCAGTTTTTATCACTTGCTGTTTTTGGCCTTAGAAAGCTGAAATAAGCTGATTCCTGCAATGCAGAAATAGGCTGTTCTGCAAACTCTCTCATTTCACTCAGTATTCACTTGCAACTTGTTACAACATGTTTAATACTGCATATTATGTTGTTAAAAACAAAAACATTGTTCATTTTCACTGTTTTGAGCAGTTTTTATCACTTGCTGTTTTTGGCCTTAGAAAGCTGAAATAAGCTGATTCCTGCAATGCAGAATAGGCTGTTCTGCAAACTCTCTCATTTCACTCAGTATTCACTTGCAACTTGTTAAAACATGTTTAATACTGCATATTATGTTGTTAAAAACAAAAACATTGTTCATTTTCACTGTTTTGAGCAGTTTTTATCACTTGCTGTTTTTGGCCTTAGAAAGCTGAAATAAGCTGATTCCTGCAATGCAGAATTAGTCATTTCTGCAAACTCTCTCATTTCACTCAGTATTCACTTGCAACTTGTTAAAACATGTTTAATACTGCATATTATGTTGTTAAAAACAAAAACATTGTTCATTTTCACTGTTTTGAGCAGTTTTTATCACTTGCTGTTTTTGGCCTTAGAAAGCTGAAATAAGCTGATTCCTGCAATGCAGAAATAGGCTGTTCTGCAAACTCTCTCATTTCACTCAGTATTCACTTGCAACTTGTTACAACATGTTTAATACTGCATATTATGTTGTTAAAAACAAAAACATTGTTCATTTTCACTGTTTTGAGCAGTTTTTATCACTTGCTGTTTTTGGCCTTAGAAAGCTGAAATAAGCTGATTCCTGCAATGCAGAAATAGGCTGTTCTGCAAACTCTCTCATTTCACTCAGTATTCACTTGCAACTTGTTACAACATGTTTAATACTGCATATTATGTTGTTAAAAACAAAAACATTGTTCATTTTCACTGTTTTGAGCAGTTTTTATCACTTGCTGTTTTTGGCCTTAGAAAGCTGAAATAAGCTGATTCCTGCAATGCAGAAATAGGCTGTTCTGCAAACTCTCTCATTTCACTCAGTATTCACTTGCAACTTGTTACAACATGTTTAATACTGCATATTATGTTGTTAAAAACAAAAACATTGTTCATTTTCACTGTTTTGAGCAGTTTTTATCACTTGCTGTTTTTGGCCTTAGAAAGCTGAAATAAGCTGATTCCTGCAATGCAGAAATAGGCTGTTCTGCAAACTCTCTCATTTCACTCAGTATTCACTTGCAACTTGTTACAACATGTTTAATACTGCATATTATGTTGTTAAAACAAAAACATTGTTCATTTTCACTGTTTTGAGCAGTTTTTATCACTTGCTGTTTTTGGCCTTAGAAAGCTGAAATAAGCTGATTCCTGCAATGCAGAAATAGGCTGTTCTGCAAACTCTCTCATTTCACTCAGTATTCACTTGCAACTTGTTACAACATGTTTAATACTGCATATTATGTTGTTAAAAACAAAAACATTGTTCATTTTCACTGTTTTGAGCAGTTTTTATCACTTGCTGTTTTTGGCCTTAGAAAGCTGAAATAAGCTGATTCCTGCAATGCAGAAATAGGCTGTTCTGCAAACTCTCTCATTTCACTCAGTATTCACTTGCAACTTGTTACAACATGTTTAATACTGCATATTATGTTGTTAAAAACAAAAACAATTGTTCATTTTCACTGTTTTGAGCAGTTTTTATCACTTGCTGTTTTTGGCCTTAGAAAGCTGAAATAAGCTGATTCCTGCAATGCAGAAATAGGCTGTTCTGCAAACTCTCTCATTTCACTCAGTATTCACTTGCAACTTGTTACAACATGTTTAATACTGCATATTATGTTGTTAAAAACAAAAACATTGTTCATTTTCACTGTTTTGAGCAGTTTTTATCACTTGCTGTTTTTGGCCTTAGAAAGCTGAAATAAGCTGATTCCTGCAATGCAGAAATAGGCTGTTCTGCAAACTCTCTCATTTCACTCAGTATTCACTTGCAACTTGTTACAACATGTTTAATACTGCATATTATGTTGTTAAAAACAAAAACATTGTTCATTTTCACTGTTTTGAGCAGTTTTTATCACTTGCTGTTTTTGGCCTTAGAAAGCTGAGATAAGCTGATTCCTGCAATGCAGAATATGTTGTTCTGCAAACTCTCTCATTTCACTCAGTATTCACTTGCAACTTGTTACAACATGTTTAATACTGCATATTATGTTGTTAAAAACAAAAACATTGTTCATTTTCACTGTTTTGAGCAGTTTTTATCACTTGCTGTTTTTGGCCTTAGAAAGCTGAAATAAGCTGATTCCTGCAATGCAGAAATAGGCTGTTCTGCAAACTCTCTCATTTCACTCAGTATTCACTTGCAACTTGTTACAACATGTTTAATACTGCATATTATGTTGTTAAAAACAAAAACATTGTTCATTTTCACTGTTTTGAGCAGTTTTTATCACTTGCTGTTTTTGGCCTTAGAAAGCTGAAATAAGCTGATTCTTGCAATGCAGAATAGGCTGTTCTGCAAACTCTCTCATTTCACTCAGTATTCACTTGCAACTTGTTACAACATGTTTAATACTGCATATTATGTTGTTAAAAACAAAAACATTGTTCATTTTCACTGTTTTGAGCAGTTTTTATCACTTGCTGTTTTTGGCCTTAGAAAGCTGAAATAAGCTGATTCCTGCAATGCAGAAATAGGCTGTTCTGCAAACTCTCTCATTTCACTCAGTATTCACTTGCAACTTGTTACAACATGTTTAATACTGCATATTATGTTGTTAAAAACAAAAACATTGTTCATTTTCACTGTTTTGAGCAGTTTTTATCACTTGCTGTTTTTGGCCTTAGAAAGCTGAAATAAGCTGATTCCTGCAATGCAGAAATAGGCTGTTCTGCAAACTCTCTCATTTCACTCAGTATTCACTTGCAACTTGTTACAACATGTTTAATACTGCATATCTTGTTGTTAAAAACAAAAACATTGTTCATTTTCACTGTTTTGAGCAGTTTTTATCACTTGCTGTTTTTGGCCTTAGAAAGCTGAAATAAGCTGATTCCTGCAATGCAGAAATAGGCTGTTCTGCAAACTCTCTCATTTCACTCAGTATTCACTTGCAACTTGTTACAACATGTTTAATACTGCATATTATGTTGTTAAAAACAAAAACATTGTTCATTTTCACTGTTTTGAGCAGTTTTTATCACTTGCTGTTTTTGGCCTTAGAAAGCTGAAATAAGCTGATTCCTGCAATGCAGAAATAGGCTGTTCTGCAAACTCTCTCATTTCACTCAGTATTCACTTGCAACTTGTTACAACATGTTTAATACTGCATATTATGTTGTTAAAAACAAAAACAATGATCATTTTCACTGTTTTGAGCAGTTTTTATCACTTGCTGTTTTTGGCCTTAGAAAGCTGAAATAAGCTGATTCCTGCAATGCAGAAATAGGCTGTTCTGCAAACTCTCTCATTTCACTCAGTATTCACTTGCAACTTGTTACAACATGTTTAATACTGCATATTATGTTGTTAAAAACAAAAACATTGTTCATTTTCACTGTTTTGAGCAGTTTTTATCACTTGCTGTTTTTGGCCTTAGAAAGCTGAAATAAGCTGATTCCTGCAATGCAGAAATAGGCTGTTCTGCAAACTCTCTCATTTCACTCAGTATTCACTTGCAACTTGTTACAACATGTTCAATACTGCATATTATGTTGTTAAAAACAAAAACATTGTTCATTTTCACTGTTTTGAGCAGTTTTTATCACTTGCTGTTTTTGGCCTTAGAAAGCTGAAATAAGCTGATTCCTGCAATGCAGAAATAGGCTGTTCTGCAAACTCTCTCATTTCACTCAGTATTCACTTGCAACTTGTTACAACATGTTTAATACTGCATATTATGTTGTTAAAAACAAAAACATTGTTCATTTTCACTGTTTTGAGCAGTTTTTATCACTTGCTGTTTTTGGCCTTAGAAAGCTGAAATAAGCTGATTCCTGCAATGCAGAAATAGGCTGTTCTGCAAACTCTCTCATTTCACTCAGTATTCACTTGCAACTTGTTACAACATGTTTAATACTGCATATTATGTTGTTAAAAACAAAAACATTGTTCATTTTCACTGTTTTGAGCAGTTTTTATCACTTGCTGTTTTTGGCCTTAGAAAGCTGAAATAAGCTGATTCCTGCAATGCAGAAATAGGCTGTTCTGCAAACTCTCTCATTTCACTTAGTATTCACTTGCAACTTGTTACAACATGTTTAATACTGCATATTATGTTGTTAAAAACAAAAACATTGTTCATTTTCACTGTTTTGAGCAGTTTTTATCACTTGCTGTTTTTGGCCTTAGAAAGCTGAAATAAGCTGATTCCTGCAATGCAGAAATAGGCTGTTCTGCAAACTCTCTCATTTCACTCAGTATTCACTTGCAACTTGTTACAACATGTTTAATACTGCATATTATGTTGTTAAAAACAAAAACATTGTTCATTTTCACTGTTTTGAGCAGTTTTTATCACTTGCTGTTTTTGGCCTTAGAAAGCTGAAATAAGCTGATTCCTGCAATGCAGAATAGGCTGTTCTGCAAACTCTCTCATTTCACTCAGTATTCACTTGCAACTTGTTACAACATGTTTAATACTGCATATTATGTTGTTAAAAACAAAAACATTGTTCATTTTCACTGTTTTGAGCAGTTTTTATCACTTGCTGTTTTTGGCCTTAGAAAGCTGAAATAAGCTGATTCCTGCAATGCAGAAATAGGCTGTTCTGCAAACTCTCTCATTTCACTCAGTATTCACTTGCAACTTGTTACAACATGTTTAATACTGCATATTATGTTGTTAAAAACAAAAACATTGTTCATTTTCACTGTTTTGAGCAGTTTTTATCACTTGCTGTTTTTGGCCTTAGAAAGCTGAAATAAGCTGATTCCTGCAATGCAGAAATAGGCTGTTCTGCAAACTCTCTCATTTCACTCAGTATTCACTTGCAACTTGTTAAAACATGTTTAATACTGCATATTATGTTGTTAAAAACAAAAACATTGTTCATTTTCACTGTTTTGAGCAGTTTTTATCACTTGCTGTTTTTGGCCTTAGAAAGCTGAAATAAGCTGATTCCTGCAATGCAGAAATAGGCTGTTCTGCAAACTCTCTCATTTCACTCAGTATTCACTTGCAACTTGTTACAACATGTTTAATACTGCATATTATGTTGTTAAAAACAAAAACATTGTTCATTTTCACTGTTTTGAGCAGTTTTTATCACTTGCTGTTTTTGGCCTTAGAAAGCTGAAATAAGCTGATTCCTGCAATGCAGAAATAGGCTGTTCTGCAAACTCTCTCATTTCACTCAGTATTCACTTGCAACTTGTTACAACATGTTTAATACTGCATATTATGTTGTTAAAAACAAAAACATTGTTCATTTTCACTGTTTTGAGCAGTTTTTATCACTTGCTGTTTTTGGCCTTAGAAAGCTGAAATAAGCTGATTCCTGCAATGCAGAAATAGGCTGTTCTGCAAACTCTCTCATTTCACTCAGTATTCACTTGCAACTTGTTACAACATGTTTAATACTGCATATTATGTTGTTAAAAACAAAAACATGTTCATTTTCACTGTTTTGAGCAGTTTTTATCACTTGCTGTTTTTGGCCTTAGAAAGCTGAAATAAGCTGATTCCTGCAATGCAGAAATAGGCTGTTCTGCAAACTCTCTCATTTCACTCAGTATTCACTTGCAACTTGTTACAACATGTTTAATACTGCATATTATGTTGTTAAAAACAAAAACATTGTTCATTTTCACTGTTTTGAGCAGTTTTTATCACTTGCTGTTTTTGGCCTTAGAAAGCTGAAATAAGCTGATTCCTGCAATGCAGAAATAGGCTGTTCTGCAAACTCTCTCATTTCACTCAGTATTCACTTGCAACTTGTTACAACATGTTTAATACTGCATATTATGTTGTTAAAAACAAAAATAATTGTTCATTTTCACTGTTTTGAGCAGTTTTTATCACTTGCTGTTTTTGGCCTTAGAAAGCTGAAATAAGCTGATTCCTGCAATGCAGAAATAGGCTGTTCTGCAAACTCTCTCATTTCACTCAGTATTCACTTGCAACTTGTTACAACATGTTTAATACTGCATATTATGTTGTTAAAAACAAAAACATTGATCATTTTCACTGTTTTGAGCAGTTTTTATCACTTGCTGTTTTTGGCCTTAGAAAGCTGAAATAAGCTGATTCCTGCAATGCAGAAATAGGCTGTTCTGCAAACTCTCTCATTTCACTCAGTATTCACTTGCAACTTGTTACAACATGTTTAATACTGCATATTATGTTGTTAAAAACAAAAACATTGTTCATTTTCACTGTTTTGAGCAGTTTTTATCACTTGCTGTTTTTGGCCTTAGAAAGCTGAAATAAGCTGATTCCTGCAATGCAGAATAGGCTGTTCTGCAAACTCTCTCATTTCACTCAGTATTCACTTGCAACTTGTTAAAACATGTTTAATACTGCATATTATGTTGTTAAAAACAAAAACATTGTTCATTTTCACTGTTTTGAGCAGTTTTTATCACTTGCTGTTTTTGGCCTTAGAAAGCTGAAATAAGCTGATTCCTGCAATGCAGGAATCAGGATGTTCTGCAAACTCTCTCATTTCACTCAGTATTCACTTGCAACTTGTTACAACATGTTTAAAACTGTATATTATGTTGTTAAAAACAAAAACATTGTTCATTTTCACTGTTTTGAGCAGTTTTTATCACTTGCTGTTTTTGGCCTTAGAAAGCTGAAATAAGCTGATTCCTGCAATGCAGAAATAGGCTGTTCTGCAAACTCTCTCATTTCACTCAGTATTCACTTGCAACTTGTTACAACATGTTTAATACTGCATATTATGTTGTTAAAAACAAAAACATTGTTCATTTTCACTGTTTTGAGCAGTTTTTATCACTTGCTGTTTTTGGCCTTAGAAAGCTGAAATAAGCTGATTCCTGCAATGCAGAAATAGGCTGTTCTGCAAACTCTCTCATTTCACTCAGTATTCACTTGCAACTTGTTACAACATGTTTAATACTGCATATTATGTTGTTAAAAACAAAAACATTGTTCATTTTCACTGTTTTGAGCAGTTTTTATCACTTGCTGTTTTTGGCCTTAGAAAGCTGAAATAAGCTGATTCCTGCAATGCAGAAATAGGCTGTTCTGCAAACTCTCTCATTTCACTCAGTATTCACTTGCAACTTGTTACAACATGTTTAATACTGCATATTATGTTGTTAAAAACAAAAACATTGTTCATTTTCACTGTTTTGAGCAGTTTTTATCACTTGCTGTTTTTGGCCTTAGAAAGCTGAAATAAGCTGATTCCTGCAATGCAGAAATAGGCTGTTCTGCAAACTCTCTCATTTCACTCAGTATTCACTTGCAACTTGTTACAACATGTTTAATACTGCATATTATGTTGTTAAAAACAAAAACATTGTTCATTTTCACTGTTTTGAGCAGTTTTTATCACTTGCTGTTTTTGGCCTTAGAAAGCTGAAATAAGCTGATTCCTGCAATGCAGAAATAGGCTGTTCTGCAAACTCTCTCATTTCACTCAGTATTCACTTGCAACTTGTTACAACATGTTTAATACTGCATATTATGTTGTTAAAAACAAAAACATTGTTCATTTTCACTGTTTTGAGCAGTTTTTATCACTTGCTGTTTTTGGCCTTAGAAAGCTGAAATAAGCTGATTCCTGCAATGCAGAAATAGGCTGTTCTGCAAACTCTCTCATTTCACTCAGTATTCACTTGCAACTTGTTACAACATGTTTAATACTGCATATTATGTTGTTAAAAACAAAAACATTGTTCATTTTCACTGTTTTGAGCAGTTTTTATCACTTGCTGTTTTTGGCCTTAGAAAGCTGAAATAAGCTGATTCCTGCAATGCAGAAATAGGCTGTTCTGCAAACTCTCTCATTTCACTCAGTATTCACTTGCAACTTGTTACAACATGTTTAATACTGCATATTATGTTGTTAAAAACAAAAACGTTGTTCATTTTCACTGTTTTGAGCAGTTTTTATCACTTGCTGTTTTTGGCCTTAGAAAGCTGAAATAAGCTGATTCCTGCAATGCAGAAATAGGCTGTTCTGCAAACTCTCTCATTTCACTCAGTATTCACTTGCAACTTGTTACAACATGTTTAATACTGCATATTATGTTGTTAAAAACAAAAACATTGATCATTTTCACTGTTTTGAGCAGTTTTTATCACTTGCTGTTTTTGGCCTTAGAAAGCTGAAATAAGCTGATTCCTGCAATGCAGAAATAGGCTGTTCTGCAAACTCTCTCATTTCACTCAGTATTCACTTGCAACTTGTTACAACATGTTTAATACTGCATATTATGTTGTTAAAAACAAAAACATTGTTCATTTTCACTGTTTTGAGCAGTTTTTATCACTTGCTGTTTTTGGCCTTAGAAAGCTGAAATAAGCTGATTCCTGCAATGCAGAAATAGGCTGTTCTGCAAACTCTCTCATTTCACTTAGTATTCACTTGCAACTTGTTACAACATGTTTAATACTGCATATTATGTTGTTAAAAACAAAAACATTGTTCATTTTCACTGTTTTGAGCAGTTTTTATCACTTGCTGTTTTTGGCCTTAGAAAGCTGAAATAAGCTGATTCCTGCAATGCAGAAATAGGCTGTTCTGCAAACTCTCTCATTTCACTCAGTATTCACTTGCAACTTGTTACAACATGTTTAATACTGCATATTATGTTGTTAAAAACAAAAACATGATCATTTTCACTGTTTTGAGCAGTTTTTATCACTTGCTGTTTTTGGCCTTAGAAAGCTGAAATAAGCTGATTCCTGCAATGCAGAAATAGGCTGTTCTGCAAACTCTCTCATTTCACTCAGTATTCACTTGCAACTTGTTACAACATGTTTAATACTGCATATTATGTTGTTAAAAACAAAAACATTGTTCATTTTCACTGTTTTGAGCAGTTTTTATCACTTGCTGTTTTTGGCCTTAGAAAGCTGAAATAAGCTGATTCCTGCAATGCAGAATTTGTCATTTCTGCAAACTCTCTCATTTCACTCAGTATTCACTTGCAACTTGTTAAAACATGTTTAATACTGCATATTATGTTGTTAAAAACAAAAACATGATTCATTTTCACTGTTTTGAGCAGTTTTTATCACTTGCTGTTTTTGGCCTTAGAAAGCTGAAATAAGCTGATTCCTGCAATGCAGAAATAGGCTGTTCTGCAAACTCTCTCATTTCACTCAGTATTCACTTGCAACTTGTTACAACATGTTTAATACTGCATATTATGTTGTTAAACACAAAAATGTTGATAATTTTCACTGTTTTGAGCAGTTTTTATCACTTGCTGTTTTTGGCCTTAGAAAGCTGAAATAAGCTGATTCCTGCAATGCAGAAATAGGCTGTTCTGCAAACTCTCTCATTTCACTCAGTATTCACTTGCAACTTGTTACAACATGTTTAATACTGCATATTATGTTGTTAAAAACAAAAACATTGTTCATTTTCACTGTTTTGAGCAGTTTTTATCACTTGCTGTTTTTGGCCTTAGAAAGCTGAAATAAGCTGATTCCTGCAATGCAGAATTAGTCATGTTCTGCAAACTCTCTCATTTCACTCAGTATTCACTTGCAACTTGTTACAACATGTTTAATACTGCATATTATGTTGTTAAAAACAAAAACAATGATTCATTTTCACTGTTTTGAGCAGTTTTTATCACTTGCTGTTTTTGGCCTTAGAAAGCTGAAATAAGCTGATTCTTGCAATGCAGAAATAGGCTGTTCTTCAAACTCTCTCATTTCACTCAGTATTCACTTGCAACTTGTTACAACATGTTTAATACTGCATATTATGTTGTTAAAAACAAAAACATTGATCATTTTCACTGTTTTGAGCAGTTTTTATCACTTGCTGTTTTTGGCCTTAGAAAGCTGAAATAAGCTGATTCCTGCAATGCAGAAATAGGCTGTTCTGCAAACTCTCTCATTTCACTCAGTATTCACTTGCAACTTGTTACAACATGTTTAATACTGCATATTATGTTGTTAAAAACAAAAACATTGATTCATTTTCACTGTTTTGAGCAGTTTTTATCACTTGCTGTTTTTGGCCTTAGAAAGCTGAAATAAGCTGATTCCTGCAATGCAGAAATAGGCTGTTCTGCAAACTCTCTCATTTCACTCAGTATTCACTTGCAACTTGTTACAACATGTTTAATACTGCATATTATGTTGTTAAAAACAAAAACATTGATCATTTTCACTGTTTTGAGCAGTTTTTATCACTTGCTGTTTTTGGCCTTAGAAAGCTGAAATAAGCTGATTCCTGCAATGCAGAAATAGGCTGTTCTGCAAACTCTCTCATTTCACTCAGTATTCACTTGCAACTTGTTACAACATGTTTAATACTGCATATTATGTTGTTAAAAACAAAAACATTGTTCATTTTCACTGTTTTGAGCAGTTTTTATCACTTGCTGTTTTTGGCCTTAGAAAGCTGAAATAAGCTGATTCCTGCAATGCAGAAATAGGCTGTTCTGCAAACTCTCTCATTTCACTCAGTATTCACTTGCAACTTGTTAAAACATGTTTAATACTGCATATTATGTTGTTAAAAACAAAAACATTGTTCATTTTCACTGTTTTGAGCAGTTTTTATCACTTGCTGTTTTTGGCCTTAGAAAGCTGAAATAAGCTGATTCCTGCAATGCAGAATAGGCTGTTCTGCAAACTCTCTCATTTCACTCAGTATTCACTTGCAACTTGTTACAACATGTTTAATACTGCATATTATGTTGTTAAAAACAAAAACATTGTTCATTTTCACTGTTTTGAGCAGTTTTTATCACTTGCTGTTTTTGGCCTTAGAAAGCTGAAATAAGCTGATTCCTGCAATGCAGAAATAGGCTGTTCTGCAAACTCTCTCATTTCACTCAGTATTCACTTGCAACTTGTTACAACATGTTTAATACTGCATATTATGTTGTTAAAAACAAAAACATTGTTCATTTTCACTGTTTTGAGCAGTTTTTATCACTTGCTGTTTTTGGCCTTAGAAAGCTGAAATAAGCTGATTCCTGCAATGCAGAAATAGGCTGTTCTGCAAACTCTCTCATTTCACTCAGTATTCACTTGCAACTTGTTACAACATGTTTAATACTGCATATTATGTTGTTAAAAACAAAAACATTGTTCATTTTCACTGTTTTGAGCAGTTTTTATCACTTGCTGTTTTTGGCCTTAGAAAGCTGAAATAAGCTGATTCCTGCAATGCAGAATAGGCTGTTCTGCAAACTCTCTCATTTCACTCAGTATTCACTTGCAACTTGTTACAACATGTTTAATACTGCATATTATGTTGTTAAAAACAAAAACAATGTTTATTTTCACTGTTTTGAGCAGTTTTTATCACTTGCTGTTTTTGGCCTTAGAAAGCTGAAATAAGCTGATTCCTGCAATGCAGAAATAGGCTGTTCTGCAAACCTTCTCATTTTACTTAGTATTCACTTGCAACTTGTTACAACATGTTTATTACTGCATATTATGTTGTTAAAAACAAAAAAAAGAGATCATTTTCACTGTTTTGAGCAGTTTTTATCACTTGCTGTTTTTGGCCTTAGAAAGCTGAAATAAGCTGATTCCTGCAATGCAGAAATAGGCTGTTCTGCAAACTCTCTCATTTCACTCAGTATTCACTTGCAACTTGTTACAACATGTTTAATACTGCATATTATGTTGTTAAAAACAAAAACATTGTTCATTTTCACTGTTTTGAGCAGTTTTTATCACTTGCTGTTTTTGGCCTTAGAAAGCTGAAATAAGCTGATTCCTGCAATGCAGAAATAGGCTGTTCTGCAAACTCTCTCATTTCACTCAGTATTCACTTGCAACTTGTTACAACATGTTTAATACTGCATATAATGTTTTTAAAAACAAAAACAATTGATCATTTTCACTGTTTTGAGCAGTTTTTATCACTTGCTGTTTTTGGCCTTAGAAAGCTGAAATAAGCTGATTCCTGCAACGCAGAAATAGGCTGTTCTGCAAACTCTCTCATTTCACTCAGTATTCACTTGCAACTTGTTACAACATGTTTAATACTGCATATTATGTTGTTAAAAACAAAAACATTGTTCATTTTCACTGTTTTGAGCAGTTTTTATCACTTGCTGTTTTTGGCCTTAGAAAGCTGAAATAAGCTGATTCCTGCAATGCAGAAATAGGCTGTTCTGCAAACTCTCTCATTTCACTCAGTATTCACTTGCAACTTGTTACAACATGTTTAATACTGCATATTATGTTGTTAAAAACAAAAACATTGTTCATTTTCACTGTTTTGAGCAGTTTTTATCACTTGCTGTTTTTGGCCTTAGAAAGCTGAAATAAGCTGATTCCTGCAATGCAGAAATTAGGCTGTTCTGCAAACTCTCTCATTTCACTCAGTATTCACTTGCAACTTGTTACAACATGTTTAATACTGCATATTATGTTGTTAAAAACAAAAACATTGTTCATTTTCACTGTTTTGAGCAGTTTTTATCACTTGCTGTTTTTGGCCTTAGAAAGCTGAAATAAGCTGATTCCTGCAATGCAGAAATAGGCTGTTCTGCAAACTCTCTCATTTCACTCAGTATTCACTTGCAACTTGTTACAACATGTTTAATACTGCATATTATGTTGTTAAAAACAAAAACATTGTTCATTTTCACTGTTTTGAGCAGTTTTTATCACTTGCTGTTTTTGGCCTTAGAAAGCTGAAATAAGCTGATTCCTGCAATGCAGAAATAGGCTGTTCTGCAAACTCTCTCATTTCACTCAGTATTCACTTGCAACTTGTTACAACATGTTTAATACTGCATATTATGTTGTTAAAAACAAAAACATTGTTCATTTTCACTGTTTTGAGCAGTTTTTATCACTTGCTGTTTTTGGCCTTAGAAAGCTGAAATAAGCTGATTCCTGCAATGCAGAAATAGGCTGTTCTGCAAACTCTCTCATTTCACTCAGTATTCACTTGCAACTTGTTACAACATGTTTAATACTGCATATTATGTTGTTAAAAACAAAAACATTGATTCATTTTCACTGTTTTGAGCAGTTTTTATCACTTGCTGTTTTTGGCCTTAGAAAGCTGAAATAAGCTGATTCCTGCAACGCAGAAATAGGCTGTTCTGCAAACTCTCTCATTTCACTCAGTATTCACTTGCAACTTGTTACAACATGTTTAATACTGCATATTATGTTGTTAAAAACAAAAACATTGTTCATTTTCACTGTTTTGAGCAGTTTTTATCACTTGCTGTTTTTGGCCTTAGAAAGCTGAAATAAGCTGATTCCTGCAATGCAGAATTAGTCTGTTCTGCAAACTCTCTCATTTCACTCAGTATTCACTTGCAACTTGTTACAACATGTTTAATACTGCATATTATGTTGTTAAAAACAAAAACAATGATTCATTTTCACTGTTTTGAGCAGTTTTTATCACTTGCTGTTTTTGGCCTTAGAAAGCTGAAATAATCTGATTCCTGCAATGCAGAATTAGGCAGTTCTGCAAACACTCTCATTTCACTCAGTATTCACTTGCAACTTGTTACAACATGTTTAATACTGCATATTATGTTGTTAAAAACAAAAACATTGTTCATTTTCACTGTTTTGAGCAGTTTTTATCACTTGCTGTTTTTGGCCTTAGAAAGCTGAAATAAGCTGATTCCTGCAATGCAGAAATAGGCTGTTCTGCAAACTCTCTCATTTCACTCAGTATTCACTTGCAACTTGTTACAACATGTTTAATACTGCATATTATGTTGTTAAAAACAAAAACATTGATCATTTTCACTGTTTTGAGCAGTTTTTATCACTTGCTGTTTTTGGCCTTAGAAAGCTGAAATAAGCTGATTCCTGCAATGCAGAAATAGGCTGTTCTGCAAACTCTCTCATTTCACTCAGTATTCACTTGCAACTTGTTACAACATGTTTAATACTGCATATTATGTTGTTAAAAACAAAAACATTGTTCATTTTCACTGTTTTGAGCAGTTTTTATCACTTGCTGTTTTTGGCCTTAGAAAGCTGAAATAAGCTGATTCCTGCAATGCAGAAATAGGCTGTTCTGCAAACTCTCTCATTTCACTCAGTATTCACTTGCAACTTGTTACAACATGTTTAATACTGCATATTATGTTGTTAAAAACAAAAACATTGTTCATTTTCACTGTTTTGAGCAGTTTTTATCACTTGCTGTTTTTGGCCTTAGAAAGCTGAAATAAGCTGATTCCTGCAATGCAGAAATAGGCTGTTCTGCAAACTCTCTCATTTCACTCAGTATTCACTTGCAACTTGTTACAACATGTTTAATACTGCATATTATGTTGTTAAAAACAAAAACATTCTTTTATTTTCACTGTTTTGAGCAGTTTTTATCACTTGCTGTTTTTGGCCTTAGAAAGCTGAAATAAGCTGATTCCTGCAACGCAGAAATAGGCTGTTCTGCAAACTCTCTCATTTCACTCAGTATTCACTTGCAACTTGTTACAACATGTTTAATACTGCATATTATGTTGTTAAAAACAAAAACATTGATTCATTTTCACTGTTTTGAGCAGTTTTTATCACTTGCTGTTTTTGGCCTTAGAAAGCTGAAATAAGCTGATTCCTGCAATGCAGAAATAGGCTGTTCTGCAAACTCTCTCATTTCACTCAGTATTCACTTGCAACTTGTTACAACATGTTTAATACTGCATATTATGTTGTTAAAAACAAAAACATTGTTCATTTTCACTGTTTTGAGCAGTTTTTATCACTTGCTGTTTTTGGCCTTAGAAAGCTGAAATAAGCTGATTCCTGCAATGCAGAAATAGGCTGTTCTGCAAACTCTCTCATTTCACTCAGTATTCACTTGCAACTTGTTACAACATGTTTAATACTGCATATTATGTTGTTAAAAACAAAAACATTGATCATTTTCACTGTTTTGAGCAGTTTTTATCACTTGCTGTTTTTGGCCTTAGAAAGCTGAAATAAGCTGATTCCTGCAATGCAGAAATAGGCTGTTCTGCAAACTCTCTCATTTCACTCAGTATTCACTTGCAACTTGTTACAACATGTTTAATACTGCATATTATGTTGTTAAAAACAAAAACATTGTTCATTTTCACTGTTTTGAGCAGTTTTTATCACTTGCTGTTTTTGGCCTTAGAAAGCTGAAATAAGCTGATTCCTGCAATGCAGAATAGGCTGTTCTGCAAACTCTCTCATTTCACTCAGTATTCACTTGCAACTTGTTACAACATGTTTAATACTGCATATTATGTTGTTAAAAACAAAAACATTGATTCATTTTCACTGTTTTGAGCAGTTTTTATCACTTGCTGTTTTTGGCCTTAGAAAGCTGAAATAAGCTGATTCCTGCAATGCAGAAATAGGCTGTTCTGCAAACTCTCTCATTTCACTCAGTATTCACTTGCAACTTGTTACAACATGTTTAATACTGCATATTATGTTGTTAAAAACAAAAACATTGTTCATTTTCACTGTTTTGAGCAGTTTTTATCACTTGCTGTTTTTGGCCTTAGAAAGCTGAAATAAGCTGATTCCTGCAATGCAGAATTGTCATTTTGCAAACTCTCTCATTTCACTCAGTATTCACTTGCAACTTGTTAAAACATGTTTAATACTGCATATTATGTTGTTAAAAACAAAAACATTGTTCATTTTCACTGTTTTGAGCAGTTTTTATCACTTGCTGTTTTTGGCCTTAGAAAGCTGAAATAAGCTGATTCCTGCAATGCAGAAATAGGCTGTTCTGCAAACTCTCTCATTTCACTCAGTATTCACTTGCAACTTGTTACAACATGTTTAATACTGCATATTATGTTGTTAAAAACAAAAACAATGATTCATTTTCACTGTTTTGAGCAGTTTTTATCACTTGCTGTTTTTGGCCTTAGAAAGCTGAAATAAGCTGATTCCTGCAATGCAGAAATAGGCTGTTCTGCAAACTCTCTCATTTCACTCAGTATTCACTTGCAACTTGTTACAACATGTTTAATACTGCATATTATGTTGTTAAAAACAAAAACATTGTTCATTTTCACTGTTTTGAGCAGTTTTTATCACTTGCTGTTTTTGGCCTTAGAAAGCTGAAATAAGCTGATTCCTGCAATGCAGAAATAGGCTGTTCTGCAAACTCTCTCATTTCACTCAGTATTCACTTGCAACTTGTTACAACATGTTTAATACTGCATATTATGTTGTTAAAAACAAAAACAATGATCATTTTCACTGTTTTGAGCAGTTTTTATCACTTGCTGTTTTTGGCCTTAGAAAGCTGAAATAAGCTGATTCCTGCAATGCAGAATTTGTCATTTTGCAAACTCTCTCATTTCACTCAGTATTCACTTGCAACTTGTTAAAACATGTTTATTACTGCATATTATGTTGTTAAAAACAAAAACAATGATCATTTTCACTGTTTTGAGCAGTTTTTATCACTTGCTGTTTTTGGCCTTAGAAAGCTGAAATAAGCTGATTCCTGCAATGCAGAAATAGGCTGTTCTGCAAACTCTCTCATTTCACTCAGTATTCACTTGCAACTTGTTACAACATGTTTAATACTGCATATTATGTTGTTAAAAACAAAAACAATGATCATTTTCACTGTTTTGAGCAGTTTTTATCACTTGCTGTTTTTGGCCTTAGAAAGCTGAAATAAGCTGATTCCTGCAATGCAGAAATAGGCTGTTCTGCAAACTCTCTCATTCACTCAGTATTCACTTGCAACTTGTTACAACATGTTTAATACTGCATATTATGTTGTTAAAAACAAAAACAATGATCATTTTCACTGTTTTGAGCAGTTTTTATCACTTGCTGTTTTTGGCCTTAGAAAGCTGAAATAAGCTGATTCCTGCAATGCAGAAATAGGCTGTTCTGCAAACTCTCTCATTTCACTCAGTATTCACTTGCAACTTGTTACAACATGTTTAATACTGCATATTATGTTGTTAAAAACAAAAACAATTTTCATTTTCACTGTTTTGAGCAGTTTTTATCACTTGCTGTTTTTGGCCTTAGAAAGCTGAAATAAGCTGATTCCTGCAATGCAGAAATAGGCTGTTCTGCAAACTCTCTCATTTCACTCAGTATTCACTTGCAACTTGTTACAACATGTTTAATACTGCATATATGTTGTTAAAAACAAAAACATTGTTCATTTTCACTGTTTTGAGCAGTTTTTATCACTTGCTGTTTTTGGCCTTAGAAAGCTGAAATAAGCTGATTCCTGCAATGCAGAAATAGGCTGTTCTGCAAACTCTCTCATTTCACTCAGTATTCACTTGCAACTTGTTACAACATGTTTAATACTGCATATTATGTTGTTAAAAACAAAAAAAATTGATCATTTTCACTGTTTTGAGCAGTTTTTATCACTTGCTGTTTTTGGCCTTAGAAAGCTGAAATAAGCTGATTCCTGCAATGCAGAAATAGGCTGTTCTGCAAACTCTCTCATTTCACTCAGTATTCACTTGCAACTTGTTACAACATGTTTAATACTGCATATTATGTTGTTAAAAACAAAAACATTGATCATTTTCACTGTTTTGAGCAGTTTTTATCACTTGCTGTTTTTGGCCTTAGAAAGCTGAAATAAGCTGATTCCTGCAATGCAGAAATAGGCTGTTCTGCAAACTCTCTCATTTCACTCAGTATTCACTTGCAACTTGTTACAACATGTTTAATACTGCATATTATGTTGTTAAAAACAAAAACATTGTTCATTTTCACTGTTTTGAGCAGTTTTTATCACTTGCTGTTTTTGGCCTTAGAAAGCTGAAATAAGCTGATTCCTGCAATGCAGAAATAGGCTGTTCTGCAAACTCTCTCATTTCACTCAGTATTCACTTGCAACTTGTTACAACATGTTTAATACTGCATATTATGTTGTTAAAAACAAAAACAATGATCATTTTCACTGTTTTGAGCAGTTTTTATCACTTGCTGTTTTTGGCCTTAGAAAGCTGAAATAAGCTGATTCCTGCAATGCAGAATTTGTCATTTTGCAAACTCTCTCATTTCACTCAGTATTCACTTGCAACTTGTTACAACATGTTTAATACTGCATATTATGTTGTTAAAAACAAAAACAATGATCATTTTCACTGTTTTGAGCAGTTTTTATCACTTGCTGTTTTTGGCCTTAGAAAGCTGAAATAAGCTGATTCCTGCAATGCAGAAATAGGCTGTTCTGCAAACTCTCTCATTTCACTCAGTATTCACTTGCAACTTGTTACAACATGTTTAATACTGCATATTATGTTGTTAAAAACAAAAACATTGTTCATTTTCACTGTTTTGAGCAGTTTTTATCACTTGCTGTTTTTGGCCTTAGAAAGCTGAAATAAGCTGATTCCTGCAATGCAGAAATAGGCTGTTCTGCAAACTCTCTCATTTCACTCAGTATTCACTTGCAACTTGTTACAACATGTTTAATACTGCATATTATGTTGTTAAAACAAAAACAATGATCATTTTCACTGTTTTGAGCAGTTTTTATCACTTGCTGTTTTTGGCCTTAGAAAGCTGAAATAAGCTGATTCCTGCAATGCAGAATTTGTCATTTCTGCAAACTCTCTCATTTCACTCAGTATTCACTTGCAACTTGTTACAACATGTTTAATACTGCATATTATGTTGTTAAAAACAAAAAAATGATCATTTTCACTGTTTTGAGCAGTTTTTATCACTTGCTGTTTTTGGCCTTAGAAAGCTGAAATAAGCTGATTCCTGCAATGCAGAAATAGGCTGTTCTGCAAACTCTCTCATTTCACTCAGTATTCACTTGCAACTTGTTACAACATGTTTAATACTGCATATTATGTTGTTAAAAACAAAAACATTGTTCATTTTCACTGTTTTGAGCAGTTTTTATCACTTGCTGTTTTTGGCCTTAGAAAGCTGAAATAAGCTGATTCCTGCAATGCAGAAATAGGCTGTTCTGCAAACTCTCTCATTTCACTCAGTATTCACTTGCAACTTGTTACAACATGTTTAATACTGCATATTATGTTGTTAAAAACAAAAACATTGTTCATTTTCACTGTTTTGAGCAGTTTTTATCACTTGCTGTTTTTGGCCTTAGAAAGCTGAAATAAGCTGATTCCTGCAATGCAGAAATAGGCTGTTCTGCAAACTCTCTCATTTCACTCAGTATTCACTTGCAACTTGTTACAACATGTTTAATACTGCATATTATGTTGTTAAAAACAAAAACATTGTTCATTTTCACTGTTTTGAGCAGTTTTTATCACTTGCTGTTTTTGGCCTTAGAAAGCTGAAATAAGCTGATTCCTGCAATGCAGAAATAGGCTGTTCTGCAAACTCTCTCATTTCACTCAGTATTCACTTGCAACTTGTTACAACATGTTTAATACTGCATATTATGTTGTTAAAAACAAAAACATTGTTCATTTTCACTGTTTTGAGCAGTTTTTATCACTTGCTGTTTTTGGCCTTAGAAAGCTGAAATAAGCTGATTCCTGCAATGCAGAATAGGCTGTTCTGCAAACTCTCTCATTTCACTCAGTATTCACTTGCAACTTGTTACAACATGTTTAATACTGCATATTATGTTGTTAAAAACAAAAACATTGTTCATTTTCACTGTTTTGAGCAGTTTTTATCACTTGCTGTTTTTGGCCTTAGAAAGCTGAAATAAGCTGATTCCTGCAATGCAGAAATAGGCTGTTCTGCAAACTCTCTCATTTCACTCAGTATTCACTTGCAACTTGTTACAACATGTTTAATACTGCATATTATGTTGTTAAAAACAAAAACATTGTTCATTTTCACTGTTTTGAGCAGTTTTTATCACTTGCTGTTTTTGGCCTTAGAAAGCTGAAATAAGCTGATTCCTGCAATGCAGAAATAGGCTGTTCTGCAAACTCTCTCATTTCACTCAGTATTCACTTGCAACTTGTTACAACATGTTTAATACTGCATATTATGTTGTTAAAAACAAAAACATTGTTCATTTTCACTGTTTTGAGCAGTTTTTATCACTTGCTGTTTTTGGCCTTAGAAAGCTGAAATAAGCTGATTCCTGCAATGCAGAAATAGGCTGTTCTGCAAACTCTCTCATTTCACTCAGTATTCACTTGCAACTTGTTACAACATGTTTAATACTGCATATTATGTTGTTAAAAACAAAAACATTGTTCATTTTCACTGTTTTGAGCAGTTTTTATCACTTGCTGTTTTTGGCCTTAGAAAGCTGAAATAAGCTGATTCCTGCAATGCAGAAATAGGCTGTTCTGCAAACTCTCTCATTTCACTCAGTATTCACTTGCAACTTGTTACAACATGTTTAATACTGCATATTATGTTGTTAAAAACAAAAACATTGTTCATTTTCACTGTTTTGAGCAGTTTTTATCACTTGCTGTTTTTGGCCTTAGAAAGCTGAAATAAGCTGATTCCTGCAATGCAGAAATAGGCTGTTCTGCAAACTCTCTCATTTCACTCAGTATTCACTTGCAACTTGTTACAACATGTTTAATACTGCATATTATGTTGTTAAAAACAAAAACAATGATCATTTTCACTGTTTTGAGCAGTTTTTATCACTTGCTGTTTTTGGCCTTAGAAAGCTGAAATAAGATGATTCCTGCAATGCAGAAATAGGCTGTTCTGCAAACTCTCTCATTTCACTCAGTATTCACTTGCAACTTGTTACAACATGTTTAATACTGCATATTATGTTGTTAAAAACAAAAACAATGATCATTTTCACTGTTTTGAGCAGTTTTTATCACTTGCTGTTTTAACCTTAGAAAGCTGAAATAAGCTGATTCCTGCAATGCAGAAATAGGCTGTTCTGCAAACTCTTTCATTTCACTTAGTATTCACTTGCAACTTGTTACAACATGTTTAATACTGCATATTATGTTGTTAAAAACAAAAACAATGATTCATTTTCACTGTTTTGAGCAGTTTTTATCACTTGCTGTTTTTGGCCTTAGAAAGCTGAAATAAGCTGATTCCTGCAATGCAGAAATAGGCTGTTCTGCAAACTCTCTCATTTCACTCAGTATTCACTTGCAACTTGTTACAACATGTTTAATACTGCATATTATGTTGTTAAAAACAAAAACAATGATCATTTTCACTGTTTGAGCAGTTTTTATCACTTGCTGTTTTTGGCCTTAGAAAGCTGAAATAAGCTGATTCCTGCAATGCAGAAATAGGCTGTTCTGCAAACTCTCTCATTTCACTCAGTATTCACTTGCAACTTGTTACAACATGTTTAATACTGCATATTATGTTGTTAAAAACAAAAACATTGTTCATTTTCACTGTTTTGAGCAGTTTTTATCACTTGCTGTTTTTGGCCTTAGAAAGCTGAAATAAGCTGATTCCTGCAATGCAGAATTTGTCATTTTGCAAACTCTCTCATTTCACTCAGTATTCACTTGCAACTTGTTACAACATGTTTAATACTGCATATTATGTTGTTAAAAACAAAAACTATGATCATTTTCACTGTTTTGAGCAGTTTTTATCACTTGCTGTTTTTGGCCTTAGAAAGCTGAAATAAGCTGATTCCTGCAATGCAGAAATAGGCTGTTCTGCAAACTCTCTCATTTCACTCAGTATTCACTTGCAACTTGTTACAACATGTTTAATACTGCATATTATGTTGTTAAAAACAAAAACATTGTTCATTTTCACTGTTTTGAGCAGTTTTTATCACTTGCTGTTTTTGGCCTTAGAAAGCTGAAATAAGCTGATTCCTGCAATGCAGAATTAGTCATTTCTGCAAACTCTCTCATTTCACTCAGTATTCACTTGCAACTTGTTAAAACATGTTTAATACTGCATATTATGTTGTTAAAAACAAAAACATTGTTCATTTTCACTGTTTTGAGCAGTTTTTATCACTTGCTGTTTTTGGCCTTAGAAAGCTGAAATAAGCTGATTCCTGCAATGCAGAAATAGGCTGTTCTGCAAACTCTCTCATTTCACTCAGTATTCACTTGCAACTTGTTACAACATGTTTAATACTGCATATTATGTTGTTAAAAACAAAAACAATGATCATTTTCACTGTTTTGAGCAGTTTTTATCACTTGCTGTTTTTGGCCTTAGAAAGCTGAAATAAGCTGATTCCTGCAATGCAGAAATTAGGCATGTTCTGCAAACTCTCTCATTTCACTCAGTATTCACTTGCAACTTGTTACAACATGTTTAATACTGCATATTATGTTGTTAAAAACAAAAACATTGTTCATTTTCACTGTTTTGAGCAGTTTTTATCACTTGCTGTTTTTGACCTTAGAAAGCTGAAATAAGCTGATTCCTGCAATGCAGAAATAGGCTGTTCTGCAAACTCTCTCATTTCACTCAGTATTCACTTGCAACTTGTTACAACATGTTTAATACTGCATATTATGTTGTTAAAAACAAAAACAATTGATCATTTTCACTGTTTTGAGCAGTTTTTATCACTTGCTGTTTTTGGCCTTAGAAAGCTGAAATAAGCTGATTCCTGCAATGCAGAAATTGTCATTTTGCAAACTCTCTCATTTCACTCAGTATTCACTTGCAACTTGTTAAAACATGTTTAATACTGCATATTATGTTGTTAAAAACAAAAACAATGATCATTTTCACTGTTTTGAGCAGTTTTTATCACTTGCTGTTTTTGGCCTTAGAAAGCTGAAATAAGCTGATTCCTGCAATGCAGAAATAGGCTGTTCTGCAAACTCTCTCATTTCACTCAGTATTCACTTGCAACTTGTTACAACATGTTTAATACTGCATATTATGTTGTTAAAAACAAAAACAATGATCATTTTCACTGTTTTGAGCAGTTTTTATCACTTGCTGTTTTTGGCCTTAGAAAGCTGAAATAAGCTGATTCCTGCAATGCAGAAATAGGCTGTTCTGCAAACTCTCTCATTTCACTCAGTATTCACTTGCAACTTGTTACAACATGTTTAATACTGCATATTATGTTGTTAAAAACAAAAACAATGATCATTTTCACTGTTTTGAGCAGTTTTTATCACTTGCTGTTTTTGGCCTTAGAAAGCTGAAATAAGCTGATTCCTGCAATGCAGAAATAGGCTGTTCTGCAAACTCTCTCATTTCACTCAGTATTCACTTGCAACTTGTTACAACATGTTTAATACTGCATATTATGTTGTTAAAAACAAAAACAATGATCATTTTCACTGTTTTGAGCAGTTTTTATCACTTGCTGTTTTTGGCCTTAGAAAGCTGAAATAAGCTGATTCCTGCAATGCAGAAATAGGCTGTTCTGCAAACTCTCTCATTTCACTCAGTATTCACTTGCAACTTGTTACAACATGTTTAATACTGCATATATGTTGTTAAAAACAAAAACATTGTTCATTTTCACTGTTTTGAGCAGTTTTTATCACTTGCTGTTTTTGGCCTTAGAAAGCTGAAATAAGCTGATTCCTGCAATGCAGAAATAGGCTGTTCTGCAAACTCTCTCATTTCACTCAGTATTCACTTGCAACTTGTTACAACATGTTTAATACTGCATATTATGTTGTTAAAAACAAAAACAATGATCATTTTCACTGTTTTGAGCAGTTTTTATCACTTGCTGTTTTTGGCCTTAGAAAGCTGAAATAAGCTGATTCCTGCAATGCAGAAATAGGCTGTTCTGCAAACTCTCTCATTTCACTCAGTATTCACTTGCAACTTGTTACAACATGTTTAATACTGCATATTATGTTGTTAAAAACAAAAACAATGATCATTTTCACTGTTTTGAGCAGTTTTTATCACTTGCTGTTTTTGGCCTTAGAAAGCTGAAATAAGCTGATTCCTGCAATGCAGAAATAGTCTGTTCTGCAAACTCTCTCATTTCACTCAGTATTCACTTGCAACTTGTTACAACATGTTTAATACTGCATATTATGTTGTTAAAAACAAAAACAATGATCATTTTCACTGTTTTGAGCAGTTTTTATCACTTGCTGTTTTTGGCCTTAGAAAGCTGAGATAAGCTGATTCCTGCAATGCAGAAATATGCTGTTCTGCAAACTCTCTCATTTCACTCAGTATTCACTTGCAACTTGTTACAACATGTTTAATACTGCATATTATGTTGTTAAAAACAAAAACAATTGATCATTTTCACTGTTTTGAGCAGTTTTTATCACTTGCTGTTTTTGGCCTTAGAAAGCTGAAATAAGCTGATTCCTGCAATGCAGAATTAGACATGTTCTGCAAACTCTCTCATTTCACTCAGTATTCACTTGCAACTTGTTACAACATGTTTAATACTGCATATTATGTTGTTAAAAACAAAAACAATATTCATTTTCACTATTTTGAGCAGTTTTTATCACTTGCTGTTTTTGGCCTTAGAAAGCTGAAATAAGCTGATTCCTGCAATGCAGAAATAGGCTGTTCTGCAAACTCTCTCATTTCACTCAGTATTCACTTGCAACTTGTTACAACATGTTTAATACTGCATATTATGTTGTTAAAAACAAAAACATTGTTCATTTTCACTGTTTTGAGCAGTTTTTATCACTTGCTGTTTTTGGACCTTAGAAAGCTGAAATAAGCTGATTCCTGCAATGCAGAAATAGGCTGTTCTGCAAACTCTCTCATTTCACTCAGTATTCACTTGCAACTTGTTACAACATGTTTAATACTGCATATTATGTTGTTTAAAAACAAAAACAATGATCATTTTCACTGTTTTGAGCAGTTTTATCTCTTGCTGTTTTTGGCCTTAGAAAGCTCAGATAAGCTGATTCCTGCAATGCAGAATTTGTCATTTTGCAAACTCTCTCATTTCACTCAGTATTCACTTGCAACTTGTTAAAACATGTTTATACTGCATATTATGTTGTTAAAAACAAAAACAATGATCATTTTCACTGTTTTGAGCAGTTTTTATCACTTGCTGTTTTTGGCCTTAGAAAGCTGAAATAAGCTGATTCCTGCAATGCAGAAATAGGCTGTTCTGCAAACTCTCTCATTTCACTCAGTATTCACTTGCAACTTGTTACAACATGTTTAATACTGCATATTATGTTTTTAAAAACAAAAACAATGATCATTTTCACTGTTTTGAGCAGTTTTTATCACTTGCTGTTTTTGGCCTTAGAAAGCTGAAATAAGCTGATTCCTGCAATGCAGAAACAGGCTGTTCTGCAAACTCTCTCATTTCACTCAGTATTCACTTGCAACTTGTCACAACATGTTTATAACTGCATATTATGTTGTTAAAAAACAAAAACAATGATCATTTTCACTATTTTAAGCAGTTTTTATCACTTGCTGTTTTTGGCCTTAGAAAGCTGAAATAAGCTGATTCCTGCAATGCAGAAATAGGCTGTTCTGCAAACTCTCTCATTTCACTTAGTATTAACTTGCAACTTGTTACAACATGTTTAAAATGCATATAATGTTGTTAAAAACAAAAACATTGTTCATTTTCACAGTTTTGAGCAGTTTTTATTACAAGATGTTTTTGGCCTTAGAAAGCTGAAATAAGCTGATTCCTGCAATGCAGAACTAGGCTGTTCTGCAAACTCTCTCATTTCACTCAGTATTCACTTGCAACTTGTTACAACATGTTTAATACTGCATATTATGTTGTTAAAAACAAAAACAATTATCATTTTCACAGTTTTGAGCAGTTTTCATCACTTGCTGTTTTTGGCCTTAGAAAGTTGAAATAAGCTGATTCTTGCAATGCATATTTTGTCATTTTGCAAACTCTCTCATTTCACTCAGTATTCACCTGCAACTTGTTACAACATGTTTAATACTGCATATTATGTTGTTAAAAACAAAAACAATGATCATTTTCACTGTTTTGAGCAGTTTTTATCACTTACTGTTTTTGACCTTAGAAAGCTGAAATAAGCTGATTCCTGCAATGCAGAAATAGGCTGTTCTGCAAACTCTCTCATTTCACTCAGTATTCACTTGCAACTTGTTACAACATGTTTAATACAGCATAATTATGTTGTTAAAAACAAAAACAATGATCATTTTCACTGTTTTGAGCAGTTTTTATCACTTACTGTTTTTGACCTTAGAAAGCTGAAATAAGCTGATTCCTGCAATGCAGAAATAATCTGTTCTGCAAACTCTCTCATTTCACTTAGTATTCACTTGCAACTTGTTACAACATGTTTAATACTGCATATTATGTTGTTAAAAACAAAAACAATGATCATTTTCACTGTTTTGAGCAGTCTTTATCACTTGCTGTTTTTGGCCTTAGAAAGCTGAGATAAGCTGATTCCTGCAATGCAGAAATATGCTGTTCTGCAAACTCTCTCATTTCACTCAGTATTCACTTGCAACTTGTTACAACATGTTTAATACTGCATATTGTGTTGTTAAAAACAAAAACAATGATCATTTTCACTGTTTTGAGCAGTTTTTATCACTTGCTGTTTTTGGCCTTAGAAAGCTGAAAATAAGCTGATTCCTGCAATGCAGAATTTGTCATTTTGCAAACTCTCTCATTTCACTCAGTATTCACCTTGCAACTTGTTACAACATGTTTAATACTGCATATTATGTTGTTAAAACAAAAACATTGTTCATTTTCACTGTTTTGAGCAGTTTTTATCACTTGCTGTTTTTGGCCTTAGAAAGCTGAAATAAGCTGATTCCTGCAATGCAGAAATAGGCTGTTCTGCAAACTCTCACATTTCACTCAGTATTCACTTGCAACTTGTTACAACATGTTTAATACTGCATATTATGTTTTTAAAAACAAAAACAATTATTCATTTTCACTGTTTTGAGCAGTTTTTATCACTTGCTGTTTTTGGCCTTAGAAAGCTGAAATAAGCTGATTCCTGCAATGCAGAAATAGGCTGTTCTGCAAACTCTCTCATTTCACTCAGTATTCACTTGCAGCTTGTTACAACATGTTTAATACTGCATATTATGTTGTTAAAAACAAAAACATTGTTCATTTTCACTGTTTTGAGCAGGTTTTTATCACTTGCTGTTTTTGGCCTTAGAAAGCTGAAATAAGCTGATTCCTGCAATGCAGAAATAGGCTGTTCTGCAAACTCTCTCATTTCACTCAGTATTCACTTGCAACTTGTTACAACATGTTTAATACTGCATATTATGTTGTTAAAAACAAAAACAATGATCATTTTCACTGTTTTGAGCAGTTTTTATCACTTGCTGTTTTTGGCCTTAGAAAGCTGAAATAAGCTGATTCCTGCAATGCAGAAATAGGCTGTTCTGCAAACTCTCTCATTTCACTCAGTATTCACTTGCAACTTGTTACAACATGTTTAATACTGCATATTATGTTGTTAAAAACAAAAAACATTGTTCATTTTCACTAGTTTTGAGCAGTTTTTATCACTTGCTGTTTTTGGCCTTAGAAAGCTGAGATAAGCTGATTCCTGCAATGCAGAAATAGGCTGTTCTGCAAACTCTCTCATTTCACTCAGTATTCACTTGCAACTTGTTACAACATGTTTAATACTGCATATTATGTTGTTAAAAACAAAAACAATGATCATTTTCACTGTTTTGAGCAGTTTTTATCACTTGCTGTTTTTGGCCTTAGAAAGCTGAAATAAGCTGATTCCTGCAATGCAGAATTTGTCATTTTGCAAACTCTCTCATTTCACTCAGTATTCACTTGCAACTTGTTACAACATGTTTAATTACTGCATATTATGTTGTTAAAAACAAAAACATTGTTCATTTTCACTGTTTTGAGCAGTTTTTATCACTTGCTGTTTTTGGCCTTAGAAAGCTGAAATAAGCTGATTCCTGCAATGCAGAAATAGGCTGTTCTGCAAACTCTCTCATTTCACTCAGTATTCACTTGCAACTTGTTACAACATGTTTATACTGCATATTATGTTGTTAAAAACAAAAACAATTATCATTTTCACTGTTTTGAGCAGTTTTTATCACTTGCTGTTTTTGGCCTTAGAAAGCTGAAATAAGCTGATTCCTGCAATGCAGAAATAGGCTGTTCTGCAAACTCTCTCATTTCACTCAGTATTCACTTGCAGCTTGTTACAACATGTTTAATACTGCATATTATGTTGTTAAAAACAAAAACATTGTTCATTTTCACTGTTTTGAGCAGTTTTTATCACTTACTGTTTTTGACCTTAGAAAGCTGAAATAAGCTGATTCCTGCAATGCAGAAATAGGCTGTTCTGCAAACTCTCTCATTTCACTCAGTATTCACTTGCAACTTGTTACAACATGTTTAATACTGCATATTATGTTGTTAAAAACAAAAACAATGATCATTTTCACTGTTTTGAGCAGTTTTTATCACTTACTGTTTTTGACCTTAGAAAGCTGAAATAAGCTGATTCCTGCAATGCAGAAATAAGCTGTTCTGCAAACTCTCATTTCACTTACACTGTAAAAAAAAAAATCGTAAAAAAAAGGTCAAATGACTGGCAGCTACGGCTGCCAAACAAAAACCTTAAAATTACGGTAAAATTTCTTTGTTGAAAAAAAATGCAAAAACAATAAATCTACAGATATTTTCATTAAAATGTTTAAAGTAAAACACTGTTATTTTACAGACTTTTTCTATATTATTACGATCAAATACAATAAATAAAGTTACACACTAAAAGGTTTTACAAAGAAACACTGTTATTTTACAAACTTTTTCTATAATATTAAGATTAAATACATTCAATAAAGTTACACATTAGGAGTTTTACAAAGAAACGCTGTTATTTTACAGACTTTTCCTATAATATTAAGATTAAATACAATAAATAAAGTTACACACTAAGAGTTTTACAAAGAAACGCTGTTATTTTACAGACTTTTCCTATAATATTAAGATTAAATACAATAAATAAAGTTACACACTAAGAGTTTTACAGAAAAACACAGTTATTTTACAGACTTTTCTTATAATATTAAGATTAAATACATTCAATTAAGTTAGACACTAAGAGTTTTACAAAGAAACACTGTTATTTTACAGACTTTTCCTATATTATTAAGATTAAATACAATAAATAAAGTTACACACTAAGAGTTTTACAAAGAAACACTGTTATTTTACAGACTATTTCTATATTATTAAGATTAAATACAATAAATAAAGTTACACACTAAGAGTTTTACAAAGAAACACTGTTATTTTACAGACTATTTCTATAATATTAAGATTAAATACATTCAATAAAGTTACACATTAGGAGTTTTACAAAGAAACGCTGTTATTTTACAGACTTTTCCTATATTATTAAGATTAAATACAATAAATAAAGTTACACACTAAGAGTTTTACAAAGAAACGCTGTTATTTTACAGACTTTTTCTATAATATTAAGATTAAATACAATAAATAAAGTTACACACTAAGAGTTTTACAAAGAAACGCTGTTAGTTTACAGACTTTTCCTATATTATTAAGATTAAATACAATAAATAAAGTTACACACTAAGAGTTTTACAAAGAAACGCTGTTATTTTACAGACTTTTCCTATATTATTAAGATTAAATACAATAAATAAAGTTACACACTAAGAGTTTTACAAAGAAACGCTGTTATTTTACAGACTTTTCCTATATTATTAAGATTAAATACAATAAATAAAGTTACACACTAAGAGTTTTACAAAGAAACGCTGTTATTTTACAGACTTTTCCTATATTATTAAGATTAAATACAATAAATAAAGTTACACACTAAGAGTTTTACAAAGAAACACTATTATTTTACAGACTTTTCCTATATTATTAAGATTAAATACATTCAATAAAGTTACACACTAAGAGTTTTACAAAGAAACACTGTTATTTTACAGACTTTTCCTATATTATCAAGATTAAATACATTCAATAAAGTTACACATTAGGAGTTTTACAAAAAAAAACTAATATTTTACAGAATTTTCAAAGATTATTATGATTGAACACCATCAATAAAGTGATTGCACTTAAAAGTTCAAGAGAAAACAATGTTATTTAAAAGATTTTTCCCTTAATCCCTAGGATTAAACACCTTTAAAAATGCCAAGACATGCTAAAGGTTGTAATACAAGTTTTATTTTGGATCAAAGTTTCTCACAACTTCAAAATTACAGTTCTTACATTTTATTGAATAGTATTTAAATGATGTTAAACATGTAGAAGTATAAGTTAAATGGAATTATTCATTCATTCATTTACTTTTCGGCTTAGTCCCTTTATTAATCTGGGGTCGCCACAGCAGTATGAACCGCTAACTTTTCCAGCATGTTTTATGCAGCGGATGCCCTTCCAGCTGCAACCCATCACTGGGAAATACATACGCACTCATACACTCCAGACAATTTAGCCTACCCAATTCACCTGTACCAGTACTACAGTAAATAAAAGCACAACAGTTTGATAAAATTTTCAGACTATAGGATTATGGTAAACTTAAGATATACTGAAAACTTATACTACTTGATTTTCACTGTTTCACACCACTATTGATCCTAAACATTTTATGTATTGATATGTAAATTTACATGATCAGGTAATTTTTTTTTCAAATAGTTTTTCAAAGAACACGGGTGTTATGCTGTGTTCACACTAGACGCGGTATGAGCAGATAAATTGCGCTATTCACGCGTGAACATTTTGAGTTTACTCGCTTTATTCATGTGTCAAATTCACTGAGCAATAGATGCGGATTCACATCATGGGCAGGGCTTCTGTCTGCCTGGTGACTGTAGCTTCATTGCTAAATGGCTAACATAGATTTTATTGAGAGAATAGCTGTTTATGTGCTTAATGAAGGCTGAAAAACAGCGTTGACTCATTTGGAGCCGTGTTTGAGTCCACTAGATCCTTTCAGAAGTGCACCCACCTCTGTGAGCTCATAAACTCCTCCAGAAACTATACCTGGATGATGGAGTTTTCAGCTGTGCTTCTGACTGAGCCAAGCCCAGTTTTATCAACTGTTGTACAGTGTTGCCAGGAGAATTTCCCCCCGGGACACCAAGGACAGGCGCTACGTCAAAAGCATGCCCCTACAAGACAAAGCTTCTGATTGGTTAACGCGCTGCTAATAACTGCTGAAGTTCAGATTTTCCAATTTGAGCGATTCGTGCAAAACGCCACACTCGTGCCGCTTCATTCATGCAAATAATGTAATTCAAGCGTATCACACCATAAGATGTCCATTCGCGTCTTTGCATTGACTTAACATGTAAATCACTCGCGCTTGATGCTTCTTCCACGTCTGGTGTGAACACAGCATTAGGGTTACTATCATGATGAGATCATGATTCAAATAAATTTGATATTGTTTTCCACTATATTCTCTTTACAACTGTAAAGTTCTGATAATAATCTGATAATTCAGAATTCTAAATATATAAGGAATTAATAAGTACATCCGGAAAGTATTCATAGCATTTTTTCCACATTTTTTTTATATTACAGCCTTATTTAAAAATGGATTAAATTCATTTATTTCCTCAACATTCTACACACAATAGCCCTAGCCCATAATGACAATGTGAAAAAAGAAATTTTTGAAATTGTTGCAAATTTATAAAAATAAAAAAGCTGAAAAATCACCTGTATATCAGTATTCACAGCCTTTGCCGTGAAGCTCTAAATTGAGCTCAGGTACATTCTGTTTCCACTGATCATTCTTGAGATGTTTCAGCAGCTTAATTGGTGTTCACCTGTGGTCAATTCAGTTGATTGGAGATGATTTGAAAAGGCATACACCTGTCTATATAAGGTCAGGTTTGACAGTGCATGTCAAAGCACAAACCAAGCAGGAAGACAAAGTAATTGTCTCTAGACCTCTGAGACAGGATTGTCTTAAGCACAAGGCTGGAGAAGGATACACAAACATTTCTGCAGCTCTGAAAGTTCCAATGAGCACAGTGGCCTCCATTATCCGTAAGTGGAAGATGTTTGGAACCACCAGGACTCTTCCTAGAGCTGGCCGGCCATCTAAGCTGAGTGATCGGTGGAGAAGGCCCTTAGTCAGGGAGGTGATCAGTAATCTGATGGTCATTCTGTCTGAGCTCCAGCGTTCTTCTGTAGAGAGAGGAGAACCTTAGAGAGGACAACCATCTGTGCAGCAATCCACCAATCAGGCCTGTATGGTAGAGTGGCCAGACGAAAGCCACTTTTTAGTAAAGGAATTTGCCAAATGGCATCTGAAGGACTCTCAAACCATAAGAAATAAAATTCTCTGCTCTGATGAGACTAAAATTGAACGTCTTTGGAGTGAACGCCAGGCATTAAGTTTGGGGAAAAGCAGGCACCGCTCATTACCAGACTAATACCATCCCTTCAGTGAAGCATGGTGGTGGCAGCATCATGCTGTGGGGATGTTTTTCAGCAGCAGGAACTAGAAGAATAGTCAGGATAGAGGGAAAGATGAATGCAGCAATGTACAGAGACATCCTGAATGAAGACCTGCTTCAGAGTGCTCTTGACCTCAGACTGGGGCGACGGTTCATCTTCCAGCAGGACAATGACCCAAAGCACACCGCCAAAATATCAATGGAGTGGCTTCACAACAACTCGGTGAATGTCCTTGAGTGGCCCAGCCAGAGCCCAGACCTAAATCCTATTGAACATCTCTGGAGAGTTCTGAACATGGCTGTACACCATTGCTTCCCATCCAACCTGATAGCTTGAAAGGTACTGCAAAGAGGAATAGGTAAAAATTTCCAAAGACAGGTGTGCCAAGCTTGTGGAATAATATTCAAAAAGACTTAAGTCTGTAGTTGCTGCCAAAGGTACATCAACAAAGTATTGAGTAAAGGCTGTGAATACTTCTGTACATGTGATTTTTTTTTAGGGGGTTTTATTTTTTTTTAAAATGCAACAATTTCAAAAATCTTTTTTTCAAATTGTCATTATGGGGTATTGTGTGTATAATTTTGAGGACATAAATTAATTTAATCAATTTTGGAATAAGGCTGTAACATAAAAAATGTGGAAAAGGTGATTAATTTGAGGCGCTATGAATACTTTCCGGATGCACTGTAAAATCAAAACATACATTAGTAGATCCATGATTCCATACCAGAAATGTCATATATACACCACATTAAGATCAATCCGCCAAACTGCCAGTAATCAGCTGAATCCTTGTGCATCTGGAAAGAAAAAAAAGAACACACTAAAACACTGAAAAGTTATCAAAAGGGACAATTTCAATTTCTTCACCTTTGCTTTAAACATGCTTAATATTTATTTAAACTATTTTGCAGACAATACTACATACATACATATATATATATATATATATATATATATATATATATATATATATATATATATATATATATATATATATATATACAGTATATATGTATATATATATATATATATATATATATATATATATACACAGTATATACATACACACATATATATATATATATATATACACACACACAGGGCATTACATTATTACATTAACACTGCCAACCCGCCAAATGCGGGTAGATTTCAGCTCTGGCGGGTTGGACAGACACCACCACTAGCCACTTTGGCTGGTTGGAAATCGTTTATAAATTGTAGTTTTCTTAAAAGCAGGGTTCGACAATAAGCATGGCCCAATATTCGTGCAAATGTGATATTAGAATCGAGAAGAAAAAAACTGTTTGCGTGAGCAAAACAGCAAAAAAGAAGGTAAATACCGAACAAGAGGATGATCACTTCTCTCTTGACTGGTAAAAAGTGCGCGCTCCCGTTTACTTGCGCACAACCATGCCTAGAGGACTAGAGGAAGCACAACTGGTGCGATCGGTTCCCAGGTTAATAGATTACAAAGACTGGACAAAGAGCGATGATCGTGCACCCACAGTCCTGCTGCTTTCAAGAGCTCAATATAAGAAAATACACATTCTTTTGTAAGCAGCAGCGGTCACTGCTTTCATTTTAATTATTCTTTGAACAGATTATTAACAGGCCTATATTAACCGTGTGCACGTGATCATCCTTTCATTATCATACACGGTATGTTTCACCTGATTTCTTTTGCTTACAGTTATTTTTGTTAATATGGTTTAATTATCATTTTTTTACAATAAAATTGGTTTAATGGGAGATTACTCCCTGTTTATGTGTAGTCAACTGCTTATCTGGGACTTTTAGCCAGGACAGATTACTGTGCATATTTTAGATACATGACAATAATTCTTTTTTAAAATGTAATGTTTTTTCAGGAAAAGTTTTGTCGAAATTTTCCTTGTTTCTTACACATTAAAACATTGTGGCTAAGAAATACTTATTTGGTGTTGTCAGAGATAAATTTGGTAAATCCTTAATTTTTGAGCTCTGAAAAGTCGTGAAATAAAAACTGATTACATTGTGACGCAACACATTTGCTCATGTGCACTGAGCAAGCCAATACACAATACACACAAGAAGTTAAATAAATGAGGAGGCATGTGGACATAACACAACATCTAAATCAAGTCATTTTAGCATATCAAAGTCAAATTTATTCATATAAAATATATTTTTCCAACAAGAAAAGTGTGGCTAGTGAAAATGGCGAGTGGCTAATAATGTTGGAAATCTACTAGCCACAGTGGCTGGTGAACAAAAAAGTTAATGTCAAGCCCTGTATATATGTATATATATATATATATATAACAAAATAAAATATATTCACTCTGTGAAATGTCACCATTACATAAACATCATATGCTCACTGGATGTCAAGACAAATAATGTTTAAAAGGAAAATTTTAAATGTCTTGCCCTTGCTCCAAAAAACATTTAACAAAAAAAGAAGAGACCTAAACAAATGATTTACAAGTTTAATATGCCTTTATCAGAGTAGGAAATATAATGCTCTTGAGATTTTATAAAATGCTCTATGAATTTTTTTTATACAAATACCAAATGATTCGCTTCAGAAGATCTTGAGTAACTCTTCAGAGCCGCGTGTAGTTTGACAGATAGATGGACTTTTTGAACTTCAAAATCTCACTCCCCATTCTCTACCATTATCAAATTTAGAAGTGACAGGATAAATTTTATTCATAACTCCAGTTTTGTCTGAAAGAAAAAAGTAATACACCTCGGAGGGCTTGAGGGTGAGTAAACTATGGAGCAATTTTCATTTTTGAGTGAACCATGCCTTTAAATTCTTCCTACCTTTATTCTCTCCCATGATATACTTAAGGTGTATAACTTTATTTAAATGAACCCTTTTAGAATTTTTTTTAGAAAAATTATCCATCTATGCATCTACTAATGTGTCATATAATATGAGTGATTAGACCAGGCATGGGCAAACTTGATCCTCGAGGGCTGGTGTCCCTGCAGAGTTTTGCTCCAACACTAATCAAACACACCTGAACACCCTAATTAGTGTCTTTAAGATCACTAGAACGCTACAAGCAGGTGTGTTTGATTAGGGTTGGAGCAAAACTATGCAGGGACACCGGCCCTCCAGGATCGAGTTTGCCCATCCCTGGATTAGACTGTAAAGTGCTGAAGGTCCAAAAAGTCCATACACAAAATAATCCAAATGCATTGTAAAGTTCACAAGAGAACTTCTTTTGTGAACAATACAGCAGTCTGTTTGTAGATTCTGAGGCACGCCATTATATAAACTCAGAAAGATGGATCACTTTTCCAAAATCTGTATGTTCACCCAAATAAAGTTCAGAGTTCCAACTCTAAGCCAAATGCCAAACTCCCTGACTTTCACTAACAAAAAAAGCTGAATTTCCATGACCTATAAATAAGAATAACACAAATTTTTTTAGATGAATAGGATTAGTGACATCCTGAGTGCGAGAGAAAGCGCAGCTGATATATTTTCACTGATTCAGCGGGAACACAAAATTGAACTGTTTTTACTATTACTGTATAATATGTGTTGAATAACTATATTTTTGTTGAGACTATTAACATAACCATAACCAAAAGATTCAGGTCTAGCAACAAATATTAAAAAATGTATAATCTTTTTTTGACGAATGGAAACTAAAATGTAAAGCAATGAAAAAATGCCCTGATATTCCATGACTTGGATAAAAATCTATAAAAATCCTACTTTCAATATCTGGAATAGACTTTTTACCATTCTATGACATCCCAGAAATTCCATGACCCATGGGAACCCTGAAAGTTAGTTTTATACATCTGGGATGGCATGAAGGAGATCTTTTTTTTTTTTTTTGTAAATTATGTGTCTGTTAAAAATGATAAAGTACTGACAAAGTACTAGCATCTGAAAATACATTTCAAATGATACTTACTAGTGATGGGCTTGTTTCTCTGTTGGTGCCTGCTCTGCCCCCTAAACATTGTTCATGTTCTAATGGTTGATCTAAAAATAAAAAAAAAACAGTAAGGTGTTATATCATTAGCAGTATTTCTCTCTCTAAGACAAGCACAAGCTTTATAATATATTGTTATAAGTTAAATATAAAATTGATAAAAAAGTTCACATTGATGTTACCCATAGTGTTACCATCTTTGGTTAAGTTAACAGTATTTTATGAGGTCCGTTTAATTCACCCATCAAATGTGCTTAAAACAATGGTTAATTTAACATTAACATGACTCACACAAAATTTATCATGACTCACAAAACTCACACAGAATTCCCTCATCATTTACCTACCCTAATGTTGTTCCAAATCTGTTTCACTCTCTTTCTTGGTGTGACCTTTTGTATTTGTTTCATTATTAAATAGTGTCAGAAGTAGAAACTAAGTCATACAGGTTTAAAAATACATGCATTTTGAAAAAAACAACATTTAATTTGGGGTGAATAATGACTGCAAACTCAAGAAGATTGGTAAATATTGTCTAAAGTTGCATTGCATCTGTTTGCATGGTCTGTCCCTTGTACTATTTTATTCTAAACATAGCTCATTCCTATCGAAAATAAATAAAATTAACATGCTGAGTAACTTCCAAAAAGTGTGCACGTTATCTATATTACAGTGGTTCTCAACCTTTTTCAGTGGGCTGTACTATATTCAAGCCCAAGTCTCTTTTTTCCCTTGGTTCAAGTCTCTTTTTTTATCGTATTTGCTGAACATTTCCAGCCAAATGCATAACAAGTCTTACAATATTAAACATTTTAGCATAACATGTGTAAACAAAGTAACAACAAGAAAAAAGGAGAGAAAAAATAAAACAAATTAAGAACAAGAGCGGGTAACCATAACATTTACCATAGAGAATAGGAGTTTAGCTGTTTAAATATATTCACAAGTCAGTAAATATCCTTTATCGTTTGATAACTGTGAGACCAATAGAATATCTTTTTTAACCCAATTATCAAAGAAAATTGATCACAGTTTTATTATTCCATATTATTTGTTTATGGGGAGAAAATTTGTGTTTGTATGGAGGTATCAAACATTAAAAAAAGCCTACCTATAAAAATTAGATAACTGAATGGGGAGTTTATTAATCTCAATGTCACACTTTAAAAGAAACTCTATACTACCGATTTTTTCAAAAATAAGGTTTGGGATTATATATCATATTTCATTTTACATAGACGCGCGATTAATTGTGCACCTCTAGTGTGGAGTTTGCATGTTCTCCCTGTGTTTCCCCCACAGTCCAAAAACATGCAATACAGGTGAATTGGGAAGGCTAAATTGTCCGTAGTTTATGTGTAAATGAGTTTGTGTGGATGTTTCCCAGAGATAGGTTGCGGCTGGAAGGGCATCCGCTGCGTAAAAACATGCTGATAAGTTGGCGGTTCATTCCGCTGTGGCGACTCCGGATTAATAAAGGGACTAAGCCGACAAGAAAATGAATTAATGAATTAGGCAATGACACATATTATCTTACATGCATATATGTTATGTATTTACAACATGCATTTTATTATAACTTTTTCTAATATAACTTTATAAAGCAAATAATTTAAAATACCTTAAAAGGAAAATTAATTAATTAATTAACAAACATGGAGAAGTCCATATAGTAGCTAACAATGGAACTGCCACGATGCAACAATATATGGCACAACAGATCAGCATGTCACAATAAATTTGATGTCCACTGACATGTACTGTTAAATGACTAAAAATATTACGTATAGTAGCAATAAATACCGGAAGTATAACTACAAATACGTAAAATAAATGCTTTTAAATTAAAACATCATGGAGTAGTCCAGCATATAAACTAACTTGCGACGCAATAAAGTAAAACGCAATAAAAATAAAAACAGTGAAAACCGGACATGCAACCGAAAATGTCACTACACTCAGTGGCATGTGCCAGTGGCATCTGTACGTGAGATGTCGTGTCACTTAATGTTAAAACTGCTTCTCCGAAAATTAACTAATCTCCAGTTCTCTTCCACCTGCACAAATGTGCGCATGCGCGAATCACTCCCTGACAGGACTCATATTCTTGAGTCACATAAAAGATTCGATCAAAATGAACGACCGTTCAAGAACGACCCATCACTTACTGCTGTGCGGTTAGGCGATGTCGTCTTGCTTGAACAGCCATCATTTATATTTTAACATCCATTTCGACATAATTGATGACTGTTAGAAATCTGCCAGAGCGCGCGCTTGTGATTGTGGAGTCGGGGTTCAATCTTCAACTGGCTGGCGGGAGCCGCCAGTGGCGGGTCACGTGACCTGACAGTGGCTGGGTGGCAGCCGCCAGTGTCCAATTGCCTGGTCATGTGACCTACCAGTGACGGGTTAGTTGCAGTTGCGTCTAGTGTGTCCTTTGTCGCTTTTTCTTTCTCTGCTTTTATTTACTTGTTATCATCATGAGTATACTTTTATTAAGTGTTTTTTTCATTGGGTATTCTTTAGAGTCTATATGTTTCCTCAAAGAAGGTCACCACGTTCGCTTTCACTCTCTCAGACTGGTGGGTTCAGTCCGCAGACAGCGAGCTCCGAGTTTACCGCGTTTGCTTTAACTGTCTTTGCAGCTTTACACATTGATGCATTGATTTCTTATTATGAAATTGTGTATATTAGTCAGTTTAATTCCAGATACGGTCCTCAAATAGCCGGGATTAAAACTGGATGGTCACGTCTTCCCCATCTTCACCAGCGCATTTGCGCTCCGAGATCGACGCTTCTCTTTGCACTCTCGATAGGAGCAATCAAAATTTTATGTATAATGTTTTTTATTCCTTACAGTCGATTGCGTTACATCAGTGATGTTTCGAGCAAATTTATCCCAAATAAGGTCTTCAAACGACCCGTAAACTGACTGGTGGGTTACCGACGCAAATCATGCAGTCAGCAGACAGGGAGCTCCGCGTTCGCTTTAACTTTCTCTGCAGCTTTATACGTTAATTTATCATCATGAAAATACTCGTCTGGACCTTTTCTATTACAATTTGTGTATATTAGTCAGTTTAATTCCACATACGGTCCTCAAATAGCCGGGATTACAACTGGCTGGTCCCTCCTCCCCTAATAAGCGCGATCACATTCTGCGTCTGGCGCGACTCCTCGCGCTCTCATTCAGAAGAATTACATTTTAATTCATGAAATGTGTATTCTTTAGGGTCTATGTTTTCGTCACTGACATTCGCAGCAGTGTTTCCTCAAAGAAGGTCTTTAAATACTGACAGGTGGGTTTGCAACACTCGCTGCATCAGAACGCAGGGAGCTCCGCTTTCACTCTCTCAGACTGGTGGGTTACTGAAGCTAATTAGCTTCAGTCAGCAGACAGCGAGCTCCGAATTTACCGCGTTTGCTTTAACTGTCTCTGCAGCTTTATACATTGATTTACTATAATGAATATAATCTTCTGAACCTTTTCTATTGCAAATTGTGTATATTATTCAGCTTAATTCCAGATACGGTCCTCAAATAGCCGGGATTTCAACTGGATAGTCACGTCTTTCCCAGCTTCACCAGCGCATTCGCGCTCCGAGATCGCTTCTCTTTGCACTCTCAATGAGACCAATCAAAATTCTATTTAAAATATTGTTTATTCCTTACAGTCTATTGCGTTACATCAGTGATATTTCCAGTAAATTTATCCCAAATAAGGTCTTCAAACGACCCGTAAACTGACTGGTGGGTTACCGACGCAAATCATGCAGTCAGCAGACAGTGAGCTCCGCGTTCGCTTTAACTTTCTCTCCAGCTTTATACATTGATATATCATCATGAAAATACTCGTCTGGACCTTTTCTATTACAAATTGTGTATATTAGTAATTTTATTTCCAGATACGGTCCTCAAATAGCCGAGATTACAACTGGCTGGTCAGGTCTCCCCCCAGCAGCTCTGTACGACTTCAGTAAAATTAGTATCAGATTCGCATTTTCCGGATCAATAACTCATGACCGAGACATTGTTCCTACACAAATAGGACCTCTTTTCAACTGTCGCAATGTATACAATCACCTACAATCTTATTTTTCTAAAAATTAGCTTTCCTACGTGCTGGACGCATTATATTGATCTCTATGCGCAGGCTGCGAAGAGAGACCGATCCTTAGGGACCGTCTACAAAGAGCAAATAGCGAAACTACAAAAGTTGTCAATAACTTCCCTCTAACACATTCTACTGCCATACAATTCAGATCACACGCCAGTGTTGTCCTGCTGGTTATACTACAACACTTAAAAAAAAAAAAAACTATTTTGCATATTGTTAATAAATTTTTGTTATCAATTTTCAATAACTTCACTGTAACGCTGCATTTTCACCAAATTCTGTTCACTTGTCGCTGCTGTCCTGCTGGTTATACTATAACACTTTTTTACTATCAAAAAACAGCCATTATTGGTGAATAATAAAAATTCATAAAAGTCATGCAAAACATTAATTCATTCATTCATTCATTTTTTTTTCTGCTTAGTCCCTTTATTAATCCAGGGTCACCACAGCGGAATGAACCGCCAACTTATCCAGCACGTTTTATGCAGCGGATGCCCTTCCAGCTGCAACCAATATCTGGGAAACATCTATACACACTTATACACTACGGACAATTTAGCCTACCCAATTCACCTGTACCGCATGTCATTGGACTGTGGGGAAAACCGGAGCAGCTGGACAGCAGTGACGTGTGATCTGATTTTGGGGAAATACAGTTATTTACAGTAAAGTTATTGAACATTTTTTCATAATAAAAATTCATTAAAAATATACAAAATAGTTTTTTTAAACTAAGTTTAAAAATTTGATGATGAATTTTATGGCAGTATAATGTGTTAGAGGGAAGTTATTAACAACTTTTGTAGTTTTCGCGTTTTGCTCTTTGTAGATGGTCCCTAAGGATCGGTCTCTCTTCGCAGCCTGCGCATAGAGATCAATATAATGCGTCCAGCACGTAGGAAAGCTCATTTTTAGAAAAATAAGATTGTAGGTGATTGTATACATTTCGACGGTTGAAAAGAGGTCCTATTTGTGTAGGAACAATGTCTCAGTCATGAGTTATTGATTGTGCAAATCTGTTGCTAACTTTACTGAAGTCTTAGACATGACCAGCCAGTTGAAATCCCGGCTATTTGAGGACCGTATCTGGAATTAAGCTGAATAATATACACAATTTGCAATAGAAAAGGTTCAGAAGATTATATTCATTATAGTAAATCAATGTATAAAGCTGCAGAGACAGTTAAAGCAAACGCGGTAAATTCGGAGCTCGCTGTCTGCTGACTGAAGCTAATTAGTCTGAGAGAGTGAAAGCGGAACTCCCTGCGTTCTGATGCAGCGAGTGTTGCAAACCCACCTGTCAGTATTTAAAGACCTTCTTTGAGGAAACACTGCTGCGAATGTCAGTGACGAAAACATAGACCCTAAAGAATACACATTTCATGAATTAAAATGTAATTCTTCTGAATGAGAGCGCGAGGAGACGCGCCAGACGCAGAATGTGATCGCGCTTATTAGGGGAGGAGGGACCAGCCAGTTGTAATCTCGGCTATTTGAGGACCGTATGTTGAATTAAACTGACTAATATACACAAATTGTAATAGAAAAGGTCCAGACGAGTATTTTCATGATGATAAATTAACGTATAAAGCTGCAGAGAAAGTTAAAGCGAACGCGGAGCTCCCTGTCTGCTGACTGCATGATTTGCGTCGGTAACCCACCAGTCAGTTTACGGGTCGTTTGAAGACCTTATTTGGGATAAATTTGCTGGAAACATCACTGATGTAATGCAATCGACTGTAAGGAATAAAAAATATTATAAATAAAATTTTGATTGCTCCTATCGAGAGTGCAAAGAGAAGCGTCGATCTCGGAGCGCGAATGCGCTGGTGAAGACGTGACCATCCAGTTGTAATCCCGGCTATTTGAGGACCGTATCTGGAATTAAGCTGAATAATATACACAATTTGTAATAGAAAAGGTTCAGAAGATTATATTCATTATAGTAAATCAATGTATAAAGCTGCAGAGACAGTTAAAGCAAACGCGGTAAATTCGGAGCTCGCTGTCTGCTGACTGAAGCTAATTAGCTTCAGTAACCCACCAGTCTGAGAGAGTGAAAGCGGAGCTCCCTGCGTTCTGATGCAGCGAGTGTTGCAAACCCACCTGTCAGTATTTAAAGACCTCCTTTGAGGAAACACTGCTGCGAATGTCAGTGACGAAAACATAGACCCTAAAGAATACACATTTCATGAATTAAAATGTAATTCTTCTGAATGAGAGCGCGAGGAGTCGCGCCAGACGCAGAATGTGATCGCGCTTATTAGGGGAGGAGGGACCAGCCAGTTGTAATCCCGGCTATTTGAGGACCGTATGTGGAATTAAACTGACTAATATACACAATTTGTAATAGAAAAGTCCAGACGAGTATTTTCATGATGATATATCAATGTATAAAGCTGCAGAGAAAGTTAAAGCAAACGCGGTAAATGCCGATGGGTTGGGGGTGAATGTGCCCATTGTCTAAATGTACAGATCAATTATATTATTTTCAGATAAATTGAAAGCAACAGAAGGAAACTCAGACTTTTCCATATTTTCTAGATTTGAGGACTCTCTATTTGTAATAAACATTCTAAAAATGTCCCATTATGAAGAATAAATCCGTAAAAGTGTTCCTTTTGTGTATTGTTTAAAACATTTGATGCAATGAAAGCTCATATGACCTACCAGTTGCCAACTGCTACCAAGTGGCCATTGGTAGGACACCTGACCCACCAGCCAGTTGCTAACTGCCACCAACCAGTCACTGGTAGGACACCTGACCCACCAGCCAGTAGTTAATGGCCACCAACCAGTCACTGGTAGGACACCTGACCCACCAACCAGGCACTGGTTGGTCACATGACCCACCTGCTAGTTGTCAAATGCCGGGTTAGATGTGGCTGCCACTGGCAGGTCAGGCTACCCGACAGTGGGACACTGGCGGCTGCCACCAGTCAGTGACAGGTCACGTGACCCGCCACTGGCAGCTCCAGCCAGCCAGTTGAAGATTGAACCCCTACTGTGATTGTGTGCGATAGCATCAGTTCATTGCGTCAGATCTGCGCATAAAGGAAAACAGTGCACGATTGCCAAAAATATAGTATGTAAGTTTGTTTAATAAGTTTAATCCATTAGTTCATTTTAAGAACGAATTGTTTTAATTTTTACATGGTTAGCGTCGGCGTGTGACAGGCCGGAGGTTGAGAACCACTGATATCTATGACATGATATTGATATCTATGATAATAAGTTGTTACTCACCGCGACTGAAGATGGCGTGGATAATTTTCGTTACCCAAATTTATGGAAGCACACACACAAAAACAACAACAACGTTAGCTATTTATTTACTAACAGAGACATTTGCAAAAGAGCTTGTAAATTTTTACTCACCACCAGCTCCTTAAATATATATCCTCTTAATAACTGATCAGTATTATGTCCCGCAATTCAAAAGCCTGGATTGCATGTGGTCCTCTGCTACGGAGTCAAAGGGAGTGCATTTTGATTAGCTCTGTTTAACGAATGAACAAGAACACTGTTAATTCCAAAGCCCCATATTCTAATATCACTATTACATACTACATTATATTACTTAGCAAAAGCAATTGAACAGTTCTTCTTACCTCCAGTAGTTTGTCAGTTAATTGTTGATAAAACTCCAAATTTCTTTTGTATGTGTTCTTCTTTCACATCCCACATATCAAATGCATTCAAAATAAACATTTTGAAATCCTATTTAAAACAATGCATGTAGTTGACGATGTAAAACCCACCAAACGGGGCCAAAGTAGTTCTGCAGTCTGACTGCAGACTTGATGAAGCAGCATAGTCAGTCAAACGGACGTCATTCAAACTTGACCTGAAGGCGCGAAGTGTTGTCATTGGACAGATTCCATAATGACAGTCAAAACAACCAATCATGCTCAAAGCTGCACGGAGACACAGCCAGTGATGACAATGCTAGTATAGGAAAAGATTACTATAAAAAATAATAGAAAACAAATATATTTAATCTTATGTGTGAACAAATAAAACACACACACACACACATTATAATTGGTTAAATCGTGTTTTCATTGCAGTGTGCATGATTAATACTATAATGTAATATAGTATTATATGTAATATGTAATATATATTCTCATTCATTTTCATTTCGGCTTAGTCCCTTTATCTGGGGTCGCCAAAGCAAAATGAACCGCCAACTTCCAGCATATGTTTTCCGCAGCGGATGTCCTTTCTGCTGCAACCCATCACTGGGAAACATCGATACACACTCATTCACACACTTAGGAACTACTGACAATTTCGCTTAATTCACCTATAGTGGGGGAAACTGCAGCATTGGAGGAAACCCACGCAAACACGGGGAGAACATGCAAACTACACACAGAAATATATATATAATATTATATTATATATATATATATATTCTCATTCATTTATTCATTTTTCGCCAATACATTTTTCGCAGCGGATGCCCTTCCAGCTGCAACACATCTCTGGGAAACATCCACACACACACATACACTATACAATTTTGCCTACCCAATTCACCTGTACCGCATGTCTTTTGGACTGTGGGGGAAACCGGAGCACCCGGAGGAAATCCATGCAAACTCCACACAGAAACGCCAACCGACCCAGCCGAGGCTCGAACCAGCAATCTTTGCTGTGAGGCAACAGCACTTCCTCCTGCGCCACTGCGTCATCATATATATTAGTGACGCAGTGGTGCAGTAGGTGGTGCTGTGTATATATATATATATATATATATATAAAATACATTTTATATATTTCACTATTATTTTACAGCTGCATGGTGGTGCAGTGGGTAGCACGTTTGCCTCACAGCAAGAAGGTCGCTGGTTCAAGCCTCAGTTGGCTCAGTTGGTTTTTCTGTGTGGAGTTTGCATGTTCTCCCTGTGTTTGTGTGGGTTTTCACTGTGTGCTCCGGTTTCCCCCACAGTCCAAAAACATGCGCTATAGGGGAATTGGGAGGGCTAAATTGGCCATAGTGTATGTGTGTGAATGGGAGTGTAAGGATGTTTCCCAGAGATGGGTTGCAGCTGCAAGGGCTTGCATAAAACATATGTTGCGTAAAACAAATGCTGGATAAGATGGCGGTTCATTCCGCTGTGGCGACCCTAGATTAATAAAGGGACTAAGTCAAAAAGAAAATTAATGAATGACTATTATTTTATATTTTGCACTGTATTTGCACTGTCTGTATTTTGCATTGTCTGGAGCCAGCACCTAAGCTTTTCACTCATTATAGTACACGTACTACTGATGATGTGACAATAAAAGTGATTTGATTTGATATTATGGCAAAGAAGAGAAATTTCATTCATTGCAATTAAAATAAATTTACTGAACCAGGAAACTGATTAAAAAAAGTGCTTGTTTAAAAAAAATAATCAAACAGCACTTATAGGCTTTTGCATCTGAACTCTTCATGTACAGCAGGTGTGTCAAACTCAGTTCATGGAGGGCTGGAGTCTTGCAGAGTGTAGCTCCAAACTTAATGAAACTCCCCCCCAAAGCAGTCAAAGTCTTAATAGCCATACTGTAGTAGAAGTTTCCATGCAGGTGTGTTGTGGCAAGTTGGAGGTAAACTCAGCTTGTCACCAGCCCTCCAGAATTAAGTTTTGCTAAACCGGCAGCCCTGGTTTAGGTGCAACCCCTTGATACAGCTAATCAATTTAGTCAGGTTTATAAAAAAACTAGATGGTTTGTGTATACAGGTGCATCTTTATAAATTACAAAGTCATGGAAAATGTTCATTTATTTCAATTATATTTTAGCTAAATATATGAGATGATGACCCTTTTGTATTTTACCACACGAGTGCCTTAATGTGCTTTAAAAACACATGCTTTAAAATGTCAATTTATATTTTGTCAATTTTTTTCCCCCTTCATGTGTTGCACTGTTACACATCCTGTTGGTTTACGGTTAATCCTCTCTCCACTGCAACACTTCATTGCTAACATTCATTAACTCATTCATTTTCTTTTCGACTTAGTCTTAGTTTATTAATCTGGGGTCGCCACAGCAGAATGAACCAGCAACTTATTCAGCATGTTTTTACGCAGCGAATGCCCTTCCAGCCGCAACCCATTTCTGGGAAACATCCATACACACTCATTCACTACGGACAATTTAGCCTACCCAATTCACCTGTACCGCATGTCTTTGGACCTTGGGAAACCGGAGCACCCAGAGGAAACCCACGCAAACGCAGGGAGAACATGCAAATGCCAACTGAACCAGCCGAGGCTCGAACTAGTGACCTTCTTGATGTGAGGTGACAGCACTACCTACTACGCCACGGCGTCACCTGATTGCTAACATTAACAATAAATTGTCAATTCAACAATAATTGCTTGCATTATTTTTATTTTTTTTTTTGTTTTGTTACTCAAATGATTTGTGTTTGCAGCAGCATTCTGTCTCAGGTTGCGCTTTGTGACAAGGTCATTTAAAGGTTTTGATTATATTTTGCCCTTGTCTTTCTTCAAGGGACTCTGAAGACCAGTGTTGCCAATTTAGCAATTTTAAAGCTAGATTTAGCGACATCCCCACCCCTTTTCAAAAGTTTAGGGACAAAAAGGCAACTTCTTTGACAAACATTGTTACATTCTCATCTCATATTTACATCAGTGAATTTTCCTTTATGATGTCATATAGTGACATAGAAAGCAGTTGATAACACTGCTAAACATATGAACATTTGACAAATGTTTTCCATAGTTCCAGTACTTTCAAAGTACTCGAGTGCTTTGCTTTATGTTTGTCTCACCCTTATTAGTATCATTATATGATTTCTATGTGCATAACATATGCATGACTATAACATTTAGGTGTTTGTGAACGTGGATTGTAATTTTGGGGGAATTTGAGTTTCACAAGTTGATCTGTAAAGCAATTTGGATCAAACTTGTTATTTAAAGACCTATATGAGACTTAATTTAGCAAAATCTAACTTTTACTTGAGCTATTTCTAGTATGTGAAAAACTTTACTTATTAATATTAACCCACTCATAACGTTTTTTTTCAGCATAATTCAAATTTAGTGGAAATCAAAGTCTCGTGAGAAAAAAATCAGCTTGAATTTGCTGCTGCGGAAGCGCAGACGCAGGCGCGAATCGGCGCGAATTCACATTCAACACGTCAGAGCAGAGGGAGCAGTCGCGGGTTTTCCACGCGGTTTTTCTGGACTTTCTTCGAGTTTTGTTTGTAATTAAGAAGGTAAGAAACCGATATATATATAATTATAGTACATATAATAGTAGAACTGTGTATTGACGTTGGCTTCGTTTATCTAACATTAGCTCGCTGGCTAATTATCACATTTTGGCCATGAAGTGTCAGTAATAGACTAAATGTATTGCTTGATTTGTCAACGGTTGTAACGTAATGAAAAGACATTTATTGTTTTGCATAGTTGATTGCTGTATTCAGCTTGCAAACAGACAATAATTACATGTGTCTTTATGTTTATTTCATTGGCTACAGATTAAGGAGACTGCTCATAACTCCTCAGAACGACGACAAACGACGACGACGACCAGCTTGAGGGTATGAGTGGGCTACAATGGCATATGTTATGCAAAGGTTTACATGCCACTCGTGTGGTATGTCCCTGAAAAGCATAAAAAGCTATGTTGACCATCAAATTTTGCATAGACATGAAGCAAATAATACATTTCCATGTTGCTTTTCATACTGCAAGCAAAAATTCATTAAATATACTGCCTTAAAAGCACACGTTTATCGTTCCCACAACAGCCCTGTTTCGCAGTTAGATGACACACTGAAGTCATATGAATGTGATGTTAATTGTAAGAAGAAATGCATAGATTTGAGAGATCTTATTGCACATCTCAAAGAACATCTGACTAGGAAAGAGATAGTACATTGCCCATTTACCAACTGCAACAAAACATTTAAGGTGAAGTCATTTGTCATTGAAATAATGCCATACAGTGTTTCCTCTAGGATTTTTGTGGCAGCAGGTCTTTTACTTTAACTTCTTGCACACCTTCAAATACGCCGCTCAAGCGCTGCTTAAGATCTTTTTGTGCACTCTCAAATAAACGCTGATGAAGTGCGATTTAGCGCGTTTATGTAATAAGTATGTCTCCAACATTTATTAGATTTGCTCGGACTTTTTCTGAATGTCTCCAGTAGACCCACAGAGTGGCATTAATGCACCCTGAAGTAAAGTGAAATGGCAATAAACTCCAGCAAGATAATGTTAAAGTCATTGTATGCAAAATCACAGACCTTTATAAATAAAGTATAATTATGGAAACTGTGTTCATCTTAAATGAAAGATACGTAGTGTTTGCTGGCCTCACTCATTACGCACCTGTCTGTCAGCACGTCACCTTAAAGTGTTAACAAATAACGCACAGCACTACTATGGTAACAGAAAAGTTTGCGCTGTTATAATTCATTTACCTGTTAATGCATTTTGGTGCGATTATAACCCGCTATTAAAAACAACAACCAAAATTGAATGTTTTGAATTAATAAGAAACTGTAATGTAGCCGTGGCGTAATTAATTTTGGTGTGGCACCCGCCATGGAAGAATGAATGTAGCAGGATCCATGCCATAGGTAGTTTGGTAGATTTGTGTAAAAAAATATATATATATATTTTTTTAGCGGGTTATAATCGCACCAAAACGTATTATAAGGTAAGTGAATTATAACAGCGCAAACTTTTCTATAACTATATTATAACTATAACTATTTTCTATAATTTTGTTTAACTCTTTAAGGTTACGTGCTGACTTATAGGTGCGTGATGCGTGAGGCCAGCAAACACGATGTATAGCCATTTCACTTTACTTCAGGACACATTAATATCGCTCTGTAGGTCTATGGTAGACGTTCATAAATATTCCAAATCTAATAAATGTTGGAGACATACTCGCTACATAAACGCTCTAAATCGCTCTTCAGCAGTGTTTATTTGAGAGTGCACAAAAAGATCTGCGTGCTCTTGATGCGGCTTATATTTGAGGGGGCGTGCAAGAAGTTTTGTGCACGAGCAGAGGAAATTGGCGCACAAGCAAAGAGATCCACATGCTGTAGGGCAGGCTATTACATAAATGTGATCTCGACTTTTAATGCTGCGCTCACGACATTTGTCATTGAAATAACGCCACAGGTAGGTAGATCTGAGTAAAAAAGGCTTGCCGCCACAGCTGGAAAAAATCCTAGAGGAAACACTGCAGTGTTTTTGTTTTGTAATTTAAATTAATAATTTAAGTTAAAAAAAATTAAGGCAGGCCTATTTATTTTATTAATTTTATTTAGTTTATTCAGTTTTTCTATGCTGTTGGAAACACTGCATGTGCGTGAAGGTGCTCTGTTGTTATGTTCTATTATTAGTATGCTAGCATGTTAAAATAAATCAGTATTTTAAAATGCAATTTTAATGTGTCAGACACTAAATAGACACATTAGTTTAATTTTAATTTTTTTATAATTTACTATTATTCTGACCTGTTAACCGTTAATATTCGCATATCGAGCTACAGTTGTCGGTTAACAAAATTAACCAAAATGAGCATCCCTAGTTGTAGCAATTACATTGTGTAACCAATAGGGGGTGACAAACAATCATCAAAATTATGTCACTGAATATGTTTTCAAAAATTAACCATCTGTAATGAAGCATGGAGCTTTATGTTTGAATTGCTTAATCATTAATTAAAATTAAATATAATACTATATGTTGAACAAGATGTTAGATTTCTATATTTGGCATTATCAGCAACAGTAGCAAAGATACTTTTTTGTATTAAATATTTTCCTTTTTTTCAGCTGATTATTTATTGATTTTTATTTTTGTTAAAATTACAGGTGCTAAGTTCTGTTTGTTAAAACCAATGGTTTTTGCAGTAATATTTTTGTATAAATGTAAAGCAAATGACATTTGTCTCCTCCCTTTTTTTGCTGATCTGAAAAATGGTCTGATCCATGACTCAAAAACCATATTGTTATCCGCACAGTGAGATTTTTGATCCGTTACACCACTAATCAGTTGTATCATTAATTTTCAGTTTTCAGGGTAAAAACAGTATAATTTTGTGCATTTTTGCTTAAAACAAATAAAATAATCTGACAATGGGGTAAGAAAAATATTCTTATCAACATTATTTTGCCCCCCCCCCTCTATTCTAAATAAGATTTTTTTTCTCACCCACTGGCAGATTATTTTACTAGTTTAAAATACACTTAATTTGGTAGTTTTTTTTTCCTGAAAGCAAAGCCAATTATCTAATGTCCTTTTGTCTACCAAGAAAATTAATCTAATTTAAATTTTTTTTATATATTTGGACTCGAAACAAGACAAAATTACTAAGTAAGATCAGCATTTTTCGCACCATTTAATGAGAAGTGTTATCATTTACTCACCGCCATTTTATTCCAAACCTGAGAGATTTCTGTATCTCTATTGGTAGTACATGCATCTACCAATTTGACACTTCAAAAAGTTCATAAAGAGGTTGTAAAACTAATCCATATGAATTGAGTGGTTTGGTCCAAATTTTCTGAGGAGACTCATGAACCGTTTTTAAGTAGGCATGTGTTCACATATGGAATTCATCAATTCATCTGTTGTCTGTCAGCTTCATGCTTGTGTTGTGCAGCAAATTAAATCTTCTGGTGTAGTTTTTGCATATCAAGCATGTTTGTTTGAGCTTCAGTTTATGTTAGGTCTTATGTTAGGTCAGTTTATGTCAGTTTTTATGTATGAATAAAGCTTAAATTCAGTCAGTTCATCATAAAGCAGTTAAATCTCTCCAGACAATTTGGGCTACACCACTCAATTCATATGGATTAATTTTAAGATCTCTTCATGAAGTTTTGAAATTCTCAAAGTTGTAGTTGCATTGCTATCAGTGGATGGACAGAAATCTCACAGATTTCATTAAAACATCTAAATTTGACATGCAGGTGAGTAAATTATGATCATTTTTGTGTAAACTACCTTTGAGGCCTGTTTCACACTAGATCCCACCACAAAAATCATTTTAAACTCGGAAGCTGAAATTTGCTGACAAAAGCTCAAAATTATCCAGTTTTCCTCACAATTAAAGCCAACAGGTGCTAACATTGTCTTAACTGATGCTCAACACACACAAATCTGTTAATATAAAAAAAGTTCTCCAGGGTGTCCTGAACCTTTAAAGACTAATTTTAACACATGAACTTTAATATGTGCAATGCTTTATGGTTTATTGTTAGAGGGTGTGTGTGTGTAGAAAAATGGTGTATCAGCACATTCTGACTTTTAATTTACCACTTTTTCACAGATTTAATGAGTTATTAACAAAGGATATTAATTTATTTTTTTTTTAAATCTGAAGCTGCAAAAAAATGCAAACTGCATTGTTGCTTCAGGCTCCTCAACTTGTCACAAATGACACCTTGCAATGTGAGTCATCACTGTTGGTCATCTTTGCAGCCAGCCTGTTTTCATTTCCTGGTTTGAGCTTTCCGAATTTCTGTTGGGCCAAACAAGATGATCCTTAGCCTCTTTAAATTTTATTCAGTGGGTCTCTGAAACATCATGTTTTGGAAAAAAATGTATGCATCTACATTTCAGATTAATTGTGCAAGTGCTGTGGCTCTTTAGCAAAAGAAACATTCGTCGTCATCTCTGTTCCAAAAACTGTTTTTCAAATTTTTGTTTATAGAGTTTGTTCTCTTAACATTTTCTAATAGAAAAAAAATCACAGTTTTTAGGAAAGCATAAAATGTTAACATTGTTCAAAAGGTGCTGTTTAACTGGCTTTTTATTTTAGTAATAGTTCTCAGTCTGAATGACTTGCATTGAAAGAAAAACTCTTCTTCAAACAGGTGCATCTTCAAAATTAACCCAGATAAAGGGACCAAAGTCTCACGCAGGGAAAAGGGACGCCAGTATGCTGTCAACCCAAAAGTGCTGAGCCTTATTTCGAAAATTGCCAATTTTGAGTGGACAGAGTAAATGGTATGATTACTCCTTCACAAAACACATTAATAAGGAAAGCAATACATTAGTAGTAAGTTTCAAATCAGATCCCATGTTAGTTTGGGGAACCATAGCAAACCAAGGGGCAGATACACGTACATTTATTCATTTTTCAAGTTAAAAGTATGTGCTTGTCATGGATTGGTCAGGCTCTCACGACCCCCACTCACGAAGATCACCATCACCTGACTTCTAATGAGCACACAGCTGCATCACATTCACGAGCACCAGATAAAAGCACAGCACTCCAGTCGCTCATTGTCCGGGCTCGTCTCGACGAAAGCGGACAACTGAGCGACCACTCAGCGTAGTCATCCTCAGCTAAAACAAACGATTTACTTACCTGTTCTCTTTGTATTCCTCCTAGTCTTCCTGGTCCTCCCGAATCGTCCTGTCTTCCAGTCCTTCCAAGTCTGTGTCATCCTCTGTCAGCTGTATCTGGTGTGTGCTGTCCATCCTCGTGTATTCCTGTTACCCAGCCACGGAGGAAAAGACCCCAACATCATTCCTGATCCTCCTGGCTATCCTTCATGTGCTCCTTGTTGTCATTTAATAAACACCCTAACGTTTCCTTACCTCTGTCTCCTGTCCGCTTCATAACAGAAGCCCGGACCCATAACGACGACAACATGAGCACCCCCGATCACCTTCAAGAGCTGGTGGACCAGTTGAAGCGGATTCTACAGCCACCAGCTCCACTTTCCAACGCACCACCAGCACCGAGCACTTCCGCCTCCACAGTTTCTTCTTCGGCCCTTCCTTCCAGTCCCATGGCCCGACCAGCGCCCTACTCAGGCGGAGCGGGGGAGTGCAATGGTTTTCTGTTACAATGTTCCCTCATATTCGAAATGCAACCTTCTCTATATCCCACAGATAAGTCGAAGATCGCCTACATCGTATCTCTACTCTCTGGACCTGCACTTAAATGGGCTGAGACGATCTGGAACCAAGCCGGGCCGGTCATGAATTCCATCACTACCTTCACGGAGTATTTCAAAGAGGTGTTTGGACGTTCTGATGGGGAAGTAGCCGCTGGAGAGCAGCTGTATCATCTAAAGCAAGGTACTCTATCTACACAGGAATATGCTCTCCGGTTTCGCACTCTAGCAGCTGCAAGTGGATGGAATGAGAGATCGTTGTTGACCACGTACCGGCTCGGCTTGGAACCCACTCTCCGAATCCAACTGGCCACATTAGATGATACAATGGGTCTGGAGAGATTCATCCAACATTCTCTCCGATGTTCCGATCGTCTCCGTTCCTATCAACAGGACACCATCACCCCCTCGTCTGCACTCCTCCAATCGCCTGAGTCAACAGCCTCTCCAGAACCAGAACCCATGATAATAGAGTCTGGAAGACTGACATCAGCGGAACGACAGAGGAGGCTGACCCGGGGTCTGTGTCTATACTGCGGTGTCAGTGGACACACCCGTATGGAGTGTCCCCTTCGTCCCATTCGGACTTCAGTGAGTGTATTCAGTACGAATATTGAACAATGTAAACCACTTACTACCACCGTACAAATAACTACTGCCTCTATTTCTCTCCTTGTCACAGCCCTCATCGACTCCGGGTCAGCAGGGAACTTCATCTCCCAATCCCTCTGTCGTCAACTCCACCTCCGTACTGAGGCGTCCTCGCATATATACCAGATACAACCGATAACCCAGTGCACTCGATCTTCGACCCGTATCCATCGACAATGCGAGGACATCCTTCTTCAAGTGGGGTTGTTACATCAAGAGAGGATTCAATTTCTGGTTCTGGAGGGTGCAAATATGGACATCATTCTAGGGCGCCCGTGGCTGGTGAAGCACGATCCCATCATCTCTTGGGGCACAGGAGAGATAAAGAAATGGGGATCTGGATGTACACCTGCCTGTTTTCCAAATCTCCCTCTTCAAGGTCGGAACCCCATTTCTTTGTTTGCAACATCGGTCGAGAGCCCTCCTGAGAAGCAGTCTATCCACATTCCTAAGGAGTACAGCTCCTTTCATGATGTCTTCTGCCCCAAGAGAGCTTCCCAGCTACCGCCGCATCGGCCATGGGACTGCGCGATCGACCTAGTTCCAGATGCCCAGTTGCCAAGAGGTAGGATCTACCCGCTCTCGCTTCCAGAGAATCAGGCAATGGAAGATTACATAAGGGAGGCTCTGAGTCAGGGGTACATACGTCACTCAAAATCACCAGCCGCCTCAAGCTTCTTCTTTGTGGCCAAGAAGGACGGAGGGCTGCGTCCATGCATCGACTACAGGGTCCTAAATAACGGTACAGTAAAATACCGATATCCCCTTCCTCTGGTACCAGCCGCTTTGGAACAGCTCCGAGAAGCTAAAGTCTTCACTAAATTGGACCTCCGCAGCGCGTATAATCTGATAAGAATACGTGAGGGGGACCAATGGAAGACAGCATTCGTGACCCCTACTGGCCACTATGAATATGAGGTCATGCCTTACGGTCTGGTCAACGCCCCCTCCGTATTCCAAAACTTCATTCATGAAGTCCTCCGGGAGTTTCTTCACCACTGTGTAATAGTGTACATAGATGACATCCTCATTTACTCCCGGAGTGAGGCCGAACATCGCCAACACGTTGCGGAGGTCCTACACACATTGAGAGAACATCACCTCTACCTCAAAGCGGAGAAATGCTCATTCCACCAGAAGTCGATTCATTTCTTGGGATACATCATTGACCAAACCGGTATACGTATGGATGGGAAGAAAATTGAGGCTGTTCTATCCTGGTCAGAACCCACTTCCATTAAGGAGCTCCAGAGGTTTCTTGGGTTTGCTAACTTTTATAGACGGTTTATCAAGGACTACAGCAGGATTACATCACCTCTCACTAATCTCCTCAAGGGTAAACCCAAAGGACTGGAGTGGACCAAAGAAGCAGCCGCAGCCTTCCGCCTTCTTAAGAAGGAGTTCACAAGGGCCCCACTCCTGACTCATCCTGACCCAAATCTTCCTTTCGTGGTGGAAGTGGACGCATCCACCACCGGCGTCGGGGCAGTATTATCTCAACATCATGATACACCGCCCCGACTGCATCCCTGTGCCTATTTCTCTCGGAAGTTGAGCCCGGCGGAGCAGAATTACAGCATAGGAGACAGGGAGCTTCTAGCAATCAAGCTAGCCTTGGAGGAGTGGCGTCACTGGTTGGAGGGAGCCAAACATCCGTTCCAGGTGATCACAGATCACAAAAACCTCCAATACATCAAAGAGGCCAAGAGACTATGTCCACGTCAAGCCAGATGGTCACTTTTCTTCTCACGTTTTGATTTCTCCATTTCCTATCGTCCAGGACCCAAGAATCTAAGAGCAGACGCTCTCTCTCGTTTACACGAGCATCACGATCATGAAGAACTCCCAACGAAGATTCTTCCCGAACACATCTCCATTTGTCCGATCACCTGGAACGCTCCTCCAGTCGTTGCCACTCCGGAAGCCCCTGCTCCGCCGGGATGCCCTCCTCATCGGCAGTTCATACCACCTGAACACCGGGTAGATCTGATCCACTCCTTACATACCTCGCTAGGCACTGGACATCCAGGGATCAACAATACTCTCTCGCTAGTATCCCAACGATTCTGGTGGCCAAACATGGCAAGGGATGTGAGGCAATATGTTCAGGGCTGTAAGGACTGTGCCCAATCCAAGAGCCCACGTCATCTACCCGCTGGAAAGCTCCATCCCTTGCCGATTCCGAACCGTCCCTGGTCACACCTAGGAGTGGACTTTATCACTGACCTCCCTTCGTCAGAAGGTAATACCTGTATTCTAGTCATAGTAGATAGATTCTCAAAGTTTGTCAAACTAATCCCTCTGAAAGGTCTTCCCACAGCCTTTGAAACTGCCGACAATATCTTTAATCAAGTCTTCAGGTCATTTGGTATTCCAGAAGATATTGTGTCGGACAGAGGTCCACAGTTCATCTCACGTCTATGGAAAGCCTTCTTCAAGCTCCTAGGTGTGGCCGTCAGCCTCTCTTCTGGATATCATCCCCAAACCAACGGGCAGACAGAGAGGAAGATTCAGGAGGTGGGACGGTTCCTGAGGACCTTCTGCAGTGGTCACCAGAACTCCTGGAGCCAGTATTTGGGCTGGGCAGAATATGCCCAAAATTCACTGCGGCAACCCTCCACCGGACTCACGCCATTCCAGTGCGTCCTGGGCTTCCAACCACCGCTCTTTCCCTGGGATGGCGAACCATCTGATGTCCCCGCAGTGGATCACTGGTTCCGGGAGAGCGAGAGAGTCTGGGACGAGGCTCATCAACATCTGCAGAGGGCAGTCCGTCGAAGCAAGGTAACCGCCGATAGGAGAAGGTCTGAAGAACCCAGATACACACCCGGACAAAAGGTGTGGCTATCCACCCGGGACATACGCATGCGACTGCCCTCTCGCAAGTTAAGTCCCCGATTTGTTGGTCCCCTTCACCATCGTGGAACAGGTTAACCCCGTCACCTACAAACTACAATTACCCTCTCACTACCGTATTCACCCTACATTCCACGTATCACTCCTGAAACCCTATCACGATCCTGTTCTTCCCTCCACAGAGCCTGACCACGAAGAGGAACCCCCTCCTCCACTGCTCCTAGAAGAAGGAGCCGTCTACGCAGTGAAGGAGATCTTGCGTTCCCGACGTCGTGGTGGCCAGTTGGAGTACCTGGTGGACTGGGAAGGGTACGGCCCCGAAGAAAGGACATGGGTTCCCAGAGCTGATATTCTCGATCCTAGTCTCATGGTGGAGTTTCATGAGAGCCACCCTGAGTTCCCAGCGCCTAGAGGCAGAGGGAGACCACCACGGCGTCGGAGGTGTCGGCCCTCAGGAGCGGGCCCTGGGGAGGGGGGTACTGTCATGGATTGGTCAGGCTCTCACGACCCCCACTCACGAAGATCACCATCACCTGACTTCTAATGAGCACACAGCTGCATCACATTCACGAGCACCAGATAAAAGCACAGCACTCCAGTCGCTCATTGTCCGGGCTCGTCTCGACGAAAGCGGACAACTGAGCGACCACTCAGCGTAGTCATCCTCAGCTAAAACAAACGATTTACTTACCTGTTCTCTTTGTATTCCTCCTAGTCTTCCTGGTCCTCCCGAATCGTCCTGTCTTCCAGTCCTTCCAAGTCTGTGTCATCCTCTGTCAGCTGTATCTGGTGTGTGCTGTCCATCCTCGTGTATTCCTGTTACCCAGCCACGGAGGAAAAGACCCCAACATCATTCCTGATCCTCCTGGCTATCCTTCATGTGCTCCTTGTTGTCATTTAATAAACACCCTAACGTTTCCTTACCTCTGTCTCCTGTCCGCTTCATAACAGTGCTTGGCAGCTATTCAAATAGATGTATTTTTTTGGAAAGCCCTGTTGTATTTTAAAAAGTTACATGCTTTAATAACTTTTTTTTAATGTGTCTCTTTACAGTACCTGTGTGCTCTGTTTGTTTCTGGATGTTCTACAATGTTTTTTTTCTGACCTGGGGACAACTGTGAATTTTGTATTTTATTTGTATGTTTTTTGCTCTTGATGTGCAGAAATGTTCAAATATGGCTAAGGTTGTAATTGTAATTGTGAAAAGTTCATAACAATTACATATTCTAATGTAGGCATCATTCAAGAGCTTCAGACTCATTTTGTGATAACAATAAATTGTTATTTCACTATCACTTGTTTCATTCTTTGTTCTTAGGTCTTGCATCATTATTGTGAACACAGTGGTGTCCACACTAAACCAGATAATGGAAAATTTAAAGCGTGTTTATATGCTCTAAAATACTTTTACATTTCATTATTGCTTGACACAAATCAATGACTTCACTGATTATATTTGTGATCAGAGTTACAACATGCCTGAAAGTTCCAATCTTGAGAGGAAAGCTGCAAATGCATTGTTTAAGTGATAAAAGAAATAGTTTACATTTAAAAGTACATTCATTTTCTTTTTGGCTTAGTCACTTTATTAATCTGGGGTCGCCACAACAGAATGAACCACCAACTTATCCAGCATATGTTTTGCGCAGCGGATGCCCTTCCAGCTGCTGCCCATCACAGGTGCACAAGTAATTACAATTTATTAGTTTATTTTTACATAATTTTAAATGTACTTAAAAAAAACAGGAAAAAAACACAGTGTAAATAATATGGCAATTTTATTTTATAAAACAGACAAATTGCTGTAATTTGTCATTAATTTTATAATTCATAAAATAACAGTCGAGCTGTTAATTTACAGATATTGTTTGTAATTTTTACTGAGTTTTGAATATAATAAAAAAAAACAGAAAAATACTGTAAAAATAATATTGTAATTTCCTGTATAAAAAACAAAATTGACAGCAATTTGTCTTTAATGATAAAGTACCTAAAATGAAAGTCAAACTCTTAATTTAGAGAGATTGTTTGTCATTTTACGGAGTTTTGAATATAATTTGAAATGACAAAAAATTACTGTAAAAAATTTAGAGAGATTTTCTGTAAAATTAGTTTTTTTTTTTACAGTGTAGTATTCACTTGCAACTTGTTACAACATGTTTAATACTGCATATTATGTTGTTAAAACAAAAACAATGATCATTTTCACTGTTTTGAGCAGTCTTTATCTCTTGCTGTTTTTGGCCTTAGAAAGCTGAGATAAGCTGATTCCTGCAATGCAGAAATAGGCTGTTCTGCAAACTCTCATTTCACTCAGTATTCACTTGCAACTTGTTACAACATGTTTAATACTGCATATTATGTTGTTAAAAACAAAAACATTGTTCATTTTCACTGTTTTGAGCAGTTTTTATCACTTGCTGTTTTTGGCCTTAGAAAGCTGAAATAAGCTGATTCCTGCAATGCAGAAATAGGCTGTTCTGCAAACTCTCTCATTTCACTCAGTATTCACTTGCAACTTGTTACAACATGTTTAATACTGCATATTATGTTGTTAAAAACAAAAACATTGTTCATTTTCACTGTTTTGAGCAGTTTTTATCACTTGCTGTTTTTGGCCTTAGAAAGCTGAAATAAGCTGATTCCTGCAATGCAGAAATAGGCTGTTCTGCAAACTCTCTCATTTCACTCAGTATTCACTTGCAACTTGTTACAACATGTTTAATACTGCATATTATGTTGTTAAAAACAAAAACATTGTTCATTTTCACTGTTTTGAGCAGTTTTTATCACTTGCTGTTTTTGGCCTTAGAAAGCTGAAATAAGCTGATTCCTGCAATGCAGAAATAGGCTGTTCTGCAAACTCTCTCATTTCACTCAGTATTCACTTGCAACTTGTTACAACATGTTTAATACTGCATATTATGTTGTTAAAAACAAAACAAATGATCATTTTCACAGTTTTGAGCAGTTTTTTATCACTTGCTGTTTTTGGCCTTAGAAAGCTGAGATAAGCTGATTCCTGCAATGCAGAAATAGGCTGTTCTGCAAACTCTCTCATTTCACTCAGTATTCACTTGCAACTTGTTACAACATGTTTAATACTGCATATTATGTTGTTAAAAACAAAAACAATGATCATTTTCACTGTTTTGAGCAGTTTTTATCACTTGCTGTTTTTGGCCTTAGAAAGCTGAAATAAGCTGATTCCTGCAATGCAGAAATAGGCTGTTCTGCAAACTCTCTCATTTCACTCAGTATTCACTTGCAACTTGTTACAACATGTTTAATACTGCATATTATGTTGTTAAAAACAAAAACATTGTTCATTTTCACTGTTTTGAGCAGTTTTTATCACTTGCTGTTTTTGGCCTTAGAAAGCTGAAATAAGCTGATTCCTGCAATGCAGAAATAGGCTGTTCTGCAAACTCTCTCATTTCACTCAGTATTCACTTGCAAGCTTGTTACAACATGTTTAATACTGCATATTATGTTGTTAAAAACAAAAACATTGTTCATTTTCACTGTTTTGAGCAGTTTTTATCACTTGCTGTTTTTGGCCTTAGAAAGCTGAAATAAGCTGATTCCTGCAATGCAGAAATAGGCTGTTCTGCAAACTCTCTCATTTCACTCAGTATTCACTTGCAACTTGTTACAACATGTTTAATACTGCATATTATGTTGTTAAAAACAAAAACATTGATTCATTTTAACTGTTTTGAGCAGTTTTTATCACTTGCTGTTTTTGGCCTTAGAAAGCTGAAATAAGCTGATTCCTGCAATGCAGAAATAGGCTGTTCTGCAAACTCTCTCATTTCACTCAGTATTCACTTGCAACTTGTTACAACATGTTTAATACTGCATATATGTTGTTAAAAACAAAAACATTGTTCATTTTCACTGTTTTGAGCAGTTTTTATCACTTGCTGTTTTTGGCCTTAGAAAGCTGAAATAAGCTGATTCCTGCAATGCAGAAATAGGCTGTTCTGCAAACTCTCTCATTTCACTCAGTATTCACTTGCAACTTGTTACAACATGTTTAATACTGCATATTATGTTGTTAAAAACAAAAACATTGATTCATTTTCACTGTTTTGAGCAGTTTTTATCACTTGCTGTTTTTGGCCTTAGAAAGCTGAAATAAGCTGATTCCTGCAATGCAGAAATAGGCTGTTCTGCAAACTCTCTCATTTCACTCAGTATTCACTTGCAACTTGTTACAACATGTTTAATACTGCATATTATGTTGTTAAAAACAAAAACATTGTTCATTTTCACTGTTTTGAGCAGTTTTTATCACTTGCTGTTTTTGGCCTTAGAAAGCTGAAATAAGCTGATTCCTGCAATGCAGAAATAGGCTGTTCTGCAAACTCTCTCATTTCACTCAGTATTCACTTGCAACTTGTTACAACATGTTTAATACTGCATATAATGTTGTTAAAAACAAAAACATTGTTCATTTTCACAGTTTTGAGCAGTTTTTATCACTTGCTGTTTTTGGCCTTAGAAAGCTGAAATAAGCTGATTCCTGCAATGCAGAAATAGGCTGTTCTGCAAACTCTCTCATTTCACTCAGTATTCACTTGCAACTTGTTACAACATGTTTAATACTGCATATTATGTTGTTAAAAACAAAAACATTGTTCATTTTCACTGTTTTGAGCAGTTTTTATCACTTGCTGTTTTTGGCCTTAGAAAGCTGAAATAAGCTGATTCCTGCAATGCAGAAATAGGCTGTTCTGCAAACTCTCTCATTTCACTCAGTATTCACTTGCAACTTGTTACAACATGTTTAATACTGCATATTATGTTGTTAAAAACAAAAACAATGATCATTTTCACTGTTTTGAGCAGTTTTTATCACTTGCTGTTTTTGGCCTTAGAAAGCTGAAATAAGCTGATTCCTGCAATGCAGAAATATGCTGTTCTGCAAACTCTCTCATTTCACTCAGTATTCACTTGCAACTTGTTACAACATGTTTAATACTGCATATTATGTTGTTAAAACAAAAACAATTGTTCATTTTCACTGTTTTGAGCAGTTTTTATCACTTGCTGTTTTTGGCCTTAGAAAGCTGAAATAAGCTGATTCCTGCAATGCAGAAATAGGCTGTTCTGCAAACTCTCTCATTTCACTCAGTATTCACTTGCAACTTGTTACAACATGTTTAATACTGCATATTATGTTGTTAAAAACAAAAAAAAAAAATTCATTTTCACTGTTTTGAGCAGTTTTTATCACTTGCTGTTTTTGGCCTTAGAAAGCTGAAATAAGCTGATTCCTGCAATGCAGAAATAGGCTGTTCTGCAAACTCTCTCATTTCACTCAGTATTCACTTGCAACTTGTTACAACATGTTTAATACTGCATATTATGTTGTTAAAAACAAAAACATTGTTCATTTTCACTGTTTTGAGCAGTTTTTATCACTTGCTGTTTTTGGCCTTAGAAAGCTGAAATAAGCTGATTCCTGCAATGCAGAAATAGGCTGTTCTGCAAACTCTCTCATTTCACTCAGTATTCACTTGCAACTTGTTACAACATGTTTAATACTGCATATTATGTTGTTAAAAACAAAAACATTGTTCATTTTCACTGTTTTGAGCAGTTTTTATCACTTGCTGTTTTTGGCCTTAGAAAGCTGAAATAAGCTGATTCCTGCAATGCAGAAATAGGCTGTTCTGCAAACTCTCTCATTTCACTCAGTATTCACTTGCAACTTGTTACAACATGTTTAATACTGCATATTATGTTGTTAAAAACAAAAACATTGTTCATTTTCACTGTTTTGAGCAGTTTTTATCACTTGCTGTTTTTGGCCTTAGAAAGCTGAAATAAGCTGATTCCTGCAATGCAGAAATAGGCTGTTCTGCAAACTCTCTCATTTCACTCAGTATTCACTTGCAACTTGTTACAACATGTTTAATACTGCATATTATGTTGTTAAAAACAAAAACAATTGTTCATTTTCACTGTTTTGAGCAGTTTTTTATCACTTGCTGTTTTTGGCCTTAGAAAGCTGAATAAGCTGATTCCTGCAATGCAGAAATAGGCTGTTCTGCAAACTCTCTCATTTCACTCAGTATTCACTTGCAACTTGTTACAACATGTTTAATACTGCATATTATGTTGTTAAAAACAAAAACAATTGATTCATTTTCACTGTTTTGAGCAGTTTTTATCACTTGCTGTTTTTGGCCTTAGAAAGCTGAAATAAGCTGATTCCTGCAATGCAGAAATAGGCTGTTCTGCAAACTCTCTCATTTCACTCAGTATTCACTTGCAACTTGTTACAACATGTTTAATACTGCATATTATGTTGTTAAAAACAAAAACATTGTTCATTTTCACTGTTTTGAGCAGTTTTTATCACTTGCTGTTTTTGGCCTTAGAAAGCTGAAATAAGCTGATTCCTGCAATGCAGAAATAGGCTGTTCTGCAAACTCTCTCATTTCACTCAGTATTCACTTGCAACTTGTTACAACATGTTTAATACTGCATATTATGTTGTTAAAAACAAAAACATTGTTCATTTTCACTGTTTTGAGCAGTTTTTATCACTTGCTGTTTTTGGCCTTAGAAAGCTGAAATAAGCTGATTCCTGCAATGCAGAAATAGGCTGTTCTGCAAACTCTCTCATTTCACTCAGTATTCACTTGCAACTTGTTACAACATGTTTAATACTGCATATTATGTTGTTAAAAACAAAAACATTGTTCATTTTCACTGTTTTGAGCAGTTTTTATCACTTGCTGTTTTTGGCCTTAGAAAGCTGAAATAAGCTGATTCCTGCAATGCAGAAATAGGCTGTTCTGCAAACTCTCTCATTTCACTCAGTATTCACTTGCAACTTGTTACAACATGTTTAATACTGCATATTATGTTGTTAAAAACAAAAACATTGTTCATTTTCACTGTTTTGAGCAGTTTTTATCACTTGCTGTTTTTGGCCTTAGAAAGCTGAAATAAGCTGATTCCTGCAATGCAGAAATAGGCTGTTCTGCAAACTCTCTCATTTCACTCAGTATTCACTTGCAACTTGTTACAACATGTTTAATACTGCATATTATGTTGTTAAAAACAAAAACATTGTTCATTTTCACTGTTTTGAGCAGTTTTTATCACTTGCTGTTTTTGGCCTTAGAAAGCTGAAATAAGCTGATTCCTGCAATGCAGAAATAGGCTGTTCTGCAAACTCTCTCATTTCACTCAGTATTCACTTGCAACTTGTTACAACATGTTTAATACTGCATATTATGTTGTTAAAAACAAAAACATTGTTCATTTTCACTGTTTTGAGCAGTTTTTATCACTTGCTGTTTTTGGCCTTAGAAAGCTGAAATAAGCTGATTCCTGCAATGCAGAAATAGGCTGTTCTGCAAACTCTCTCATTTCACTCAGTATTCACTTGCAACTTGTTACAACATGTTTAATACTGCATATTATGTTGTTAAAAACAAAAACATTGTTCATTTTCACTGTTTTGAGCAGTTTTTATCACTTGCTGTTTTTGGCCTTAGAAAGCTGAAATAAGCTGATTCCTGCAATGCAGAAATAGGCTGTTCTGCAAACTCTCTCATTTCACTCAGTATTCACTTGCAACTTGTTACAACATGTTTAATACTGCATATTATGTTGTTAAAAACAAAAACAATGATTCATTTTCACTGTTTTGAGCAGTTTTTATCACTTGCTGTTTTTGGCCTTAGAAAGCTGAAATAAGCTGATTCCTGCAATGCAGAAATAGGCTGTTCTGCAAACTCTCTCATTTCACTTAGTATTCACTTGCAACTTGTTACAACATGTTTAATACTGCATATTATGTTGTTAAAAACAAAAACATTGTTCATTTTCACTGTTTTGAGCAGTTTTTATCACTTGCTGTTTTTGGCCTTAGAAAGCTGAAATAAGCTGATTCCTGCAATGCAGAATAGGCTGTTCTGCAAACTCTCTCATTTCACTCAGTATTCACTTGCAACTTGTTACAACATGTTTAATACTGCATATTATGTTGTTAAAAACAAAAACATTGTTCATTTTCACTGTTTTGAGCAGTTTTTATCACTTGCTGTTTTTGGCCTTAGAAAGCTGAAATAAGCTGATTCCTGCAATGCAGAAATAGGCTGTTCTGCAAACTCTCTCATTTCACTCAGTATTCACTTGCAACTTGTTACAACATGTTTAATACTGCATATTATGTTGTTAAAAACAAAAACATTGTTCATTTTCACTGTTTTGAGCAGTTTTTATCACTTGCTGTTTTTGGCCTTAGAAAGCTGAAATAAGCTGATTCCTGCAATGCAGAAATAGTCATGTTCTGCAAACTCTCTCATTTCACTTAGTATTCACTTGCAACTTGTAACAACATAATATGCAGTATTGAACATGTTGTAACAAGTTGCAAGTGAATACTAAGTGAAATGAGAGAGTTTGCAGAACAGCCTATTTCTGCATTGCAGGAATCAGCTTATTTCAGCTTTCTAAGGCCAAAAACAGCAAGTGATAAAAACTGCTCAAAACAGTGAAAATGAATCATGTTTTTGTTTTAACAACATAATATGCAGTATTAACTATGTTGTAACAAGTTGCAAGTGAATACTGAAGTGAAATGAGAGAGTTTGCAGAACAGCCTATTTCTGCATTGCAGGAATCAGCTTATTTCAGCTTTCTAAGGCCAAAAACAGCAAGTGATAAAAACTGCTCAAAACAGTGAAAATGAACAATGTTTTTGTTTTTAACAACATAATATGCAGTATTAAACATGTTGTAACAAGTTGCAAGTGAATACTGAGTGAAATGAGAGAGTTTGCAGAACAGCCTATTTCTGCATTGCAGGAATCAGCTTATTTCAGCTTTCTAAGGCCTAAAAACAGCAAGTGATAAAAACTGCTCAAAACAGTGAAAATGAATCATGTTTTTGTTTTTAACAACATAATATGCAGTATTAAACATGTTTTAACAAGTTGCAAGTGAATACTTAGTGAAATGAGAGAGTTTGCAAAATGACAATTCTGCATTGCAGGAATCAGCTTATCTCAGCTTTCTAAGGCCAAAAACAGCAAGTGATAAAAACTGCTCAAAACAGTGAAAATGAACAATGTTTTTGTTTTTAACAACATAATATGCAGTATTAAACATGTTGTAACAAGTTGCAAGTGAATACTAAGTGAAATGAGAGAGTTTGCAGAACAGCCTATTTCTGCATTGCAGGAATCAGCTTATTTCAAGCTTTCTAAGGCCAAAAACAGCAAGTGATAAAAACTGCTCAAAACTAGTGAAAATGATCAATTGTTTTTGTTTTTAACAACATAATATGCAGTATTAAACATGTTGTAACAAGTTGCAAGTGAATACTGAGTGAAATGAGAGAGTTTGCAGAACAGCCTATTTCTGCATTGCAGGAATCAGCTTATTTCAGCTTTCTAAGGCCAAAAACAGCAAGTGATAAAAACTGCTCAAAACAGTGAAAATGAACTATGTTTTTGTTTTTAACAACATAATATGCAGTATTAAACATGTTTTAACAAGTTGCAAGTGAATACTGAGTGAAATGAGAGAGTTTGCAGAAATGACAAATTCTGCATTGCAGGAATCAGCTTATTTCAGCTTTCTAAGGCCAAAAACAGCAAGTGATAAAAACTGCTCAAAACAGTGAAAATGAACAATGTTTTTGTTTTTAACAACATATATGCAGTATTAAACATGTTGTAACAAGTTGCAAGTGAATACTGAGTGAAATGAGAGAGTTTGCAGAACAGCCTATTTCTGCATTGCAGGAATCAGCTTATTTCAGCTTTCTAAGGCCAAAAACAGCAAGTGATAAAAACTGCTCAAAACAGTGAAAATGAACAATGTTTTTGTTTTTAACAACATAATATGCAGTATTAAACATGTTGTAACAAGTTGCAAGTGAATACTGAGTGAAATGAGAGAGTTTGCAGAACAGCCTATTTCTGCATTGCAGGAATCAGCTTATTTCAGCTTTCTAAGGCCAAAAACAGCAAGTGATAAAAACTGCTCAAAACAGTGAAAATGAACAATGTTTTTGTTTTTAACAACATAATATGCAGTATTAAACATGTTGTAACAAGTTGCAAGTGAATACTGAGTGAAATGAGAGAGTTTGCAGAACAGCCTATTTCTGCATTGCAGGAATCAGCTTATTTCAGCTTTCTAAGGCCAAAAACAGCAAGTGATAAAAACTGCTCAAAACAGTGAAAATGAACAATGTTTTTGTTTTTAACAACATAATATGCAGTATTAAACATGTTGTAACAAGTTGCAAGTGAATACTGAGTGAAATGAGAGAGTTTGCAGAATGACATATTCTGCATTGCAGGAATCAGCTTATTTCAGCTTTCTAAGGCCAAAAACAGCAAGTGATAAAAACTGCTCAAAACAGTGAAAATGAACAATGTTTTTGTTTTTAACAACATAATATGCAGTATTAAACATGTTGTAACAAGTTGCAAGTGAATACTGAGTGAAATGAGAGAGTTTGCAGAACAGCCTATTTCTGCATTGCAGGAATCAGCTTATTTCAGCTTTCTAAGGCCAAAAACAGCAAGTGATAAAAACTGCTCAAAACAGTGAAAATGATCATTGTTTTTGTTTTTAACAACATAATATGCAGTATTAAACATGTTGTAACAAGTTGCAAGTGAATACTGAGTGAAATGAGAGAGTTTGCAGAACAGCCTATTTCTGCATTGCAGGAATCAGCTTATTTCAGCTTTCTAAGGCCAAAAACAGCAAGTGATAAAAACTGCTCAAAACAGTGAAAATGAACAATGTTTTTGTTTTTAACAACATAATATGCAGTATTAAACATGTTGTAACAAGTTGCAAGTGAATACTAGTGAAATGAGAGAGTTTGCAGAACAGCCTATTTCTGCATTGCAGGAATCAGCTTATTTCAGCTTTCTAAGGCCAAAAACAGCAAGTGATAAAAACTGCTCAAAACAGTGAAAATGATCATTGTTTTTGTTTTTAACAACATAATATGCAGTATTAAACATGTTGTAACAAGCTGCAAGTGAATACTGAGTGAAATGAGAGAGTTTGCAGAACAGCCTATTTCTGCATTGCAGGAATCATCTTATTTCAGCTTTCTAAGGCCAAAAACAGCAAGTGATAAAAACTGCTCAAAACAGTGAAAATGAACAATGTTTTTGTTTTTAAAAACATAATATGCAGTATAAACATGTTGTAACAAGTTGCAAGTGAATACTGAGTGAAATGAGAGAGTTTGCAGAACAGCCTATTTCTGCATTGCAGGAATCAGCTTATTTCAGCATTCTAAGGCCAAAAACAGCAAGTGATAAAAACTGCTCAAAACAGTGAAAATGATAATTGTTTTTGTTTTTAACAACATAATATGCAGTATTAAACATGTTGTAACAAGTTGCAAGTGAATACTGAGTGAAATGAGAGAGTTTGCAGAACAGCCTAATTTCTGCATTGCAGGAATCAGCTTATTTCAGCTTTCTAAGGCCAAAAACAGCAAGTGATAAAAACTGCTCAAAACAGTGAAAATGAACAATGTTTTTGTTTTTAACAACATAATATGCAGTATTAAACATGTTGTAACAAGTTGCAAGTGAATACTGAGTGAAATGAGAGAGTTTGCAGAACAGCCTATTTCTGCATTGCAGGAATCAGCTTATTTCAGCTTTCTAAGGCCAAAAACAGCAAGTGATAAAAACTGCTCAAAACAGTGAAAATGAACAATGTTTTTGTTTTTAACAACATAATATGCAGTATTAAACATGTTGTAACAAGTTGCAAGTGAATACTAAGTGAAATGAGAGAGTTTGCAGAACAGCCTATTTCTGCATTGCAGGAATCAGCTTATTTCAGCTTTCTAAGGCCAAAAACAGCAAGTGATAAAAACTGCTCAAAACAGTGAAAATGAACAATGTTTTTGTTTTTAACAACATTATATGCAGTATTAAACATGTTGTAACAAGTTGCAAGTGAATACTGAGTGAAATGAGAGAGTTTGCAAAATGACAAATTCTGCATTGCAGGAATCAGCTTATTTCAGCTTTCTAAGGCCAAAAACAGCAAGTGATAAAAACTGCTCAAAACAGTGAAAATGAACAATGTTTTTGTTTTTAACAACATAATATGCAGTATTAAACATGTTTTAACAAGTTGCAAGTGAATACTAGAGTGAAATGAGAGAGTTTGCAAAATGACAAATTCTGCATTGCAGGAATCAGCTTATTTCAGCTTTCTAAGGCCAAAAACAGCAAGTGATAAAAACTGCTCAAAACAGTGAAAATGAACAATGTTTTTGTTTTTAACAACATAATATGCAGTATTAAACATGTTGTAACAAGTTGCAAGTGAATACTAAGTGAAATGAGAGAGTTTGCAGAACAGCCTATTTCTGCATTGCAGGAATCAGCTTATTTCAGCTTTCTAAGGCCAAAAACAGCAAGTGATAAAAACTGCTCAAAACAGTGAAAATGAATCAATGTTTTTGTTTTTAACAACATAATATGCAGTATTAAACATGTTGTAACAAGTTGCAAGTGAATACTAAGTGAAATGAGAGAGTTTGCAGAACAGCCTATTTCTGCATTGCAGGAATCAGCTTATTTCAGCTTTCTAAGGCCAAAAACAGCAAGTGATAAAAACTGCTCAAAACAGTGAAAATGAATCATTGTTTTTGTTTTTAACAACATAATATGCAGTATTAAACATGTTGTAACAAGTTGCAAGTGAATACTAAGTGAAATGAGAGAGTTTGCAGAACAGCCTATTTCTGCATTGCAGGAATCAGCTTATTTCAGCTTTCTAAGGCCAAAAACAGCAAGTGATAAAAACTGCTCAAAACAGTGAAAATTGAACAATGTTTTTGTTTTTAACAACATAATATGCAGTATTAAACATGTTGTAACAAGTTGCAAGTGAATACTGAGTGAAATGAGAGAGTTTGCAGAACAGCCTATTTCTGCATTGCAGGAATCAGCTTATTTCAGCTTTCTAAGGCTAAAAACAGCAAGTGATAAAAACTGCTCAAAACAGTGAAAATGAACATTGTTTTTGTTTTTAACAACATAATATGCAGTATTAAACATGTTTTAACAAGTTGCAAGTGAATACTTAGTGAAATGAGAGAGTTTGCAAAATGACAAATTCTGCATTGCAGGAATCAGCTTATCTCAGCTTTCTAAGGCCAAAAACAGCAAGTGATAAAAACTGCTCAAAACAGTGAAAATGAACAATGTTTTTGTTTTTAACAACATAATATGCAGTATTAAACATGTTGTAACAAGTTGCAAGTGAATACTAAGTGAAATGAGAGAGTTTGCAGAACAGCCTATTTCTGCATTGCAGGAATCAGCTTATTTCAGCTTTCTAAGGCCAAAAACAGCAAGTGATAAAGAACTGCTCAAAACTGTGAAAATGATCATTGTTTTTGTTTTTAACAACATAATATGCAGTATTAAACATGTTGTAACAAGTTGCAAGTGAATACTGAGTGAAATGAGAGAGTTTGCAGAACAGCCTATTTTTGCATTGCAGGAATCAGCTTATTTCAGCTTTCTAAGGCCAAAAACAGCAAGTGATAAAAACTGCTCAAAACAGTGAAAATGATCATTGTTTTTGTTTTTAACAAAATAATATGCAGTATTAAACTTGTTTTAACAAGTTGCAAGTGAATACTTAGTGAAATGAGAGAGTTTGGAAAATGACAAATTCTGTATTGCAGGAATCAGCTTATTTCAGCTTTCTAAGGCCAAAAACAGCAAGTGATAAAAACTGCTTAAAACAGTGAAAATGAACAATGTTTTTGTTTTTAACAACATATATTGCAGTATTAAACATGTTGTAACAAGTTGCAAGTGAATACTGAGTGAAATGAGAGAGTTTGCAGAACAGCCTATTTCTGCATTGCAGGAATCAGCTTATTTCAGCTTTCTAAGGCCAAAAACAGCAAGTGATAAAAACTGCTCAAAACAGTGAAAATGAACAATGTTTTTGTTTTAACAACATATATGCAGTATTAAACATGTTGTAACAAGTTGCAAGTGAATACTGAGTGAAATGAGAGAGTTTGCAAAATGACAAATTCTGCATTGCAGGAATCAGCTTATTTCAGCTTTCTAAGGCCAAAAACAGCAAGTGATAAAAACTGCTCAAAACAGTGAAAATGAACAATGTTTTTGTTTTTAACAACATAATATGCAGTATTAAACATGTTGTAACAAGTTGCAAGTGAATACTAAGTGAAATGAGAGAGTTTGCAGAACAGCCTATTTCTGCATTGCAGGAATCAGCTTATTTCAGCTTTCTAAGGCCAAAAACAGCAAGTGATAAAAACTGCTCAAAACAGTGAAAATGAACAATGTTTTTGTTTTTAACAACATAATATGCAGTATTAAACATGTTGTAACAAGTTGCAAGTGAATACTTAGTGAAATGAGAGAGTTTGCAAAATGACAAATTCTGCATTGCAGGAATCAGCTTATTCAGCTTTATAAGGCCAAAAACAGCAAGTGATAAAAACTGCTCAAAACAGTGAAAATAACAATGTTTTTGTTTTTAACAACATAATATGCAGTATTAAACATGTTGTAACAAGTTGCAAGTGAATACTAAGTGAAATGAAAGAGTTTGCAGAACAGCCTATTTCTGCATTGCAGGAATCAGCTTATTTCAGCTTTCTAAGGCCAAAAACAGCAAGTGATAAAAACTGCTCAAACTAGTGAAAATGATCATTGTTTTTGTTTTAACAACATAATATGCAGTATTAAACATGTTGTAACAAGTTGCAAGTGAATACTGAGTGAAATGAGAGAGTTTGCAGAACAGCCTATTTCTGCATTGCAGGAATCAGCTTATTTCAGCTTTCTAAGGCCAAAAACAGCAAGTGATAAAAACTGCTCAAAACAGTGAAAATGATCAATGTTTTTGTTTTTAACAACATAATATGCAGTATTAAACATGTTGTAACAAGTTGCAAGTGAATACTAAGTGAAATGAGAGAGTTTGCAGAACAGCCTATTTCTGCATTGCAGGAATCAGCTTATTTCAGCTTTCTAAGGCTCAAAAACAGCAAGTGATAAAATTTGCTCAAAACAGTGAAAATGATCATTGTTTTTGTTTTTAACAACATAATATGCAGTATTAAACATGTTGTAACAAGCTGCAAGTGAATACTGAGTGAAATGAGAGAGTTTGCAGAACAGCCTATTTCTGCATTGCAGGAATCATCTTATTTCAGCTTTCTAAGGCCAAAAACAGCAAGTGATAAAAACTGCTCAAAACAGTGAAAATGATCAATGTTTTTGTTTTTAACAACATAATATGCAGTAATTAAACATGTTGTAACAAGTTGCAAGTGAATACTGAGTGAAATGAGAGAGTTTGCAGAACAGCCTATTTCTGCATTGCAGGAATCAGCTTATTTCAGCATTCTAAGGCCAAAAACAGCAAGTGATACAAACTGCTCAAAACAGTGAAAATGATAATTGTTTTTGTTTTTAAAAACATAATATGCAGTAATAAACATGTTGTAACAAGTTGCAAGTGAATACTGAGTGAAATGAGAGAGTTTGCTGAACAGCCTAATTCTATATTGCTGGAGTCAGGTTATTTCAGCTTTCTAAGGCCAAAAACATCTTGTAATAAAAACTGCTCAAAACTGTGAAAATGAACAATGTTTTTGTTTTTAACAACATATTATGCATTTTTAACATGTTGTAACAAGTTGCAAGTGAATACTGAGTGAAATGAGAGTTTGCAGAACAGCCTATTTCTGCATTGCAGGAATCAGCTTATTTCAGCTTTCTAAGGCCAAAAACAGCAAGTGATAAAAACTGCTCAAAACAGTGAAAATGAACAATGTTTTTGTTTTAACAACATAATATGCAGTATTAAACATGTTGTAACAAGTTGCAAGTGAATACTGAGTGAAATGAGAGAGTTTGCAGAACAGCCTATTTCTGCATTGCAGGAATCAGCTTATTTCAGCTTTCTAAGGCCAAAAACAGCAAGTGATAAAAACTGCTCAAAACAGTGAAAATGAACAATGTTTTTGTTTTTAACAACATTATATGCAGTATTAAACATGTTTTAACAAGTTGCAAGTGAATACTGAGTGAAATGAGAGAGTTTGCAAAATGACAAATTCTGCATTGCAGGAATCAGCTTATTTCAGCTTTCTAAGGCCAAAAACAGCAAGTGATAAAAACTGCTCAAAACAGTGAAAATGAACAATGTTTTTGTTTTTAACAACATATATGCAGTATTAAACATGTTGTAACAAGTTGCAAGTGAATACTAGAGTGAAATGAGAGAGTTTGCAGAACATGACAATTCTGCATTGCAGGAATCAGCTTATTTCAGCTTTCTAAGGCCAAAAACAGCAAGTGATAAAAACTGCTCAAAACAGTGAAAATGAACACTGTTTTTGTTTTTAACATCATAATAATGCAGTATTAAACATGTTGTAACAAGTTGCAAGTGAATACTAAGTGAAATGAGAGAGTTTGCAGAACAGCCTATTTCTGCATTGCAGGAATCAGCTTATTTCAGCTTTCTAAGGCCGAAAACAGCAAGTGATAAAAACTGCTCAAAACTGTGAAAATGATCATAGTTTTTGTTTTTAACAACATAATATGCAGTATTAAACATGTTGTAACAAGTTGCAAGTGAATACTAAGTGAAGTGAGAGAGTTTGCAGAACAGCCTATTTCTGCATTGCAGGAATCAGCTTATTTCAGCTTTCTAAGGCCAAAAACAGCAAGTGATAAAAACTGCTCAAAACAGTGAAAATTATCATTGTTTTTGTTTTTAACAACATAATATGCAGTCTTAAATATGTTGTAACAAGTTGCAAGTGAATACTAAGTGAAATGAGAGAGTTTGCAGAACAGCCTATTTCTGCATTGCAGGAATCAGCTTATTTCAGCTTTCTAAGGCCAAAAACAGCAAGTGATAAAAACTGCTCAAAACAGTGAAAATTACAATGTTTTTGTTTTTAACAACATAATATGCAGTATTAAACATGTTGTAACAAGTTGCAAGTGAATACTGAGTGAAATGAGAGAGTTTGCAGAACAGCCTATTTCTGCATTGCAGGAATCAGCTTATTTCAGCTTTCTAAGGCCAAAAACAGCAAGTGATAAAAACTGCTCAAAACAGTGAAAATGATCATTGTTTTTGTTTTTAACAACATAATATGCAGTATTAAACATGTTTTAACAAGTTGCAAGTGAATACTGAGTGAAATGAGAGAGTTTGCAAAATGACTAATTCTGCATTGCAGGAATCAGCTTATTTCAGCTTTATAAGGCCAAAAACAGCAAGTGATAAAAACTGCTCAAAACAGTGAAAATGAACAATGTTTTTGTTTTTAACAACATAATATGCAGTATTAAACATGTTGTAACAAGTTGCAAGTGAATACTAAGTGAAATGAGAGAGTTTGCAGAACAGCCTATTTCTGCATTGCAGGAATCAGCTTATTTCAGCTTTCTAAGGCCAAAAACAGCAAGTGATAAAAACTGCTCAAAACAGTGAAAATGATCATTGTTTTTGTTTTTAACAACATAATATGCAGTATTAAACATGTTGTAACAAGTTGCAAGTGAATACTGAGTGAAATGAGAGAGTTTGCAGAACAGCCTATTTCTGCATTGCAGGAATCAGCTTATTTCAGCTTTCTAAGGCCAAAAACAGCAAGTGATAAAAACTGCTCAAAACAGTGAAAATGATCATTGTTTTTGTTTTTAACAACATAATATGCAGTATTAAACATTGTTTTAACAAGTTGCAAGTGAATACTTAGTGAAATGAGAGAGTTTGCAAAATGACAAATTCTGCATTGCAGGAATCAGCTTATTTCAGCTTTCTAAGGCCAAAAACAGCAAGTGATAAAAACTGCTCAAAACAGTGAAAATGAACAATGTTTTTGTTTTTAACAACATAATATGCAGTATTAAACATGTTGTAACAAGTTGCAAGTGAATACTGAGTGAAATGAGAGAGTTTGCAGAACAGCCTATTTCTGCATTGCAGGAATCAGCTTATTTCAGCTTTCTAAGGCCAAAAACAGCAAGTGATAAAAACTGCTCAAAACAGTGAAAATGATCAATGTTTTTGTTTTTAACAACATAATATGCAGTATTAAACATGTTGTAACAAGTTGCAAGTGAATACTGAGTGAAATGAGAGAGTTTGCAGAACAGCCTATTTCTGCATTGCAGGAATCAGCTTATTTCAGCTTTCTAAGGCCAAAAACAGCAAGTGATAAAAACTGCTCAAAACAGTGAAAATGAACAATGTTTTTGTTTTTAACAACATATATGCAGTATTAAACATGTTTTAACAAGTTGCAAGTGAATACTGAGTGAAATGAGAGAGTTTGCAAAATGACTAATTCTGCATTGCAGGAATCAGCTTATCTCAGCTTTATAAGGCCAAAAACAGCAAGTGATAAAAACTGCTCAAAACAGTGAAAATAAACAATGTTTTTGTTTTTAACAACATAATATGCAGTATTAAACATGTTGTAACAAGTTGCAAGTGAATACTAAGTGAAATGAAAGAGTTTGCAGAACAGCCTATTTCTGCATTGCAGGAATCAGCTTATTTCAGCTTTCTAAGGCCAAAAACAGCAAGTGATAAAAAACTGCTCAAAACTGTGAAAATGATCATTGTTTTTGTTTTTAACAACATAATATGCAGTATTAAACATGTTGTAACAAGTTGCAAGTGAATACTGAGTGAAATGAGAGAGTTTGCAGAACAGCCTATTTCTGCATTGCAGGAATCAGCTTATTTCAGCTTTCTAAGGCCAAAAACAGCAAGTGATAAAAACTGCTCAAAACAGTGAAAATGATCATTGTTTTTGTTTTTAACAACATAATATGCAGTATTAAACATTGTTTTAACAAGTTGCAAGTGAATACTTAGTGAAATGAGAGAGTTTGGAAAATGACAAATTCTGTATTGCAGGAATCAGCTTATTTCAGCTTTCTAAGGCCAAAAACAGCAAGTGATTAAAAACTGCTTAAAACAGTGAAAATGAACAATGTTTTTGTTTTTAACAACATAATATGCAGTATTAAACATGTTGTAACAAGTTGCAAGTGAATACTGAGTGAAATGAGAGTTTGCAGAACAGCCTATTTCTGCATTGCAGGAATCAGCTTATTTCAGCTTTCTAAGGTCAAAAACAGCAAGTGATAAAAACTGCTCAAAACAGTGAAAATGATCATTGTTTTTGTTTTTAACAACATAATATGCAGTATTAAACATGTTGTAACAAGTTGCAAGTGAATACTGAGTGAAATGAGAGAGTTTGCAGAACATCCTATTTCTGCATTGCAGGAATCAGCTTATTTCAGCTTTCTAAGGCCAAAAACAGCAAGTGATAAAAACTGCTCAAAACAGTGAAAATGAACAATGTTTTTGTTTTTAACAACATTAATATGCAGTATTAAACATGTTGTAACAAGTTGCAAGTGAATACTGAGTGAAATGAGAGAGTTTGCAAAATGACAAATTCTGCATTGCAGGAATCAGCTTATTTCAGCTTTCTAAGGCCAAAAACAGCAAGTGATAAAAACTGCTCAAAACAGTGAAAATGAACAATGTTTTTGTTTTTAACAATCATAATATGCAGTATTAAACATGTTGTAACAAGTTGCAAGTGAATACTAAGTGAAATGAGAGAGTTTGCAGAACAGCCTATTTCTGCATTGCAGGAATCAGCTTATTTCAGCTTTCTAAGGCCGAAAACAGCAAGTGATAAAAACTGCTCAAAACAGTGAAAATGAACAATGTTTTTGTTTTTAACAACATAATATGCAGTATTAAACATGTTGTAACAAGTTGCAAGTGAATACTAAGTGAAATGAGAGAGTTTGCAGAACAGCCTATTTCTGCATTGCAGGAATCAGCTTATTTCAGCTTTCTAAGGCCAAAAACAGCAAGAGATAAAAACTGCTCAAAACAGTGAAAATTTTCATTGTTTTTGTTTTTAACAACATAATATGCAGTATTAAACATGTTGTAACAAGTTGCAAGTGAATACTGAGTGAAATGAGAGAGTTTGCAGAACAGCCTATTTCTGCATTGCAGGAATCAGCTTATTTCAGCTTTCTAAGGCCAAAAACAGCAAGTGATAAAAACTGCTCAAAACAGTGAAAATGATCATTGTTTTTGTTTTTAACAACATAATATGCAGTATTAAACATGTTTTAACAAGTTGCAAGTGAATACTTAGTGAAATGAGAGAGTTTGCAAAATGACAAATTCTGCATTGCAGGAATCAGCTTATCTCAGCTTTATAAGGCCAAAAACAGCAAGTGACAATAACTGCTCAAAACAGTGAAAATAAACAATGTTTTTGTTTTTAACAACATAATATGCAGTATTAAACCTGTTGTAACAAGTTGCAAGTGAATACTAAGTGAAATGAAAGAGTTTGCAGAACAGCCTATTTCTGCATTGCAGGTATCAGCTTATTTCAACTTTCTAAGGCCAAAAACAGCAAGTGATAAAAACTGCTCAAATCTGTGAAAATGATCATTGTTTTTGTTTTTAACAACATAATATGCAGTATTAAACATGTTGTAACAAGTTGCAAGTGAATACTGAGTGAAATGAGAGAGTTTGCAGAACAGCCTATTTTTGCATTGCAGGAATCAGCTTATTTCAGCTTTCTAAGGCCAAAAACAGCAAGTGATAAAAACTGCTCAAAACAGTGAAAATAAACAATGTTTTTGTTTTTAACAACATAATTTGCAGTATTAAACATGTTGTAAAAAGTTGCAGGTGAATACTGAGTGAAATGAGAAAGTTTGCAAAATGACAAATTCTGCATTGCAGGAATCAGCTTATCTCAGCTTTCTAAGGCCAAAAACAGCAAGTGATAAAAACTGCTCAAAACAGTGAAAATGAACAATGTTTTTGTTTTAACAACATAATATGCAGTATTAAACATGTTGTAACAAGTTGCAAGTGAATACTGAGTGAAATGAGAGAGTTTGCAAAATGACAAATTTCTGCATTGCAGGAATCAGCTTATTTCAGCTTTCTAAGGCCAAAAACAGCAAGTGATAAAAACTGCTCAAACAGTGAAAATGAACAATGTTTTTGTTTTTAACAACATAATATGCAGTATTAAACATGTTGTAACAAGTTGCAAGTGAATACTGAGTGAAATGAGAGAGTTTGCAGAACAGCCTATTTCTGCATTGCAGGAATCAGCTTATTTCAGCTTTCTAAGGCCAAAAACAGCAAGTGATAAAAACTGCTCAAAACAGTGAAAATGATCATGTTTTTGTTTTTAACAACATAATATGCAGTATTAAACATGTTGTAACAAGTTGCAAGTGAATACTAAGTGAAATGAGAGAGTTTGCAGAAATGACAAATTCTGCATTGCAGGAATGAGCTTATTTCAGCTTTCTAAGGCCAAAAACAGCAAGCGATAAAAACATGTTGTAACAAGTTACAAGTGAATAACAGCAAGTGATAAAAACTGCTCAAAACATTGAAAATGATCATTGTTTTTGTTTTTAACAACATAATATGCAGTAATAAACATGTTGTTAAAAGTTGCAAGTGAATACTGAGTGAAATGAGAGAGTTTGCAGAACAGCCTATTTCTGCATTGCAGGAATCAGCTTATTTCAGCTTTCTAAGGCCAAAAACAGCATGTGATAAAAACTGCTCAAAACAGTGAAAATTGCAAAACACTAATTGCAAACACTATTTAATCATCACACACACTCCCTGCCTTGGCCGAGTCTTCTGTAACACGGGGAGTGACAGAGACAACTGAGGTTTGGATCCACGTGCAGGTTTATTCGATGTCAGGGAGGCAATGGTCAACACAGGTGCAAACAGATATCTATAGGCAGTCCAGAATCGTAATCAGTCACAGGCGAGAGGTCGGAAGGCAGGCGGCAGACAAGGATTAGTAGATAAACAAGGCTAGGGTAAACACACGGAGAAACAAGACTAAGGAAACGCGTTGAATTGTCACTATACAGTAAAACAAGACTCGGCAAAGGCAGGGAGTGTGTGTGATGATTAAATAGTGTTTGCAATTAGTCCAGAAGCTGCAACAGCTGTGGGAGTCCAATCAGTGGAAATGGGGAAGAGTGTGTGTCTGTGTGAACGGAGTGCATGTATGAATATGTAGTCCAAAAATGGCGGATTTGTAGTTCAAGTGTGTGAGATCCAGCGATCTGGGAGTATGATCGCTAGTGATCGTGACAACAAGAAGCACATAATTGTACAGTAGTAAAATATTCATAACTCTGGCAGTTATTATGCCACAATGAATTAAATGACACCATTGTACTCCATGTACCCTCAGCTTTCCAACAAGTAAATTTAATCATATCTTTAAGAGTTTTAATGGTACAATGACATGATGTACAACATTTTATTCCAATTTCCCCCAGTTTTCCAAGGATGTAAACCATTAAGCTGTATCTTGTTCCTATCTATTGAAATTAATATTCAAATTGGGTCCAAATTTGGGTATTAAGACTGGATTTTTTGGATGGTAGTAATTTAATCATAACTTTAAGAGTTTTAATGGTACAATGACATAATGTACATAATTTTATTCCAATTTCCCACAGTTTCCCAAGGATGTAAACCATAAAGCTGTATCTTGTTCCTATCTTTTGAAATTAATATTCAAATTGGGTCCAAATTTGGGTATTAAGACTGGATTTTTTGGATGGTAGTAATTTAATCATAACTTTAAGAGTTTTAATGGTACAATGACATAATGTACATAATTTTATTCCAATTTCCCACAGTTTTCCAAGGATGTAAACCATAAAGCTGTATCTTGTTCCTATCTTTTGAAATTAATATTCAAATTGGGTCCAAATTTGGGTATTAAGACTGGATTTTTTGGATGGTAGTAATTTAATCATAACTTTAAGAGTTTTAATGGTACAATGACATAATGTACATAATTTTATTCCAATTTCCCACAGTTTTCCAAGGATGTAAACCATTAAGCTGTATCTTGTTCCTATCTTTTGAAATCCTGATTCAAATTGGGTCCATTTTCAGTGATTTACAAGAAGCACATAATTGTACAGTAGTAAAATGATCATAACTCTGGCAGTTATTATGCCACAATGAATTAAATAACACCATTGTACTCCATGTACCCTCAGCTTTCCAACAATGTATGGCAGGAAGCTGTATCTTGTTCTTATCTTTTGAAATTAATATTCAAATTGGGTCCAAATTGTACAGTAGTAAAATATTCATAACTCTGTATGGCATGTATGTATGTATGGCATGAAGCTGTATCTTGTTCTTATCTTTTGAAATTAATATTCAAATTGGGTCCAAATTTTGGTATTAAGACTGCATTTTTTGGATGGTAGTAATTTAATCATAACTTTAAGAGTTTTAATGGTACAATGACATAATGTACATCATTTTATTTCAATTTCCCACAGCTTTCCAAGGATGTAAACCATTAAGCTGTATCTTGTTCCTATCTTTTGAAATTAATATTCAAATTGGGTCCAAAATGTCATTGTACCATTAAAACTCTTAAAGATATGATTAAATTACTACCATCCAAAAAATGCAGTCTTAATACCCAAATTTGGACCCAATTGGACATAATGTACATCATTTTATTTCAATTTCCCACAGCTTTCCGAGGATGAAAACCATTAAGCTGTATCTTGTTCCTATCTTTTGAAATCCTGATTCAAATTGGGTCCATTTTCAGTGATTTACAAGAAGCACATAATTGTACAGTAGTAAAATATTCATAACTCTGGCAGTTATTATGCCACAATGAATTAAAATGACACCATTGTACTCCATGTACCCTCAGCTTTCCAACAATGTATGGCATGAAGCTGTATCTTGTTCCTATCTTTTGAAATTAATATTCAAATTGGGTCCAAATTTGGGTATTAAGACTGGATTTTTTGGATGGTAGTAATTTAATCATAACTTTAAGAGTTTTAATGGTACAATGACATAATGTACATAATTTTATTCCAATTTCCCACAGTTTTCCAAGGATGTAAACCATAAGCTGTATCTTGTTCCTATCTTTTGAAATCCTGATTCAAATTGGGTCCATTTTCAGTGATTTACAAGAAGCACATAGATGTACAGTAGTAAAATATTCATAACTCTGGCAGTTATTATGCCACAATGAATTAAATGACACCATTGTACTCCATGTACCCTCAGCTTTCCAACAATGTATGGCATGAAGCTGTATCTTGTTCCTATCTTTTGAAATTAATATTCAAATTGGGTCCAAATTTGGGTATTAAGACTGCATTTTTTGGATGGTAGTATTTAATCATAACTTTAAGAGTTTTAATGGTACAGTGACATAATGTACATCATTTTATTTCAATTTCCCACAGCTTTCCAAGGATGTAAACCATTAAGCTGTATCTTGTTCCTATCTTTTGAAATCCTGATTCAAATTGGGTCCATTTTCAGTGATTTACAAGAAGCACATAATTGTACAGTAGTAAAATATTCATAACTCTGGCAGTTATTATGCCACAATGAATTAAATGACACCGTTGTACTCCATGTACCCTCAGCTTTCCAACAATGTATGGCATGAAGCTGTATCTTGTTCCTATCTTTTGAAATTAATATTCAAATTGGGTCCAAATTTGGGTATTAAGACTGCATTTTTTGGATGGTAGTAATTTAATCATATCTTTAAGAGTTTTAATGGTACAGTGACATGATGTACATCATTTTATTCCAATTTCCCACAGCTTTCCAAGGATGTAAACCATTAAGCTGTATCTTGTTCCTATCTTTTGAAATCCTATTCAAATTGGGTCCAATTGTCATTGATTACCATTAAGCACATATTGTAAAGATATGATTAAATTACTACCATCCAAAAAATGCAGTCTTAATACCCAAATTTGGACCCAATTGGACATAATGTACATCATTTTATTTCAATTTCCCACAGCTTTCCAAGGATGTAAAATATTAAGCTGTATCTTGTTCCTATTTTTTGAAATTAATATTCAAATTGGGTCCAAAATGTCATTGTACCATTAAAACTCTTAAAGATATGAATAAATTACTACCATCCAAAAAATGCAGTCTTAATACCCAAATTTGGACCCAATTGGACATAATGTACATCATTTTATTTCAATTTCCCACAGCTTTCCAAGGATGTAAACCATTAAGCTGTATCTTGTTCCTATCTTTTGAAATCCTGATTCAAATTGGGTCCATTTTCAGTGATTTACAAGAAGCACATAATTGTACAGTAGTAAAATATTCATAACTCTGGCAGTTATTATGCCACAATGAATTAAATAACACCATTGTACTCCATGTACCCTGAGCTTTAAAACAATGTATGGCATGAAGCTGTATCTTGTTCTTATCTTTTGAAATTAATATTCAAATTGGGTCCAAATTGTACAGTAGTTAAATATTCATAACTCTGTATGGCATGTATGTATGTATGGCATGAAGCTGTATCTTGTTCTTATCTTTTGAAATTAATATTCAAATTGGGTCCAAATTTGGGTATTAAGACTGCATTTTTTGGATGGTAGTAATTTAATCATAACTTTAAGAGTTTTAATGGTACAATGACATAATGTACATCATTTTATTTCAATTTCCCACAGCTTTCCAAGGATGTAAACCATTAAGCTGTATCTTGTTCCTATCTTTTGAAATTAATATTCAAATTGGGTCCAAAATGTCATTGTACCATTAAAACTCTTAAAGATATGATTAAATTACTACCATCCAAAAAATGCAGTCTTAATACCCAAATTTGGACCCAATTGGACATAATGTACATCATTTTATTTCAATTTCCCACAGCTTTCCGAGGATGAAAACCATTAAGCTGTATCTTGTTCCTCTCTTTTGAAATCCTGATTCAAATTGGGTCCATTTTCAGTGATTTACAAGAAGCACATAATTGTACAGTAGTAAAATATTCATAACTCTGGCAGTTATTATGCCACAATGAATTAAAATGACACCATTTTACTCCATGTACCCTCAGCTTTCCAACAATGTATGGCATTAAGCTGTATCCTGTTCCTATCTTTTGAAATTAATATTCAAATTGGGTCCAAATTTGGGTATTAGGACTGCATTTTTTGGATGGTAGTAATTTAATCATAATTTTAAGAGTTTTAATGGTACAATGACATAATGTACATCATTTTATTTCAATTTCCCACAGTTTTCCAAGGATGTAAACCATTAAGCTGTATCTTGTTCCTATTTTTTGAAATTAATATTCAAATTGGGTCCAAAATGTCATTGTACCATTAAAACTCTTAAAGATATGAATAAATTACTACCATCCAAAAAATGCAGTCTTAATACCCAAATTTGGACCCAATTGGACATAATGTACATCATTTTATTTCAATTTCCCACAGCTTTCCAAGGATGTAAACCATTAAGCTGTATCTTGTTCCTATCTTTTGAAATCCTGATTCAAATTGGGTCCATTTTCAGTGATTTACAAGAAGCACATAATTGTACAGTAGTAAAATATTCATAACTCTGGCAGTTATTATGCCACAATGAATCAAATAACACCATTGTACTCCATGTACCCTCAGCTTTCCAACAATGTATGGCATGAAGCTGTATCTTGTTCCTATCTTTTGAAATTAATATTCAAATTGGGTCCAAATTTGGGTATTAAGACTGCATTTTTTGGATGGTAGTAATTTAATCATAACTTTAAGAGTTTTAATGGTACAATGACATAATGTACATCATTTTATTTCAATTTCCCACAGCTTTCCAAGGATGTAAACCATTAAGCTGTATCTTGTTCCTATCTTTTGAAATTAATATTCAAATTGGGTCCAAAATGTCATTGTACCATTAAAACTCTTAAAGATATGATTAAATTACTACCATCCAAAAAATGCAGTCTTAATACCCAAATTTGGACCCAATTGGACATAATGTACATCATTTTATTTCAATTTCCCACAGCTTTCCAAGGATGTAAACCATTAAGCTGTATCTTGTTCCTATCTTTTGGAATCCTGATTCAAATTGGGTCCATTTTCAGTGATTTACAAGAAGCACATAGTTGTACAGTAGTAAAATATTCATAACTGGCAGTTATTATGCCACAATAAATTAAATGACACCATTGTACTCCATGTACCCTCAGCTTTCCAACAATGTATGGCATGAAGCTGTATCCTGTTCCTATCTTTTGAAATTAATATTCAAATTGGGTCCAAATTTGGGTATTAAGACTGGATTTTTTGGATGGTAGTAATTTAATCATAACTTTAAGAGTTTTAATGGTACAATGACATAATGTACATATCTTTATTCCAATTTCCCACAGTTTTAGAAGGATGTAAACCATTAAGCTGTATTTTTTGGATGGTAGTAATTTAATCATATCTTTAAGAGTTTTAATGGTACAATGACATAATGTACATCATTTTATTTCAATTTCCCACAGCTTTCCAAGGATGAAAACCATTAAGCTGTATCTTGTTCCTATCTTTTGAAATCCTGATTCAAATTGGGTCAATTTTACAAGAAGCACATAATTGTACAGTAGTAAAATATTCATAACTCTGGCAGTTATTATGCCACAATGAATTAAAATGACACCATTGTACTCCATGTACCCTCAGCTTTCCAACAATGTATGGCATGAAGCTGTATCTTGTTCTTATCTTTTGAAATTAATATTCAAATTGGGTCCAAATTGTACGGTAGTAAAATATTCATAACTCTGTATGGCATGTATGTATTCAAATTGTACTCCATGTACTCTCAGCTTTCCAACAATGTATGGCATGAAGCTGTATCTTGTTCCTATCTTTTGAAATTAATATTCAAATTGGGTCCAAATTTGGGTATTAAGACTGCATTTTTTGGATGGTAGTAATTTAATCATAACTTTAAGAGTTTTAATTGTACAATGACAATGTACATCATTTTATTCCAATTTCCCACAGCTTTCCAAGGATGTAAACCATTAAGCTGTATCTTGTTCCTATCTTTTGAAATCCTGATTCAAATTGGGTCCATTTTCAGTGATTTACAAGAAGCACATAATTGTACAGTAGTAAAATATTCATAACTCTGGCAGTTATTATGCCACAATGAATTAAATGACACCATTGTACTCCATGTACCCTCAGCTTTCCAACAATGTATGGCATGAAGCTGTATCTTGTTCCTATCTTTTGAAATTAATATTCAAATTGGGTCCAAATTTGGGTATTAAGACTGCATTTTTTGGATGGTAGTAATTTAATCATATCTTTAAGAGTTTTAATGGTACAATGACATGATGTACATCATTTTATTCCAATTTCCCACAGCTTTCCAAGGATGTAAACCATTAAGCTGTATCTTGTTCCTATCTTTTGAAATCCTGATTCAAATTGGGTCCATTTTCAGTGATTTACAAGAAGCACATAATTGTACAGTAGTAAAATATTCATAACTCTGGCAGTTATTATGCCACAATGAATTAAATGACACCATTGTACTCCATGTACCCTCAGCTTTCCAACAATGTATGGCATGAAGCTGTATCTTGTTCCTATCTTTTGAAATTAATATTCAAATTGGGTCCAAATTTGGGTATTAAGACTGCATTTTTTGGATGGTAGTAATTTAATCATAACTTTAAGAGTTTTAATGGTACAATGACATATGTACATCATTTTATTCCAATTTCCCACAGCTTTCCAAGGATGTAAACCATTAAGCTGTATCTTGTTCCTATCTTTTGAAATCCTGATTCAAATTGGGTCCATTTTCAGTGATTTACAAGAAGCACATAATTGTACAGTAGTAAAATATTCATAACTCTGGCAGTTATTATGCCACAATGAATTAAATGACACCATTGTACTCCATGTACCCTCAGCTTTCCAACAATGTATGGCATGAAGCTGTATCTTGTTCCTATCTTTTGAAATTAATATTCAAATTGGGTCCAAATTTGGGTATTAAGACTGCATTTTTTGGATGGTAGTAATTTAATCATATCTTTAAGAGTTTTAATGGTACAGTGACATGATGTACATCATTTTATTCCAATTTCCCACAGTTTTCCAAGAATGTAAACCATTAAGCTGTATCTTGTTCCTATCTTTTGAAATTAATATTCAAATTGGGTCCAAAATGTCATTGTACCATTAAAACTCTTAAAGATATGATTAAATTACTACCATCCAAAAAATGCAGTCTTAATACCCAAATTTGGACCCAATTGGACATAATGTACATCATTTTATTTCAATTTCCCACAGCTTTCCAAGGATGTAAAATATTAAGCTGTATCTTGTTCCTATCTTTTGAAATCCTGATTCAAATTGGGTCCATTTTCAGTGATTTACAAGAAGCACATAATTGTACAGTAGTAAAATATTCATAACTCTGGCAGTTATTATGCCACAATGAATTAAATAACACCATTGTACTCCATGTACCCTCAGCTTTCCAACAATGTATGGCATGAAGCTGTATCTTGTTCTTATCTTTTGAAATTAATATTCAAATTGGGTCCAAATTGTACAGTAGTAAAATATTCATAACTCTGTATGGCATGTATGTATGTATGGCATGAAGCTGTATCTTGTTCTTATCTTTTGAAATTATTATTCAAATTGGGTCCAAATTGTACGGTAGTAAAATATTCATAACTCTGTATGGCATGTATGTATTCAAATTGTACTCCATGTACTCTCAGCTTTCCAACAATGTATGGCATGAAGCTGTATCTTGTTCCTATTTTTTGAAATTAATATTCAAATTGGGTCCAAATTTGGGTATTAAGACTGCATTTTTTGGATGGTAGTAATTTAATCATATCTTTAAGAGTTTTAATGGTACAGTGACATGATGTACATCATTTTATTCCAATTTCCCACAGCTTTCCAAGGATGTAAACCATTAAGCTGTATCTTGTTCCTATCTTTTGAATCCTGATTCAAATTGGGTCCATTTTCAGTGATTTACAAGAAGCACATAATTGTACAGTAGTAAAATATTCATAACTCTGGCAGTTATTATGCCACAATGAATTAAATGACACCATTGTACTCCATGTACCCTCAGCTTTCCAACAATGTATGGCATGAAGCTGTATCCTGTTCCTATCTTTTGAAATTAATATTCAAATTGGGTCCAAATTTGGGTATTAAGACTGCATTTTTTGGATGGTAGTAATTTAATCATAACTTTAAGAGTTTTAATTGTACAATGACAATGTACATCATTTTATTCCAATTTCCCACAGCTTTCCAAGGATGTAAACCATTAAGCTGTATCTTGTTCCTATCTTTTGAAATCCTGATTCAAATTGGGTCCATTTCAGTGATTTACAAGAAGCACATAATTGTACAGTAGTAAAATATTCATAACTCTGGCAGTTATTATGCCACAATGAATTAAATGACACCAGTTGTACTCCATGTACCCTCAGCTTTCCAACAATGTATGGCAGGAAGCTGTATCTTGTTCCTATCTTTTGAAATTAATATTCAAATTGGGTCCAAATTTGGGTATTAAGACTGCATTTTTTGGATGGTAGTAATTTAATCATAACTTTAAGAGTTTTAATTGTATAATGACAATGTACATCATTTTATTCCAATTTCCCACAGCTTTCCAAGGATGTAAACCATTAAGCTGTATCTTGTTCCTATCTTTTGAAATCCTGATTCAAATTGGGTCCATTTTCAGTGATTTACAAGAAGCACATAATTGTACAGTAGTAAAATATTCATAACTCTGGCAGTTATTATGCCACAATGAATTAAATGACACCATTGTACTCCATGTACCCTCGGCTTTCCAACAATGTATGGCAGGAAGCTGTATCTTGTTCCTATCTTTTGAAATTAATATTCAAATTGGGTCCAAATTTGGGTATTAAGACTGCATTTTTTGGATGGTAGTAATTTAATCATAACTTTAAGAGTTTTAATTGTACAATGACAATGTACATCATTTTATTCCAATTTCCCACAGCTTTCCAAGGATGTAAACCATTAAGCTGTATCTTGTTCCTATCTTTTGAAATCCTGATTCAAATTGGGTCCATTTTCAGTGATTTACAAGAAGCACATAATTGTACAGTAGTAAAATATTCATAACTCTGGCAGTTATTATGCCACAATGAATTAAATGACACCATTGTACTCCATGTACCCTCAGCTTTCCAACAATGTATGGCAGGAAGCTGTATCTTGTTCCTATCTTTTGAAATTAATATTCAAATTGGGTCCAAATTTGGGTATTAAGACTGCATTTTTTGGATGGTAGTAATTTAATCATAACTTTAAGAGTTTTAATGGTACAATGACAATGTACATCATTTTATTCCAATTTCCCACAGCTTTCCAAGGATGTAAACCATTAAGCTGTATCTTGTTCCTATCTTTTGAAATCCTGATTCAAATTGGGTCCATTTTCAGTGATTTACAAGAAGCACATAATTGTACAGTAGTAAAATATTCATAACTCTGGCAGTTATTATGCCACAATGAATTAAATGACACCATTGTACTCCATGTACCCTCAGCTTTCCAACAATGTATGGCATGAAGCTGTATCTTGTTCCTATCTTTTGAAATTAATATTCAAATTGGGTCCAAATTTGGGTATTAAGACTGCATTTTTTGGATGGTAGTAATTTAATCATAACTTTAAGAGTTTTAATGGTACAATGACAATGTACATCATTTTATTCCAATTTCCCACAGCTTTCCAAGGATGTAAACCATTAAGCTGTATCTTGTTCCTATCTTTTGAAATCCTGATTCAAATTGGGTCCATTTTCAGTGATTTACAAGAAGCACATAATTGTACAGTAGTAAAATATTCATAACTCTGGCAGTTATTATGCCACAATGAATTAAATGACACCGTTGTACTCCATGTACCCTCAGCTTTCCTACAATGTATGGCATGAAGCTGTATCTTGTTCCTATCTTTTGAAATTAATATTCAAATTGGGTCCAAATTTGGGTATTAAGACTGCATTTTTTGGATGGTAGTAATTTAATCATAACTTTAAGAGTTTTAATTGTACAATGACATATGTACATCATTTTATTCCAATTTCCCACAGCTTTCCAAGGATGTAAACCATTAAGCTGTATCTTGTTCCTATCTTTTGATATCCTGATTCAAATTGGGTCCATTTTCAGTGATTTACAAGAAGCACATAATTGTACAGTAGTAAAATATTCATAACTCTGGCAGTTATTATGCCACAATGAATTAAATGACACCGTTGTACTCCATGTACCCTCAGCTTTCCAACAATGTATGGCAGGAAGCTGTATCTTGTTCCTATCTTTTGAAATTAATATTCAAATTGGGTCCAAATTTGGGTATTAAGACTGCATTTTTTGGATGGTAGTAATTTAATCATAACTTTAAGAGTTTTAATTGTACAATGACAATGTACATCATTTTATTCCAATTTCCCACAGCTTTCCAAGGATGTAAACCATTAAGCTGTATCTTGTTCCTATCTTTTGAAATCCTGATTCAAATTGGGTCCATTTTCAGTGATTTACAAGAAGCACATAATTGTACAGTAGTAAAATATTCATAACTCTGGCAGTTATTATGCCACAATGAATTAAATGACACCGTTGTACTCCATGTACCCTCAGCTTTCCTACAATGTATGGCATGAAGCTGTATCTTGTTCCTATCTTTTGAAATTAATATTCAAATTGGGTCCAAATTTGGGTATTAAGACTGCATTTTTTGGATGGTAGTAATTTAATCATAACTTTAAGAGTTTTAATTGTACAATGACAATGTACATCATTTTATTCCAATTTCCCACAGCTTTCCAAGGATGTAAACCATTAAGCTGTATCTTGTTCCTATCTTTTGATATCCTGATTCAAATTGGGTCCATTTTCAGTGATTTACAAGAAGCACATAATTGTACAGTAGTAAAATATTCATAACTCTGGCAGTTATTATGCCACAATGAATTAAATGACACCATTGTACTCCATGTACCCTCAGCTTTCCAACAATGTATGGCAGGAAGCTGTATCTTGTTCCTATCTTTTGAAATTAATATTCAAATTGGGTCCAAATTTGGGTATTAAGACTGCATTTTTTGGATGGTAGTAATTTAATCATAACTTTAAGAGTTTTAATTGTACAATGACAATGTACATCATTTTATTCCAATTTCCCACAGCTTTCCAAGGATGTAAACCATTAAGCTGTATCTTGTTCCTATCTTTTGATATCCTGATTCAAATTGGGTCCATTTTCAGTGATTTATAAGAAGCACATAATTGTACAGTAGTAAAATGTTCATAACTCTGGCAGTTATTATGCCACAATGAATTAAATGACACAGTTGTACTCCATGTACCCTCAGCTTTCCAACAATGTATGGCAGGAAGCTGTATCTTGTTCCTATCTTTTGAAATTAATATTCAAATTGGGTCCAAATTTGGGTATTAAGACTGCATTTTTTGGATGGTAGTAATTTAATCATAACTTTAAGAGTTTTAATTGTATAATGACAATGTACATCATTTTATTCCAATTTCCCACAGCTTTCCAAGGATGTAAACCATTAAGCTGTATCTTGTTCCTATCTTTTGAAATCCTGATTCAAATTGGGTCCATTTTCAGTGATTTACAAGAAGCACATAATTGTACAGTAGTAAAATATTCATAACTCTGGCAGTTATTATGCCACAATGAATTAAATGACACCATTGTACTCCATGTACCCTCAGCTTTCCAACAATGTATGGCAGGAAGCTGTATCTTGTTCCTATCTTTTGAAATTAATATTCAAATTGGGTCCAAATTTGGGTATTAAGACTGCATTTTTTGGATGGTAGTAATTTAATCATAACTTTAAGAGTTTTAATGGTACAATGACATGATGTACATCATTTTATTCCAATTTCCCACAGCTTTCCAAGGATGTAAACCATTAAGCTGTATCTTGTTCCTATCTTTTGATATCCTGATTCAAATTGGGTCCATTTTCAGTGATTTACAAGAAGCACATAATTGTACAGTAGTAAAATATTCATAACTCTGGCAGTTATTATGCCACAATGAATTAAATGACACCGTTGTACTCCATGTACCCTCAGCTTTCCAACAATGTATGGCAGGAAGCTGTATCTTGTTCCTATCTTTTGAAATTAATATTCAAATTGGGTCCAAATTTGGGTATTAAGACTGCATTTTTTGGATGGTAGTAATTTAATCATAACTTTAAGAGTTTTAATTGTACAATGACAATGTACATCATTTTATTCCAATTTCCCACAGCTTTCCAAGGATGTAAACCATTAAGCTGTATCTTGTTCCTATCTTTTGAAATCCTGATTCAAATTGGGTCCATTTTCAGTGATTTACAAGAAGCACATAATTGTACAGTAGTAAAATATTCATAACTCTGGCAGTTATTATGCCACAATGAATTAAATGACACCGTTGTACTCCATGTACCCTCAGCTTTCCTACAATGTATGGCATGAAGCTGTATCTTGTTCCTATCTTTTGAAATTAATATTCAAATTGGGTCCAAATTTGGGTATTAAGACTGCATTTTTTGGATGGTAGTAATTTAATCATAACTTTAAGAGTTTTAATTGTACAATGACAATGTACATCATTTTATTCCAATTTCCCACAGCTTTCCAAGGATGTAAACCATTAAGCTGTATCTTGTTCCTATCTTTTGAAATCCTGATTCAAATTGGGTCCATTTTCAGTGATTTACAAGAAGCACATAATTGTACAGTAGTAAAATATTCATAACTCTGGCAGTTATTATGCCACAATGAATTAAATGACACCATTGTACTCCATGTACCCTCGGCTTTCCAACAATGTATGGCAGGAAGCTGTATCTTGTTCCTATCTTTTGAAATTAATATTCAAATTGGGTCCAAATTTGGGTATTAAGACTGCATTTTTTGGATGGTAGTAATTTAATCATAACTTTAAGAGTTTTAATTGTATAATGACAATGTACATCATTTTATTCCAATTTCCCACAGCTTTCCAAGGATGTAAACCATTAAGCTGTATCTTGTTCCTATCTTTTGAAATCCTGATTCAAATTGGGTCCATTTTCAGTGATTTACAAGAAGCACATAATTGTACAGTAGTAAAATATTCATAACTCTGGCAGTTATTATGCCACAATGAATTAAATGACACCATTGTACTCCATGTACCCTCGGCTTTCCAACAATGTATGGCAGGAAGCTGTATCTTGTTCCTATCTTTTGAAATTAATATTCAAATTGGGTCCAAATTTGGGTATTAAGACTGCATTTTTTGGATGGTAGTAATTTAATCATAACTTTAAGAGTTTTAATTGTACAATGACAATGTACATCATTTTATTCCAATTTCCCACAGCTTTCCAAGGATGTAAACCATTAAGCTGTATCTTGTTCCTATCTTTTGATATCCTGATTCAAATTGGGTCCATTTTCAGTGATTTACAAGAAGCACATAATTGTACAGTAGTAAAATATTCATAACTCTGGCAGTTATTATGCCACAATGAATTAAATGACACCATTGTACTCCATGTACCCTCAGCTTTCCTACAATGTATGGCATGAAGCTGTATCTTGTTCCTATCTTTTGAAATTAATATTCAAATTGGGTCCAAATTTGGGTATTAAGACTGCATTTTTTGGATGGTAGTAATTTAATCATAACTTTAAGAGTTTTAATGGTACAATGACAATGTACATCATTTTATTCCAATTTCCCACAGCTTTCCAAGGATGTAAACCATTAAGCTGTATCTTGTTCCTATCTTTTGAAATCCTGATTCAAATTGGGTCCATTTTCAGTGATTTACAAGAAGCACATAATTGTACAGTAGTAAAATATTCATAACTCTGGCAGTTATTATGCCACAATGAATTAAATGACACCGTTGTACTCCATGTACCCTCAGCTTTCCTACAATGTATGGCATGAAGCTGTATCTTGTTCCTATCTTTTGAAATTAATATTCAAATTGGGTCCAAATTTGGGTATTAAGACTGCATTTTTTGGATGGTAGTAATTTAATCATAACTTTAAGAGTTTTAATGGTACAATGACATGATGTACATCATTTTATTCCAATTTCCCACAGCTTTCCAAGGATGTAAACCATTAAGCTGTATCTTGTTCCTATCTTTTGAAATCCTGATTCAAATTGGGTCCATTTTCAGTGATTTACAAGAAGCACATAATTGTACAGTAGTAAAATATTCATAACTCTGGCAGTTATTATGCCACAATGAATTAAATGACACCGTTGTACTCCATGTACCCTCAGCTTTCCAACAATGTATGGCAGGAAGCTGTATCTTGTTCCTATCTTTTGAAATTAATATTCAAATTGGGTCCAAATTTGGGTATTAAGACTGCATTTTTTGGATGGTAGTAATTTAATCATAACTTTAAGAGTTTTAATTGTACAATGACAATGTACATCATTTTATTCCAATTTCCCACAGCTTTCCAAGGATGTAAACCATTAAGCTGTATCTTGTTCCTATCTTTTGAAATCCTGATTCAAATTGGGTCCATTTTCAGTGATTTACAAGAAGCACATAATTGTACAGTAGTAAAATATTCATAACTCTGGCAGTTATTATGCCACAATGAATTAAATGACACCATTGTACTCCATGTACCCTCAGCTTTCCAACAATGTATGGCAGGAAGCTGTATCTTGTTCCTATCTTTTGAAATTAATATTTAAATTGGGTCCAAATTTGGGTATTAAGACTGCATTTTTTGGATGGTAGTAATTTAATCATAACTTTAAGAGTTTTAATTGTACAATGACAATGTACATCATTGTATTCCAATTTCCCACAGCTTTCCAAGGATGTAAACCATTAAGCTGTATCTTGTTCCTATCTTTTGAAATCCTGATTCAAATTGGGTCCATTTTCAGTGATTTACAAGAAGCACATAATTGTACAGTAGTAAAATATTCATAACTCTGGCAGTTATTATGCCACAATGAATTAAATGACACCATTGTACTCCATGTACCCTCAGCTTTCCAACAATGTATGGCAGGAAGCTGTATCTTGTTCCTATCTTTTGAAATTAATATTCAAATTGGGTCCAAATTTGGGTATTAAGACTGCATTTTTTGGATGGTAGTAATTTAATCATAACTTTAAGAGTTTTAATTGTATAATGACAATGTACATCATTTTATTCCAATTTCCCACAGCTTTCCAAGGATGTAAACCATTAAGCTGTATCTTGTTCCTATCTTTTGAAATCCTGATTCAAATTGGGTCCATTTTCAGTGATTTACAAGAAGCACATAATTGTACAGTAGTAAAATATTCATAACTCTGGCAGTTATTATGCCACAATGAATTAAATGACACCATTTTACTCCATGTACCCTCGGCTTTCCAACAATGTATGGCAGGAAGCTGTATCTTGTTCCTATCTTTTGAAATTAATATTCAAATTGGGTCCAAATTTGGGTATTAAGACTGCATTTTTTGGATGGTAGTAATTTAATCATAACTTTAAGAGTTTTAATTGTATAATGACAATGTACATCATTTTATTCCAATTTCCCACAGCTTTCCAAGGATGTAAACCATTAAGCTGTATCTTGTTCCTATCTTTTGAAATCCTGATTCAAATTGGGTCCATTTTCAGTGATTTACAAGAAGCACATAATTGTACAGTAGTAAAATATTCATAACTCTGGCAGTTATTATGCCACAATGATTATAAATGACACCATTGTACTCCATGTACCCTCGGCTTTCCAACAATGTATGGCAGGAAGCTGTATCTTGTTCCTATCTTTTGAAATTAATATTCAAATTGGGTCCAAATTTGGGTATTAAGACTGCATTTTTTGGATGGTAGTAATTTAATCATATCTTTAAGAGTTTTAATGGTACAATGACATGATGTACATCATTTTATTCCAATTTTCCTCAGCTTTCCAAGGATGTAAACCATTAAGCTGTATCTTGTTCCTATCTTTTGATATCCTGATTCAAATTGGGTCCATTTTCAGTGATTTACAAGAAGCACATAATTGTACAGTAGTAAAATATTCATAACTCTGTGTCATGGATTGGTCAGGCTCTCACGACCCCCACTCACGAAGATCACCATCACCTGACTTCTAATGAGCACACAGCTGCATCACATTCACGAGCACCAGATAAAAGCACAGCACTCCAGTCGCTCATTGTCCGGGCTCGTCTCGACGAAAGCGGACAACTGAGCGACCACTCAGCGTAGTCATCCTCAGCTAAAACAAACGATTTACTTACCTGTTCTCTTTGTATTCCTCCTAGTCTTCCTGGTCCTCCCGAATCGTCCTGTCTTCCAGTCCTTCCAAGTCTGTGTCATCCTCTGTCAGCTGTATCTGGTGTGTGCTGTCCATCCTCGTGTATTCCTGTTACCCAGCCACGGAGGAAAAGACCCCAACATCATTCCTGATCCTCCTGGCTATCCTTCATGTGCTCCTTGTTGTCATTTAATAAACACCCTAACGTTTCCTTACCTCTGTCTCCTGTCCGCTTCATAACAGAAGCCCGGACCTATAACGACGACAACATGAGCACCCCCGATCACCTTCAAGAGCTGGTGGACCAGTTGAAGCGGATTCTACAGCCACCAGCTCCACTTTCCAACGCACCACCAGCACCGAGCACTTCCGCCTCCACAGTTTCTTCTTCGGCCCTTCCTTCCAGTCCCATGGCCCGACCAGCGCCCTACTCAGGCGGAGCGGGGGAGTGCAATGGTTTTCTGTTACAATGTTCCCTCATATTCGAAATGCAACCTTCTCTATATCCCACAGATAAGTCGAAGATCGCCTACATCGTATCTCTACTCTCTGGACCTGCACTTAAATGGGCTGAGACGATCTGGAACCAAGCCGGGCCGGTCATGAATTCCATCACTACCTTCACGGAGTATTTCAAAGAGGTGTTTGGACGTTCTGATGGGGAAGTAGCCGCTGGAGAGCAGCTGTATCATCTAAAGCAAGGTACTCTATCTACACAGGAATATGCTCTCCGGTTTCGCACTCTAGCAGCTGCAAGTGGATGGAATGAGAGATCGTTGTTGACCACGTACCGGCTCGGCTTGGAACCCACTCTCCGAATCCAACTGGCCACATTAGATGATACAATGGGTCTGGAGAGATTCATCCAACATTCTCTCCGATGTTCCGATCGTCTCCGTTCCTATCAACAGGACACCATCACCCCCTCGTCTGCACTCCTCCAATCGCCTGAGTCAACAGCCTCTCCAGAACCAGAACCCATGATAATAGAGTCTGGAAGACTGACATCAGCGGAACGACAGAGGAGGCTGACCCGGGGTCTGTGTCTATACTGCGGTGTCAGTGGACACACCCGTATGGAGTGTCCCCTTCGTCCCATTCGGACTTCAGTGAGTGTATTCAGTACGAATATTGAACAATGTAAACCACTTACTACCACCGTACAAATAACTACTGCCTCTATTTCTCTCCTTGTCACAGCCCTCATCGACTCCGGGTCAGCAGGGAACTTCATCTCCCAATCCCTCTGTCGTCAACTCCACCTCCGTACTGAGGCGTCCTCGCATATATACCAGATACAACCGATAACCCAGTGCACTCGATCTTCGACCCGTATCCATCGACAATGCGAAGACATCCTTCTTCAAGTGGGGTTGTTACATCAAGAGAGGATTCAATTTCTGGTTCTGGAGGGTGCAAATATGGACATCATTCTAGGGCGCCCGTGGCTGGTGAAGCACGATCCCATCATCTCTTGGGGCACAGGAGAGATAAAGAAATGGGGATCTGGATGTACACCTGCCTGTTTTCCAAATCTCCCTCTTCAAGGTCGGAACCCCATTTCTTTGTTTGCAACATCGGTCGAGAGCCCTCCTGAGAAGCAGTCTATCCACATTCCTAAGGAGTACAGCTCCTTTCATGATGTCTTCTGCCCCAAGAGAGCTTCCCAGCTACCGCCGCATCGGCCATGGGACTGCGCGATCGACCTAGTTCCAGATGCCCAGTTGCCAAGAGGTAGGATCTACCCGCTCTCGCTTCCAGAGAATCAGGCAATGGAAGATTACATAAGGGAGGCTCTGAGTCAGGGGTACATACGTCACTCAAAATCACCAGCCGCCTCAAGCTTCTTCTTTGTGGCCAAGAAGGACGGAGGACTGCGTCCATGCATCGACTACAGGGTCCTAAATAACGGTACAGTAAAATACCGATATCCCCTTCCTCTGGTACCAGCCGCTTTGGAACAGCTCCGAGAAGCTAAAGTCTTCACTAAATTGGACCTCCGCAGCGCGTATAATCTGATAAGAATACGTGAGGGGGACCAATGGAAGACAGCATTCGTGACCCCTACTGGCCACTATGAATATGAGGTCATGCCTTACGGTCTGGTCAACGCCCCCTCCGTATTCCAAAACTTCATTCATGAAGTCCTCCGGGAGTTTCTTCACCACTGTGTAATAGTGTACATAGATGACATCCTCATTTACTCCCGGAGTGAGGCCGAACATCGCCAACACGTTGCGGAGGTCCTACACACATTGAGAGAACATCACCTCTACCTCAAAGCGGAGAAATGCTCATTCCACCAGAAGTCGATTCATTTCTTGGGATACATCATTGACCAAACCGGTATACGTATGGATGGGAAGAAAATTGAGGCTGTTCTATCCTGGTCAGAACCCACTTCCATTAAGGAGCTCCAGAGGTTTCTTGGGTTTGCTAACTTTTATAGACGGTTTATCAAGGACTACAGCAGGATTACATCACCTCTCACTAATCTCCTCAAGGGTAAACCCAAAGGACTGGAGTGGACCAAAGAAGCAGCCGCAGCCTTCCGCCTTCTTAAGAAGGAGTTCACAAGGGCCCCACTCCTGACTCATCCTGACCCAAATCTTCCTTTCGTGGTGGAAGTGGACGCATCCACCACCGGCGTCGGGGCAGTATTATCTCAACATCATGATACACCGCCCCGACTGCATCCCTGTGCCTATTTCTCTCGGAAGTTGAGCCCGGCGGAGCAGAATTACAGCATAGGAGACAGGGAGCTTCTAGCAATCAAGCTAGCCTTGGAGGAGTGGCGTCACTGGTTGGAGGGAGCCAAACATCCGTTCCAGGTGATCACAGATCACAAAAACCTCCAATACATCAAAGAGGCCAAGAGACTATGTCCACGTCAAGCCAGATGGTCACTTTTCTTCTCACGTTTTGATTTCTCCATTTCCTATCGTCCAGGACCCAAGAATCTAAGAGCAGACGCTCTCTCTCGTTTACACGAGCATCACGATCATGAAGAACTCCCAACGAAGATTCTTCCCGAACACATCTCCATTTGTCCGATCACCTGGAACGCTCCTCCAGTCGTTGCCACTCCGGAAGCCCCTGCTCCGCCGGGATGCCCTCCTCATCGGCAGTTCATACCACCTGAACACCGGGTAGATCTGATCCACTCCTTACATACCTCGCTAGGCACTGGACATCCAGGGATCAACAATACTCTCTCGCTAGTATCCCAACGATTCTGGTGGCCAAACATGGCAAGGGATGTGAGGCAATATGTTCAGGGCTGTAAGGACTGTGCCCAATCCAAGAGCCCACGTCATCTACCCGCTGGAAAGCTCCATCCCTTGCCGATTCCGAACCGTCCCTGGTCACACCTAGGAGTGGACTTTATCACTGACCTCCCTTCGTCAGAAGGTAATACCTGTATTCTAGTCATAGTAGATAGATTCTCAAAGTTTGTCAAACTAATCCCTCTGAAAGGTCTTCCCACAGCCTTTGAAACTGCCGACAATATCTTTAATCAAGTCTTCAGGTCATTTGGTATTCCAGAAGATATTGTGTCGGACAGAGGTCCACAGTTCATCTCACGTCTATGGAAAGCCTTCTTCAAGCTCCTAGGTGTGGCCGTCAGCCTCTCTTCTGGATATCATCCCCAAACCAACGGGCAGACAGAGAGGAAGATTCAGGAGGTGGGACGGTTCCTGAGGACCTTCTGCAGTGGTCACCAGAACTCCTGGAGCCAGTATTTGGGCTGGGCAGAATATGCCCAAAATTCACTGCGGCAACCCTCCACCGGACTCACGCCATTCCAGTGCGTCCTGGGCTTCCAACCACCGCTCTTTCCCTGGGATGGCGAACCATCTGATGTCCCCGCAGTGGATCACTGGTTCCGGGAGAGCGAGAGAGTCTGGGACGAGGCTCATCAACATCTGCAGAGGGCAGTCCGTCGAAGCAAGGTAACCGCCGATAGGAGAAGGTCTGAAGAACCCAGATACACACCCGGACAAAAGGTGTGGCTATCCACCCGGGACATACGCATGCGACTGCCCTCTCGCAAGTTAAGTCCCCGATTTGTTGGTCCCTTCACCATCGTGGAACAGGTTAACCCCGTCACCTACAAACTACAATTACCCTCTCACTACCGTATTCACCCTACATTCCACGTATCACTCCTGAAACCCTATCACGATCCTGTTCTTCCCTCCACAGAGCCTGACCACGAAGAGGAACCCCCTCCTCCACTGCTCCTAGAAGAAGGAGCCGTCTACGCAGTGAAGGAGATCTTGCGTTCCCGACGTCGTGGTGGCCAGTTGGAGTACCTGGTGGACTGGGAAGGGTACGGCCCCGAAGAAAGGACATGGGTTCCCAGAGCTGATATTCTCGATCCTAGTCTCATGGTGGAGTTTCATGAGAGCCACCCTGAGTTCCCAGCGCCTAGAGGCAGAGGGAGACCACCACGGCGTCGGAGGTGTCGGCCCTCAGGAGCGGGCCCTGGGGAGGGGGGTACTGTCATGGATTGGTCAGGCTCTCACGACCCCCACTCACGAAGATCACCATCACCTGACTTCTAATGAGCACACAGCTGCATCACATTCACGAGCACCAGATAAAAGCACAGCACTCCAGTCGCTCATTGTCCGGGCTCGTCTCGACGAAAGCGGACAACTGAGCGACCACTCAGCGTAGTCATCCTCAGCTAAAACAAACGATTTACTTACCTGTTCTCTTTGTATTCCTCCTAGTCTTCCTGGTCCTCCCGAATCGTCCTGTCTTCCAGTCCTTCCAAGTCTGTGTCATCCTCTGTCAGCTGTATCTGGTGTGTGCTGTCCATCCTCGTGTATTCCTGTTACCCAGCCACGGAGGAAAAGACCCCAACATCATTCCTGATCCTCCTGGCTATCCTTCATGTGCTCCTTGTTGTCATTTAATAAACACCCTAACGTTTCCTTACCTCTGTCTCCTGTCCGCTTCATAACACTCTGGCAGTTATTATGCCACAATGAATTAAATGACACCGTTGTACTCCATGTACCCTCAGCTTTCCAACAATGTATGGCAGGAACCTGTATCTTGTTCCTATCTTTTGAAATTAATATTTAAATTGGGTCCAAATTTGGGTATTAAGACTGCATTTTTTGGATGGTAGTAATTTAATCATAACTTTAAGAGTTTTAATTGTACAATGACAATGTACATCATTTTATTCCAATTTCCCACAGCTTTCCAAGGATGTAAACCATTAAGCTGTATCTTATTCCTATCTTTTGAAATCCTGATTCAAATTGGGTCCATTTTCAGTGATTTACAAGAAGCACATAATTGTACAGTAGTAAAATATTCATAACTCTGGCAGTTATTATGCCACAATGAATTAAATGACACCGTTGTACTCCATGTACCCTCAGCTTTCCAACAATGTATGGCAGGAAGCTGTATCTTGTTCCTATCTTTTGAAATTAATATTCAAATTGAGTCCAAATTTGGGTATTAAGACTGCATTTTTTGGATGGTAGTAATTTAATCATAACTTTAAGAGTTTTAATGGTACAATGACAATGTACATCATTTTATTTCAATTTCCCACAGCTTTCCAAGGATGTAAACCATTAAGCTGTATCTTGTTCCTATCTTTTGAAATCCTGATTCAAATTGGGTCCATTTTCAGTGATTTACAAGAAGCACATAATTGTACAGTAGTAAAATATTCATAACTCTGGCAGTTATTATGCCACAATGAATTAAATTACACCGTTGTACTCCATGTACCCTCAGCTTTCCTACAATGTATGGCATGAAGCTGTATCTTGCTATCTTTTGAAATTAATATTCAAATTGGGTCCAAATTTGGGTATTAAGACTGCATTTGTTGGATGGTAGTAATTTAATCATATCTTTAAGAGTTTTAATGGTACAATGACATGATGTACATCATTTTATTCCAATTTTCCTCAGCTTTCCAAGGATGTAAACCATTAAGCTGTATCTTGTTCCTATCTTTTGATATCCTGATTCAAATTGGGTCCATTTTCAGTGATTTACAAGAAACACATAATTGTACAGTAGTAAAATATTCATAACTCTGGCAGTTATTATGCCACAATGAATTAAATGACACCGTTGTACTCCATGTACCCTCAGCTTTCCAACAATGTATGGCAGGAACCTGTATCTTGTTCCTATCTTTTGAAATTAATATTCAAATTGGGTCCAAATTTGGGTATTAAGACTGCATTTTTTGGATGGTAGTAATTTAATCATAACTTTAAGAGTTTTAATTGTACAATGACAATGTACATCATTTTATTCCAATTTCCCACAGCTTTCCAAGGATGTAAACCATTAAGCTGTATCTTGTTCCTATCTTTTGAAATCCTGATTCAAATTGGGTCCATTTTCAGTGATTTACAAGAAGCACATAATTGTACAGTAGTAAAATATTCATAACTCTGGCAGTTATTATGCCACAATGAATTAAATGACACCGTTGTACTCCATGTACCCTCAGCTTTCCTACAATGTATGGCATGAAGCTGTATCTTGTTGCTATCTTTTGAAATTAATATTCAAATTGGGTCCAAATTTGGGTATTAAGACTGCATGTTTTGGATGGTAGTAATTTAATCATAACTTTAATAGTTTTAATGGTACAATGACAATGTACATGATTTTATTCCAATTTCCCACAGCTTTCCAAGGATGTAAACCATTAAGCTGTATCTTGTTCCTATCTTTTGAAATTAATATTTAAATTGGATCCAAATTTGGGTATTAAGACTGCATTTTTTGGATGGTAGTAATTTAATCATAACTTTAAGAGTTTTAATTGTACAATGACAATGTACATCATTTTATTCCAATTTCCCACAGCTTTCCAAGGATGTAAACCATTAAGCTGTATCTTGTTCCTATCTTTTGATATCCTGAATCAAATTGGGTCCATTTTCAGTGATTTACAAGAAGCACATAATTGTACAGTAGTAAAATATTCATAACTCTGGCAGTTATTATGCCACAATGAATTAAATGACACCGTTGTACTCCATGTACCCTCAGCTTTCCAACAATGTATGGCAGGAACCTGTATCTTGTTCCTATCTTTTGAAATTAATATTCAAATTGGGTCCAAATTTGGGTATTAAGACTGCATTTTTTGGATGGTAGTAATTTAATCATAACTTTAAGAGTTTTAATTGTACAATGACAATGTACATCATTTTATTCCAATTTCCCACAGCTTTCCAAGGATGTAAACCATTAAGCTGTATCTTGTTCCTATCTTTTGAAATCCTGATTCAAATTGGGTCCATTTTCAGTGATTTACAAGAAGCACATAATTGTACAGTAGTAAAATATTCATAACTCTGGCAGTTATTATGCCACAATGAATTAAATGACACCGTTGTACTCCATGTACCCTCAGCTTTCCTACAATGTATGGCATGAAGCTGTATCTTGTTCCTATCTTTTGAAATTAATATTCAAATTGGGTCCAAATTTGGGTATTAAGACTGCATGTTTTGGATGGTAGTAATTTAATCATAACTTTAATAGTTTTAATGGTACAATGACAATGTACATGATTTTATTCCAATTTCCCACAGCTTTCCAAGGATGTAAACCATTAAGCTGTATCTTGTTCCTATCTTTTGAAATTAATATTTAAATTGGGTCCAAATTTGGGTATTAAGACTGCATTTTTTGGATGGTAGTAATTTAATCATAACTTTAAGAGTTTTAATTGTACAATGACAATGTACATCATTTTATTCCAATTTCCCACAGCTTTCCAAGGATGTAAACCATTAAGCTGTATCTTGTTCCTATCTTTTGATATCCTGATTCAAATTGGGTCCATTTTCAGTGATTTACAAGAAGCACATAATTGTACAGTAGTAAAATATTCATAACTCTGGCAGTTATTATGCCACAATGAATTAAATGACACCATTGTACTCCATGTACCCTCAGCTTTCCAACAATGTATGGCAGGAAGCTGTATCTTGTTCCTATCTTTTAAAATTAATATTCAAATTGGGTCCAAATTTGGGTATTAAGACTGCATTTTTTGGATGGTTGTAATTTAGTCATAACTTTAAGAGTTTTAATTGTATAATGACAATGTACATAATTTTATTCCAATTTCCCACAGCTTTCCAAGGATGTAAACCATTAAGCTGTATCTTGTTCCTATCTTTTGAAATCCTGATTCAAATTGGGTCCATTTTCAGTGATTTACAAGAAGCACATAATTGTACAGTAGTAAAATATTCATAACTCTGGCAGTTATTATGCCACAATGAATTAAATGACACCATTGTACTCCATGTACCCTCAGCTTTCCTACAATGTATGGCAGGAAGCTGTATCTTGTTCCTATCTTTTAAAATTAATATTCAAATTGGGTCCAAATTTGGGTATTAAGACTGCATTTTTTGGATGGTAGTAATTTAATCATAACTTTAAGAGTTTTAATCGTACAATGACAATGTACATAATTTTATTCCAATTTCCCACAGCTTTCCAAGGATGTAAACCATTAAGCTGTATCTTGTTCCTATCTTTTGAAATCCTGATTCAAATTGGGTCCATTTTCAGTGATTTACAAGAAGCACATAATTGTACAGTAGTAAAATATTCATAACTCTGGCAGTTATTATGCCACAATGAATTAAATGACACCGTTGTACTCCATGTACCCTCAGCTTTCCTACAATGTATGGCATGAAGCTGTATCTTGTTCCTATCTTTTGAAATTAATATTCAAATTGGGTCCAAATTTGGGTATTAAGACTGCATTTTTGGATGGTAGTAATTTAATCATAACTTTAAGAGTTTTAATGGTACAATGACAATGTACATAATTTTATTCCAATTTCCCACAGCTTTCCAAGGATGTAAACCATTAAGCTGTATCTTGTTCCTATCTTTTGAAATCCTGATTCAAATTGGGTCCATTTTCAGTGATTTACAAGAAGCACATAATTATACAGTAGTAAAATATTCATAACTCTGGCAGTTATTATGCCACAATGAATTAAATGACACCATTGTACTCCATGTACCCTCAGCTTTCCAACAATGTATGGCAGGAAGCTGTATATTGTTCCTATCTTTTGAAATTAATATTTAAATTGGGTCCAAATTTGGGTATTAAGACTGCATTTTTTGGATGGTAGTAATTTAATCATAACTTTAAGAGTTTTAATGGTACAATGACAATGTACATGATTTTATTCCAATTTCCCACAGCTTTCCAAGGATGTAAACCATTAAGCTGTATCTTGTTCCTATCTTTTGAAATTAATATTTAAATTGGGTCCAAATTTGGGTATTAAGACTGCATTTTTTGGATGGTAGTAATTTAATCATAACTTTAAGAGTTTTAATTGTACAATGACAATGTACATCATTTTATTCCAATTTCCCACAGCTTTCCAAGGATGTAAACCATTAAGCTGTATCTTGTTCCTATCTTTTGAAATCCTGATTCAAATTGGGTCCATTTTCAGTGATTTACAAGAAGCACATAATTGTACAGTAGTAAAATATTCATAACTCTGGCAGTTATTATGCCACAATGAATTAAATGACACCATTGTACTCCATGTACCCTCAGCTTTCCTACAATGTATGGCAGGAAGCTGTATCTTGTTCCTATCTTTTAAAATTAATATTCAAATTGGGTCCAAATTTGGGTATTAAGACTGCATTTTTTGGATGGTAGTAATTTAATCATAACTTTAAGAGTTTTAATCGTACAATGACAATGTACATAATTTTATTCCAATTTCCCACAGCTTTCCAAGGATGTAAACCATTAAGCTGTATCTTGTTCCTATCTTTTGAAATCCTGATTCAAATTGGGTCCATTTTCAGTGATTTACAAGAAGCACATAATTGTACAGTAGTAAAATATTCATAACTCTGGCAGTTATTATGCCACAATGAATTAAATGACACCGTTGTACTCCATGTACCCTCAGCTTTCCTACAATGTATGGCATGAAGCTGTATCTTGTTCCTATCTTTTGAAATTAATATTCAAATTGGGTCCAAATTTGGGTATTAAGACTGCATTTTTGGATGGTAGTAATTTAATCATAACTTTAAGAGTTTTAATGGTACAATGACAATGTACATAATTTTATTCCAATTTCCCACAGCTTTCCAAGGATGTAAACCATTAAGCTGTATCTTGTTCCTATCTTTTGAAATCCTGATTCAAATTGGGTCCATTTTCAGTGATTTACAAGAAGCACATAATTGTACAGTAGTAAAATATTCATAACTCTGGCAGTTATTATGCCACAATGAATTAAATGACACCATTGTACTCCATGTACCCTCAGCTTTCCAACAATGTATGGCAGGAAGCTGTATATTGTTCCTATCTTTTGAAATTAATATTTAAATTGGGTCCAAATTTGGGTATTAAGACTGCATTTTTTGGATGGTAGAAATTTAATCATAACTTTAAGAGTTTTAATGGTACAATGACAATGTACATGATTTTATTTTAATTTCCCACAGCTTTCCAAGGATGTAAACCATTAAGCTGTATCTTGTTCCTATCTTTTGAAATTAATATTTAAATTGGGTCCAAATTTGGGTATTAAGACTGCATTTTTTGGATGGTAGTAATTTAATCATAACTTTAAGAGTTTTAATTGTACAATGACAATGTACATAATTTTATTCCAATTTCCCACAGCTTTCCAAGGATGTAAACCATTAAGCTGTATCTTGTTCCTATCTTTTGAAATCCTGATTCAAATTGGGTCCATTTTCAGTGATTTACAAGAAGCACATAATTGTACAGTAGTAAAATATTCATAACTCTGGCAGTTATTATGCCACAATGAATTAAATGACACCGTTGTACTCCATGTACCCTCAGCTTTCCAACAATGTATGGCAGGAACCTGTATCTTGTTCCTATCTTTTGAAATTAATATTTAAATTGGGTCCAAATTTGGGTATTAAGACTGCATTTTTTGGATGGTAGTAATTTAATCATAACTTTAAGAGTTTTAATTGTACAATGACAATGTACATAATTTTATTCCAATTTCCCACAGCTTTCCAAGGATGTAAACCATTAAGCTGTATCTTGTTCCTATCTTTTGAAATCCTGATTCAAATTGGGTCCATTTTCAGTGATTTACAAGAAGCACATAATTGTACAGTAGTAAAATATTCATAACTCTGGCAGTTATTATGCCACAATGAATTAAATGACACCATTGTACTCCATGTACCCTCAGCTTTCCAACAATGTATGGCAGGAACCTGTATCTTGTTCCTATCTTTTGAAATTAATATTCAAATTGGGTCCAAATTTGGGTATTAAGACTGCATTTTTTGGATGGTAGTAATTTAATCATAACTTTAAGAGTTTTAATTGTACAATGACAATGTACATCATTTTATTCCAATTTCCCACAGCTTTCCAAGGATGTAAACCATTAAGCTGTATCTTGTTCCTATCTTTTGAAATCCTGATTCAAATTGGGTCCATTTTCAGTGATTTACAAGAAGCACATAATTGTACAGTAGTAAAATATTCATAACTCTGGCAGTTATTATGCCACAATGAATTAAATGACACCGTTGTACTCCATGTACCCTCAGCTTTCCTACAATGTATGGCATGAAGCTGTATCTTGTTCCTATCTTTTGAAATTAATATTCAAATTGGGTCCAAATTTGGGTATTAAGACTGCATGTTTTGGATGGTAGTAATTTAATCATAACTTTAATAGTTTTAATGTTACAATGACAATGTACATGATTTTATTCCAATTTCCCACAGCTTTCCAAGGATGTAAACCATTAAGCTGTATCTTGTTCCTATCTTTTGAAATTAATATTTAAATTGGGTCCAAATTTGGGTATTAAGACTGCATTTTTTGGATGGTAGTAATTTAATCATAACTTTAAGAGTTTTAATTGTACAATGACAATGTACATCATTTTATTCCAATTTCCCACAGCTTTCCAAGGATTTAAACCATTAAGCTGTATCTTGTTCCTATCTTTTGATATCCTGATTCAAATTGGGTCCATTTTCAGTGATTTACAAGAAGCACATAATTGTACAGTAGTAAAATATTCATAACTCTGGCAGTTATTATGCCACAATGAATTAAATGACACCGTTGTACTCCATGTACCCTCAGCTTTCCTACAATGTATGGCATGAAGCTGTATCTTGTTCCTATCTTTTGAAATTAATATTCAAATTGGGTCCAAATTTGGGTATTAAGACTGCATGTTTTGGATGGTAGTAATTTAATCATAACTTTAATAGTTTTAATGTTACAATGACAATGTACATGATTTTATTCCAAGTTCCCACAGCTTTCCAAGGATGTAAACCATTAAGCTGTATCTTGTTCCTATCTTTTGAAATTAATATTTAAATTGGGTCCAAATTTGGGTATTAAGACTGCATTTTTTGGATGGTAGTAATTTAATCATAACTTTAAGAGTTTTAATTGTACAATGACAATGTACATCATTTTATTCCAATTTCCCACAGCTTTCCAAGGATGTAAACCATTAAGCTGTATCTTGTTTCTATCTTTTGAAATCCTGATTCAAATTGGGTCCATTTTCAGTGATTTACAAGAAGCACATAATTGTACAGTAGTAAAATATTCATAACTCTGGCAGTTATTATGCCACAATGAATTAAATGACACCGTTGTACTCCATGTACCCTCAGCTTTCCTACAATGTATGGCATGAAGCTGTATCTTGTTCCTATCTTTTGAAATTAATATTCAAATTGGGTCCAAATTTGGGTATTAAGACTGCATTTTTGGATGGTAGTAATTTAATCATAACTTTAAGAGTTTTAATTGTACAATGACAATGTACATGATTTTATTTTAATTTCCCACAGCTTTCCAAGGATGTAAACCATTAAGCTGTATCTTGTTCCTATCTTTTGAAATTAATATTTAAATTGGGTCCAAATTTGGGTATTAAGACTGCATTTTTTGGATGGTAGTAATTTAATCATAACTTTAAGAGTTTTAATTGTACAATGACAATGTACATCATTTTATTCCAATTTCCCACAGCTTTCCAAGGATGTAAACCATTAAGCTGTATCTTGTTCCTATCTTTTGATATCCTGATTCAAATTGGGTCCATTTTCAGTGATTTACAAGAAGCACATAATTGTACAGTAGTAAAATATTCATAACTCTGGCAGTTATTATGCCACAATGAATTAAATGACACCATTGTACTCCATGTACCCTCAGCTTTCCAACAATGTATGGCAGGAAGCTGTATCTTGTTCCTATCTTTTGAAATTAATATTTAAATTGGGTCCAAATTTGGGTATTAAGACTGCATTTTTTGGATGGTAGTAATTTAATCATAACTTTAAGAGTTTTAATTGTACAATGACAATGTACATAATTTTATTCCAATTTCCCACAGCTTTCCAAGGATGTAAACCATTAAAATGTATCTTGTTCCTATCTTTTGAAATCCTGATTCAAATTGGGTCCATTTTCAATGATTTACAAGAAGCACATAATTGTACAGTAGTAAAATATTCATAACTCTGGCAGTTATTATGCCACAATGAATTAAATGACACCATTTTACTCCATGTACCCTCAGCTTTCCAACAATGTATGGCAGGAAGCTGTATCTTGTTCCTATCTTTTGAAATTATTATTCAAATTGGGTCCAAATTTGGGTATTAAGACTGCATTTTTTGGATGGTAGTAATTTAATCATAACTTTAAGAGTTTTAATTGTACAATGACAATGTACATCATTTTATTCCAATTTCCCACAGCTTTCCAAGGATGTAAACCATTAAGCTGTATCTTGTTCCTATCTTTTGAAATCCTGATTCAAATTGGGTCCATTTTCAGTGATTTACAAGAAGCACATAATTGTACAGTAGTAAAATATTCATAACTCTGGCAGTTATTATGCCACAATGAATTAAATGACACCATTGTACTCCTTGTACCCTCAGCTTTCCAACAATGTATGGCAGGAACCTGTATCTTGTTCCTATCTTTTGAAATTAATATTTAAATTGGGTCCAAATTTGGGTATTAAGACTGCATTTTTTGGATGGTAGTAATTTAATCATAACTTTAAGAGTTTTAATGGTACAATGACAATGTACATGATTTTATTCCAATTTCCCACAGCTTTCCAAGGATGTAAACCATTAAGCTGTATCTTGTTCCTATCTTTTGAAATTAATATTTAAATTGGGTCCAAATTTGGGTATTAAGACTGCATTTTTTGGATGGTAGTAATTTAATCATAACTTTAAGAGTTTTAATTGTACAATGACAATGTACATCATTTTATTCCAATTTCCCACAGCTTTCCAAGGATGTAAACCATTAAGCTGTATCTTGTTCCTATCTTTTGAAATTAATATTTAAATTGGGTCCAAATTTGGGTATTAAGACTGCATTTTTTGGATGGTAGTAATTTAATCATAACTTTAAGAGTTTTAATTGTACAATGACAATGTACATCATTTTATTCCAATTTCCCACAGCTTTCCAAGGATGTAAACCATTAAGCTGTATCTTGTTCCTATCTTTTGATATCCTGATTCAAATTGGGTCCATTTTCAGTGATTTACAAGAAGCACATAATTGTACAGTAGTAAAATATTCATAACTCTGGCAGTTATTATGCCACAATGAATTAAATGACACCGTTGTACTCCATGTACTATGGAACAAAATCAATGCCAAAAGTATTGAATTAAAAAGCTTGTTGAATAGCACAAACTGAAAAAAAATAATACACCGTATTAACAAGTTCTTGCCTTTTAATGACTTGAATTGCAGGGTTTGTATTTTTAGGTCCTGAAATTTAACATAGCTGTTTATTTAAGCTGTGAATAGTTCAACTAAAAATATTTCAAACATGTTTTCGTACTTATAAATTCAATAATTCATTTTCAATTTCCAGGATTCACTTACAAAATATTCAATACCCTTTAAAAATACGATGTATAATATTCAAAAGGTAATTTTCAGTTCATTTTATTTCAGTTCAAATATTCGCTTCCATAAATTCAGTGGCTCAAATTCGACTGTTAAAATTCAACATTACATCCGTGAACTGCAGGAAAAGCAATAGATTGCAGATTGAAGATCGCCAGCTGCTTTTCCACCAGCAGGTGGAGATGGAATAATTTAAGATTTTTTACCCAGTAAATAGACGAGAAAAAAAGCTAATAAAGGCACAAAAGTAGCATTTAATATTAATATCAGTGTCTTGGACATTATAAGTAATAAAATGAGTATGAGTAAAATAAGTAAATGGTCTTTTGGTCATTTATATTTGCCCTTATGTAACAGAAGCCAGTTGGTGATCGCGTAAACCTCACTCCTCGGATTCAGCGACAGACGTTGTTCTGCAATATTTAGCCGGTAGCCAACCATCACAGTACTGTAAAAATATTAATTATTGTTACACAGTTTCATTAAAAAATGCTGCTTTATTAATGTGCATATCGCACTTCCGGCTGGCAACATATCTGATCTAGACTTTACTATCTTTAATCTCCTCACAGCATTTGTCTCCCATACCGGTATCGCCAGCTCGCGCCCTGCTCGGACCAGTGGCGTTACATGCACATTAGAGATGCGCAGATGGGCTTTTATTTCATCCGCAACCGCATCACAAAACTCATCATCCGTCCGCCATCCATCCGCACCAATATTTCTGACCAATTTTTAAAACCGCACCCGCCCGCCATCTGCTGATTGGGCTCTTTATTTGAATGGCTTATTCATTTTTATTATTAAATGAATGTTTCTTTATTGATTATTAGAGAATAGAGAATGACTTTAATGTAGACATGTAGTTAATCCAAACGTGCAAGCCAAATCCAGCATTAATTGACGACGCTTTGAAGTGACGCTAAACGATACGAGGACGTGTCTTGGTCCTCGAGTCTTTTCCTTGCGTCCTTCCCTCGCATCCCGGAGGGGTGGAGCTAAGACACAAGGAAAGAAAGCAAGGAAAGGAAACGAGGATGCACAAATAAGAAATGAGAAGCACCCTATAAAGCTCTCAGAATATCCAACACGAATATCAGCAGTGAACTCCGATCGGCGCACAGGGACAAAAATAAATAGTCTAAATTAAACGCACTGTACTGTACATTTTTTTTATATAGTAGCCTAATAGAAAACGCATTTTGACACATAATTTCAACATGCTGCTATTTAGCCTACTACTAAATGCCTATTTCACTTTATTTTTAGCAAATAGATAGAATAATAAGTCATTTACATTATAGCCTAATAATGTTCACATTTGTAGTTGTCCATTGCAACCCCAAAAACTTATCTGCTTGTCTTGCACATCTAATTAATGGGCACAGTTTTTCGACTATTTATTTATTTATTTTTTATTTATTTTTTTTGCTGTGGAAGTTATTGAGCTTGTAGAAATCGGAAACAACACCAATTCTGCGACACAGATGAACCTCTATTGATATCTCTATCAGACAATGCCTATTTTATATGCCAAAAGAAACAACAGGCAGTAAAAAAATATTAAAATAAATATCTTAATGTAGGCATAGGCTATAGTCGCATGCTTTGGCAAACATTTGAAAAAAAAAAAAATAATAAAAACGTCATATCGTAGTTAAGCCTTATAGGCTCAGTCACCCCCACAATTAGAAATTCAATTACATATACATACATATATATATATATATATATATATATATATATATATATATATATATATATATATATATATATATATATATATATATATATACCATCCCTCTTTGAGCGAACATGAAGTCTGACCAGGCTAAATTGCCTGTATGACAAGTCTATGCCCCAATAACCCATGAACTTACGATCATCCCCACAAACTTGAAGCATAATGAAATACTACGCTTGCGACAAAGAAATTCTGGCAAAATAACCTTAAGCCTCAGAACGTAAAAGCGAGGCCAAATAACTAATACACAACATGTCTAGAATAGAACAGGCTAAACCAATATGAACGTAAAATTATCAGCTGACCGAACTCAAAAGTTTATATTAAACATGGGCTATGTGTAGTCTAGATATTGGCTAATTGGTTTAATATGCCTGACCTTAGGTCTAGTTTGAATTTTCTTGGCACTATGCAGGAATAAAATAGCACCTACAGTGTCAGGATTCAGACGAGAGCGCCTGGCCTCTATAACGCGCCCTGCTGCACTGAAGGAGCGCTCGCTTACAGCACTTGTTGCTCATAGACTCGACTAGACATATTACTACCTGATGAAAATTTGACTATTTCAAAGTGTGCTCGATTTTTTGGATGTAGGTATGGTCAGATCATATTTAACAATTTATACATATTTTTTTTTATTTGATTGGTACAACCGCCCGCCACCCGCCCGAATTGAATTAAAATATTATTTTTCGTCACGTCATCCGCCCGATCCGCGGTTTATCCGCGGAGTCCGCGGCTGAAACCGCCAACCGCGCATCTCTAATGCACATAAACCGTCTTTTGATGAATATGATGTTACATTCTCTATCTTTATTAACTCATTCTTCCATAGATGTAAAGTAAATTATTGACTGGCTGCTAAAGAATATAAACGTAAGAGAAAGGAAATAAAATAATCATACAAAATTCAAAACCAGAGAGATTTTATGAGAATGTCACACAAAACAGTTTACTTGCAACTGTTGGACAGATAGTGTTAGATAGTGACAGTGTTCAGGTATGATTTAAGGTTGGGTATGGATGGGACGTGTAATTTAAAATAATTTAACATAGCGAGCAAATGCAATAAAGGAGCGTCTTCAGTTATTAATACAGAACCGTCTAATATATGGCATAAGCATTAAGGGGTTATTAGAAGTGTTTGCGCTGTTTAAACGCAGCTTTTTTCAGGAGTGGGGTAGGCTATTCATTATTTAAATTATTATTGTTGTTGTTATTATTATTGTTGTTATTATTCTTATTATTTTATAACATTTATTTAGGCTACTGCGCTTGAATAAGTCATCCGTGGTTCTAAATTAGCATTTCTTTTTAACACTCTGCCTGCCTTTCATTTTTCTAATTTTTGGGGTTCTGCCATGGTGCCTTTAGTTTGACCAGATTAATTGTTTTTATTGTTATGTAGTAGCTAGGCTTACTGCACGCCTTTATTTTTATATTATGAATGAAAAAATATATATATATTTTTTTACTTTATTATTTAAAATGATTGGCGACCTCTAAAATATAGACTAAGCCGAAGGAGAATGAATGAATTGATGAATGAATGAAATATTTGACGTTTTTTTTTATACCTGTGCGGCTTGTACGCGGCAAACGCAAACGAGCTCTGGTGGCCGGTCGGTCAGAGCCAGCACCGCACGTCAAATACTGGTTGAGAGATGCTGGATGGCTGCCAATATTTGATGGGAACACCTCCGAAGTTCGCCGTCACCGTCACATCCCTACCACGTAGCGTAATGAGCACCTGCCCATTTAAGAGTCTGTGAATGGCACTGCAGAAGAACGTCTGTCGCTGAATCCGAGGAGTGAGGTTTACGCGATCACCAACTGGCTTCTGTTACATAAGGGCAAATATAAATGACCAAAAGACCATTTACTTGTTTTACTCATACTCATTTTATTACTTATAATGTCCAAGACACTGATATTAATATTAAATGCTACTTTTGTGCCTTTATTAGCTTTTTTTCTCGTCTATTTACTGGGTAAAAAATCTTAAATTATTCCATCTCCACCTGCTGGTGGAAAAGCAGCTGGCGATCTTCAATCTGCAATCTATTGCTTTTCCTGCAGTTCCCGGATGTAATGTTGAATTTTAACAGTCGAATTTGAGCCACTGAATTTATGGAAGCGAATATTTGAACTGAAATAAAATGAACTGAAAATTACCTTTTGAATATTATACATCGTATTTTTAAAGGGTATTGAATATTTTGTAAGTGAATCCTGGAAATTGAAAATGAATTATTGAATTTATAAGTACGAAAACATGTTTGAAATATTTTTAGTTGAACTATTCACAGCTTAAATAAACAGCTATGTTAAATTTCAGGACCTAAAAATACAAACCCTGCAATTCAAGTCATTAAAAGGCAAGAACTTGTTAATACGGTGTATTATTTTTTTCAGTTTGTGCTATTCAACAAGCTTTTTAATTCAATACTTTTGGCATTGATTTTGTTCCATAGAAAACACCCATAAACACATTGACCAATTTACCTATATAGCGCATGTTTTTGAACTGTAGGGGAAACCCATACAAACATGGGGAGAACATGCAAAGTCCACATAGAAATGCCAACTGATCCAGCCTTGACTCTAACCAACAAACCTTCTTACTGTGAGGCGACGTTGCTGTCCATGCCACTAAGCTCTAGTTTATTTGAGATATTTATTTGGTTTTATTCATTAGAAGTGCACTTCAAACCTTCCTTTAAACCAATTCTGATGGTTAAATTTAGCCTCATCCAGCAAAATCTACTCAAAATAAATTAAGATTCACAGCAAACGTCTCTCTCTTTCTCTTTTGTTTCTCCAAGACTTGCGTGCGAGATCATATTATCACTATAAAAGGTGCGATATGCCTCGTTATTGACTGCAAAATTTCGAGCGATGGAACATTTTGGAATGCGAAGAAAGAACCGAAATGCTTCGCTTTTCTCCACACACCCACACGCCTTTACAAAATAACATATACGCATGCACACAGCCACCCACTATCTGCAACACACTATTAAACACACGCATTGTCACTCTCTCCATGGCTTGTTGATGCAGCTAGCTAGCTCAGGCCTGGAGCAAATGTCCTTTTCCCTAACAGGCATTGAGCAATGGAGGCACTCTTCCATGGCAGGCTGTGTGGAGGTGTGACATCAGATGAAGCCTGTGATAAAAGCAGGCTGGAAGCCCGTCATATGTGCACACTGCCTTCTGCCAGGTTCCTCGGCTTGCCCTGCAATTACACCCGCTGCACAATTACACGCCAGATGCATCGCGCTTGTTAATGTCATAACAGGAATGCTGCTAAGTGCCGGCATGTATGTTCTGTGCTGTACTGAACATTTGAAATTCTGTTCATGTTTACTCACCCTCGTGTCAGTCCAGACACATATGCTGATGCTTTTTTTTTTAAATGGTGGAATACAAAATAAGGAAAGAGATTTTTATGTAACACGTCTTCTATACAGTGTCAGTTTACAGTGAGCAGCCTGTCAAGCTCAGAAAAAGATGTATGACATCCATATGTGCTGTATTTCAAGAATGATCCACAACGTATTTTTTGGTCATAAACACTGAATAAGTTGGTGTATTTTGCACTGTTTCTCATATAAATCTGTCATATGGCTTGCGAGGCTCAACATGTTGAGCATACTAAAACTAATACAGACAAAAAAACAACATCAACAACAAACAAAGAAATGTGTTGCTGGTCATTTATAAAATGTCTGCTTATTTTAATTCAGCTAGTTTGCTAAAGTGACATTATCTCCAATTAGTTTATCTTAAATATCTACCATAAGTTAAACTACACTGTGGGTGCAAATTACAGGGGGTTTGGGGGATTGACCCCCAGTTAACGCTTAATCCCCTGAAGGACATCAAAACATGATGTAACATTGCTTTACAATGCCCTTGATGAGTGAACATTAGCCAGTGGGGGAGTGTCTTTTGTCTCTCCAGGTGTGAATTTTTCATGACTCAAACAGCTAAGCTGACTCAAAATAGACTTTACAAAATGTAAATCATTGTAATGTTTTTTTTTTAAATGAGAGAATGGAATAATTTTCACATAATTGTGAAGTAAATATTCTAGCCTACAAGACTGGTTACTCAAAAGTCTTGTTCAGGCCCATTCAGTGTGGTTTTTTGGACCTTATTTCAGCTAAATTTTTTTCTCCAAAATCTACTAACCATGCATACTATTTTTTTCTAAAAAACGCAGTCATGTTCATCAATATTTCTCACATATTATTGTAGCACAGTTTGTGCTGAATACAAATAAAATACATGTTGGCTATGTAATAAGTAGCTGAAATAAGCACAAAATGTCAGGGCATGTCAAAACATCTTATAAGCCCCAAAATCACCTCAGAGCCCTGAGGGGTAAACTACACCAAGGGTGCGAATTACAGGGAGGTTTGGGGGGAATTGACTGTGAAATTCCCAGGGATCCCCCTTGACATCAAAACACAATGTATAAGGGTTAGTTCTTTAATACTGAGAAATAATTATCTCTAATATGTATTCTAAATAATATTATTGAAAATTAAAATAACAGATAATATAAATATACATTTGACCACCTTAATAGTTCAAACCATTGTAAATGCAAAATCCTACTGATCAGTTTCTTCAAGGAAAAAGTCTGAAGTGCACTGATAGACATTGTGTTCACAAGACTTTGTTTTCTCTTTAAAAAAAATTGTTTGTATCTACATTTAGCCTGAAAGTAAAGTCAAATCCAATGCATAATAATGTTTGAACATCTGAAATAGCTAATCAGAGAATACTGTAGGTCAGAATTCACTGAATATCCCTCAAAACACTGAAAACTTAAATACGTTTTATTAATAAACTAGATGCAATTAAAATAAATACATAAATGACTGAAGCATGTATTACACAAACTAACTGAAAGATGTTGACACCCTGATTGTCAATGTAAAAAATTAAATTGAAACAACTTAAAAATTTGAAATTCTGCCCATGTTGCTCTTCAGTGTTTGGACTCTCAGTAGTGATTATTAAACCACACTGAAATGAGCTAAACTGAACTGAACTTAAACTCTAAAAACTGGACTAACACTGTTTCAATTTATTATGATCTTCTATGTGAAGCTGCTTTGACACAATCTACACTGTAAAAGCGCTATACAAATAAAAGTGAATTGAATTGAATGTTTAATGTTTAATACAAAAAAAAAAATACTATTATATGTAAGACTTTTTCTATAGTGTCAGTTTACATTGAGCAGCCTGTCAAGCTCAGAAAAAGATGTATGACACCCATATGTGCTGTATTTCAAGTCTGCAGTAGAACCACAACATATTTTTGGTGATAAAAACTTAATAAGTTGGTGTATTTTTCACTGTTCCTCATACAAATCTGTGCATTCTAATGTGAGCATTCTAACACTAACACTATTAAACAGATATTTTTGGTTGAAATATAATTATATTCTTTAATAAAATGTCTGCTTGTTTAATTCAGCCAGTTGTGGAAACATTTACACCCATAGTAAAAATCACTGGCCAGATGCAGCACACTTGTTAATGTAATATCAGGAATGTTTCTAAGTGTTGACATGCATGTTCTGTTATTTTGGTCCATATTGACATGATGGCATCACGCAGTTGCTGCAGATTTGCCGGGTACACATACATGATGCGAATCTCACCACCACATCCCAAAGGTGCTCTATTGGATTGGGATCTGGTGACTGTGGAGTCCAGTGAACTCATTGTCATCTTCAAGAAACCAGTCTGAGAAGATTTGCGCTTTATGAAGAGATGGGTCATCCTGCTGGATGTACCCATCAGGAGATGGGTACACTGTGGTCATAAAGGGATGGACATGGTCAGCATCAATACTTAGGTAGGCTAGGCTGTGGTGTTGATACGATGCTCAATTGGTACTACTTTGCCCAAAGTGTGCCAAGAAAATATCCCCCACACCATTACACCACCAGCCTGAACCGTTGATACAAGTCAGGATGAATCCATGCATTTATGTTGTTGATGCCAAATTCTGATCCTACCATCTGAACGTTGCAGCAGAAATTGAGACTCATCAGACCAGTCAACGTTTTTCCAATCTTCTATTGCCCAATTTTGGTGAGCCTGTGCGAATTGTAACCTCAGTTTCCTGTTCTTAGCTGACAGGAGAGGCACCCGGTGTGGTCTTCTGTTGCTCTGACCCAATCCACTTCAATGTTGGACATGTTGTGCCTTAAGAGATGCTCTTCTACATACCGCAGTTGTAGCGAGAGGCTATTTGAGTTACTGTTGCTCGTACAAGTCTGGCCATTCTTCTCTGACCTCCCAGGGTGAAATGGATTGACTTGCTGCCATATAATTGGCTGATTACAAATACGCGTTAAAGAGCAGTGAGATGGGTGTACCTAATAAAGTGGCCGGTGAGTGTTTATTGTTGTAGAAAATATGAAAAAATCACATCAATGATTGGAATCGATGGTCTGATTTTAACAAATAACTCTTAATGTCTTGCCATGTAAATGCCATATTATTAGTATTGTTGTTCACTATGAATGTTTTATGATTTTGTTTAATCTTTGTTTCTTTTTTAATTTATATGTTCCTTTTTTAATCTATGTTCCTTGGCTAAAAAAAACAAATATAGAGAGAGAGTTTGAGAATGAAGCAACAGGCAAAAGAAAATAAATCTGTTAAGGTCCAAGGGGCAGCAGGGTGGACGTATGTGACCTTTTAAGAAATGTCCTCTGAACATGCTCTTCTTCTTCTTCTGCTTTCCCGTTTTGCCCTTTGAGCTCTTATTGTCTTGCAAGGGAATGTTTTTTTTTTTCTGTTCTACCACCGAAACTGAGGAAGCAATGACAGATTGTCCCTTAGAATGTGTGTGTGTGTTGAAAGGAACTGATTTTAAGTTCACTTGCAGCATTTGTGCATCATTTTGAGTGTGAAATACATAGTGACAGCCTCACACTGCTCTGTCATCCTTCTTGGATCCACTATTCCATCTTATTCTCGCTGATTTATTATTAAAACCCAGGGTGAACGTATGCAGTTGCATAAAATGGTAATAGTGGTTGGCATATGTCCCATCATGCAGTGGTGAGAACAGCGAGTGTTACTCTTGGCAGCGTGTTCATTTCACCAGCTGTCGGAAAACGAGGGCTGTGTTCCAAATCCCATCGAGATGCTTACCTAGGCTGATTTTTAGCCATCATAGATGTGCTCCTAAAACACATGCTCATCCGTAAGGTCAAGCAAAATTGGCTTTAAACATTTCTACTGTATTTTGGACACAATTCAAAGACGGTATTGCATGTAGGCTGTTCTTGATTTATTCGGCACTGTAAAAAATATCTGTAAATTAAGTTTTCTGTATTTTGTGAAATATTTTTTTTATTTTATTTTCCAGTTTATTTATTGCCCTGCGATCTTACTTCCAACAACTTTTAACCTTGAAAAGTTCGAAAAAGTGACTTTTATTAACATTTTTAAAAGTATAAATGAGCAGTAATTTACATAAGTAGCAGTGCGATATGGCTGTATATCAGCACTGGAATGAGGCGTGCTTTGGCTCAAGGCCTCAAGCCGAGAGCCTTAGTGTCCCACCAGTGATGATATACAGCCAAATCGCACTGCTACAAGTGTGATATTGCATTTATACAAAAGTTTGATGGCATAATCGTGTATAGAAAACAAAACAAAACATGGAGAGTCTCAAAAATCCTTTTGTATGAGGAACTATTTGCTTCCGCCATTAATTCACATCTGCAGCTGATGTCAGAATAGCAGAAACTGTTGCTAAATTTACTTTAGAGCTAGTATTTGAATGATCTAGTATAATGTCTAAAATGTTGACAAAACAGGTGTACACTCAAAAGAATGTCTTTTGTTGCTTGTTCAAACTACTTATGTATATTATAAAATCTATGTATCTTATAATGAGATGAAACAACACACTTAAGTTTTTGAGGGGGACAATTTGTTTTATGTTCAATCCACTTTTTATGTTCAATCAAACTTAATAGATTTGTGTTGGGACAACATGAATGAGTTGAAAAAAAAATCAATATATTAAAATCTTTTAAGAGGGCGACACAGTGGCTTCAGTGGTTAGCACTGTCGCCTCACAGCAAGAAGGGCACTAGTTCAAGTCCCAATTGAGCCAGTTGGCATTTCTGTATAGAGTTTGCATGTTCTCCCCCTGTTTGCATGGGTTTCCTCTGGGAGCTCCAGTTTCCTCCACAATCCAAAGACATGCGCTATAGGTGCGTTGAATAAACTTAATTGGCCGTAGAGTATGTGTGTGCAATCTGAGAGTAGAGCTGGAAGGGCACCTGCGGTGTAAAACAAATGCTGGATAAGTTGGAAGTTTATTCCACTGAGGCCACCCCTGATGAATAAAGGAACTTAGCCAAAGGAAAATGAATGAATGAAAATCTTTCAAGAATTTAAGATGTTGAATGCGTCATTACCATCTGGTGAAAAGAGTTCTCATTGCTTTTTTTCTCTGTTCATTTTGAACAGGCAGAACTGAAAACAATATAACAAGTACTGAAAGTACAAAACAAATAGGGCAATGAAACTTTATAATGAAGAGACTGAACTAAACTTTCAGAGGTTAATCCCAATTCCTTAAACAAAAGACAATCATTAATTGTGCATTCTGTTTAACATTTAAGAATCTTCAAAACTGAAATCTCATTTAATAAAATGCTACACAAGAGGTCCCTCCATTAGTTGTCAATGCAACAGAGACTGGTTTATGTGTACACGAGATGGGAGCATGTCTTCCATTTCTGTTGTATTTCTATGTAAACATGCACTTGAAGGATGTGTATGACTGTTATACACTTGTGTCTTTTACAGTGCTTAGCACACGAGTGCTGCATTTTATGAAGCCATGTCAATTTTAGGCATGGGACAATAACCGGTTTCAAGGTTTGCTGCAATTTTGAAAAGTCAAGGTTTAAAAGCCGCTAATATTTTCTGTCATACCATTCCTGCGTTCCTGTAATTTTTTTACATGTTGTCATGCATTTTTTTAGAGCAACTTTATCTCCAGCAGAAAAGGACCATCCACATCAAATGCTACTGATTAGGCTTAACGGCCAAAACACAATACTACTCAAAGACAATACTATTCATAATAACAACGTGATTCCGTGAAAATACTTCATAGTTTTATACTGGCCCATGAGAATTTGAACTTTTACACGCAACACCGCTCATCAATGTCAGTTCTAAAATAGTGGACCAATCAGAAGAATTCAGAGGCGGGGTAAGCATCGCAAGCATCTGTTTACTGTAGCAGTTTGACATTTGAGGTAAACATGGAGGTGGACGAGCTTATTCTAAAACCATTCCTGATCTCTGTCTTACTTTTTAGAGATCTGTCTTTTTTTTTTCTTCCTAACTCTAAGGATTGGACACATTTGGACTGATTGAGTGTACTCATCGTTGGAGTACATGAATCGAACCTAGTATATGTGCTTTATTTAGTAGTATTCATTCAGTAACAGCCAGACACAGTGACTGCAGAAAAATATAATTCTTTAGAATTGTTGTCTAAAAAGATGAAAAAAAAAAGAATGAGAGAGGTCCAATTATTTTTCACAAATTCTAATTAATTATTTTTTTTATGCATAATTTGATGTTCACAACGCCTTCTAGTGTATTTGTCATTTGAAACATACGATGAAACGTACACGGAGCAACATATTTTTCCATGTTGCAAGAATGTAGGCTGAGATGCATATTTTTTTATGAGCTTGGAAAGAAAGATATGCCATTTTTGTGCATGTTTATTGTTCACCTCAATAAAATGTAACAATTTTTAGACAGAGTGGCTTAAAGAAAATATTTTAGTGCTTTAAAAAAAGGAACATATTTAAATCTTATATAAATCTTAAATCAAATCATACAATTTATATATATATATACATACATACATACATACATACATACATACATACATATATATATATATATATATATATATATATATATATATATATATATATATATATATATATATATATATATATATATATATATATATATATATACACATATATATATATATATACACATATATATATATATATATATATATATATATATATATATATATATATATATACATATATATACATACATATACAGTCAATCCCCAAATTATTCATTGGCATACCCCCTTTCATTCAACCAGCAAGTTTTTTTTTTGTTGTTTTACCTGAAATGATAAGGAGAATAAGACGAAGAACAAGAGGCGTCATTGTTGGAAAACATTTAATAAAATTCTATTTTATTTACATTTGAACAAAAACTTTAAGTCAGAATTTGTGTAAAGTGTATGAATGATTTCTACTGGACTGTATGTTGGATCTTTCTTTGGCTCCTGATTAAAAATCCATTGTTTGGCACTAATATTAAATGGCTGCAGATATATTTTTTTTAAAGCTGCAGATGTTTTTTCTTCTTGTGTCTTGCATAAAGACCTGGTATCAGAATTGGCACTTTTACTATCTTTGTGTTCGCACTGTCAAGTTTGTGCACTTGCATAAATATAATAAATTATTTCTGAAACAAAAATGGCATGCTGACTTCAGAGAGAAGCAGCCAACTAGCTCTGCAATATGCATTGTAATGATCTATTCATGATGCACAAGTGATGCAGAATGAAGTAAACTAAATAAAGGATGTAATGCTGAATATATATCGTGTTAGATGTTAATTCTCCCACTGAAGCCTTTGGGAAAGTTCAGTAGTGATAGATCAGTGACGCAGGGGTGCATTTATGGTATGTTGGATCTAAGTTTGGCTTCTGATTAAAATGCATTAGTTGCCTTTAATATTAAATGGCTCCACATATATTTTTTTAAGGCTGAACATTCATTTTCTTGCACCTTGTATAGAGATCTGCTATCAGAACTGTTCTTATATTATGCCATGATGCTCGCACTGTCAAGTGTGCACTTCCCCGAGATACAAGGAATTATTTCCAGAAAATTGGCATGCTGATTTCAGAAAGAAGCAGTCATGAAGCTCTGCAATATGCATTCAAATGATATATTCATGATGTAAAATAATCTAAATGAAGACTTTTCACCACTTGTAATTTTTACAGTGAGCAGTGAGCTAGAATTGGGCAGCACGATGGCTCAGTGGTTACAGTAGCACTGCCGCCTCAAAGCAAGAAGGTCACTGGTTTGAATCCTGGCTGGGATTTCTGTGTGGAGTTTGCATGTTCTCCCCATGTTCGCGTGGGTTTCCTCCAGGTTCTCCAGTTTCCCCACAGTCCAAAAACATGCAGTATAAGTGAATTGGATAAACTAAATTGGCCATAGTGTATGAGTGGGTGTGTGAATGTGAGTTTAGGGGTGTTTCCCAGTACTGGGTTGAGGCTGCGTAAAACATATGCCGGCATAGTTGGTGGTTTATTCCACTGTGGCGAACCCTGATATATAAAGGACTAAGCCGAAGGAAAATGAATGAATGAATAGCTAGAATTTGGTCTAAGAAGGCAGCTGCTTATGTAGACAGTAGGTAGCAAGTCATTTCACTAGAGTTTGAAACAGAGCCAAGAGCTCCTAAACAATCCTAACCAATCCTATCCTAGCTCCTAATCAATTCCCAGCAGGTGTGAAGGCAGGTTGTTGTGACGGGTGGCATGCTCTAAGTTTAATAGGCGAGAGAAAGAAACGACAGCAGCACAATGTGACAACTCTGTGGAGATCAATGGCAGATCTACAAAGTAGTACCTATAGATTCAGGCAGTCAAATGCTCACTGAAGTCTCTTTTAAGGGAAGTCTGTTCATTCTGCAACAATACTTAGGCAGGCTGTGGCTTTGACACAATGCTCAATTGGTACTAATGTGTGCCAAGAAATAATCCCCCACACCATTACACCACCACTACCAGCCTAAACTGTTGATACAAGGCAGGATGGATCCATGCTTTCATGTGGTGGATGCCAAATTCTGACCCTACCATCCAAATGTCACAGCAGACTCATCAGACCAGGCAAATTTTGTCCAATCTTTTATTGTCCCATTTTGGTAAACCTGTGCCAATTGTAGCCTCAGTTTCCTGTTCTTAGCTGACAGGAGTGGCACTCGATGTGGTCTCTTGCTGCTGTAGCCCATCTGCTTCAAGGATTGACATGTTGTGTGTTCTTCTACATACCTCGGTTGTAATGAGTGGTTGTTTGAGTTACTGTTGCCTTTCTATATGCTCAAACCAGTCTGGCCATTCATCTCTGACCTCTCGCATCAACAAGGCATTTGCGCCCACAGAACTACCTCTCACTGGATATTTTCTCTTTTTCAGACCATTCTCTGTAAACCCTAGAGATGGTTGTGTGTAAAAAACCCAGTAGATGAGCAGTTTCTGAAAAGCTCAGACCAGCCCGTCTGGCACCAACAGCCATGCCACGTTTAAAGTCACTTAAATCACCTTTCTTTTCCCATTCTGATGCTCAGTTTGAACAGCAGCAGATTGTCTTGACTACGTTTACATGCCTAAATGCATTGAGTTGATGCCATGTGATTGGCTGATTAGAAATATGTGTTAACGAGTAGTTGGACAGGTATACCTAATAAAGTGGCCGGTGAGTGTATTTTGTTTAAGGTGAGATATTTGTTATGTCTTGCATAAAGAACTGATATAACTGTTCCCTTTATTATGCCATAATGCACCTATTGTGAAGTGTGCACTTTCCAGGAATTCAATGATTTATTTCCAGAAAAAATATGGCTTGCTGATTTCAGACAGAAGCAGTCAAAAAGGTCTGCAATATGCAGTCAAATGATGCACTCAAGATGTAAAAATGACTCAAAAAATTGACATACAGTATTTCAAAGCTGTTCATTTAGGCTAGAATTCTGTCTGAGAAGACAGCTACTCATGTAGACAGTAGGGTTGAGATAACCCCCAATTTAAAATCCCCATTCACAATTTACAATGTTAGCTCAGCAGTTCCATATAGACATGATGGTGGCTGGCATGTTCTAGGTTTAATAGGCGAGAAAAAGAAACAAGATCAGCACAAAACGACAGCTCTCTGAAGACTGGCAGTAGATCTACAAGCTATTACCTGTAGAAATAAACAGTTTAGAGGACTGAGATAATTCAAGGAAAGAACACATAGTCAAATGCTCACTGTTGCTCACTGAGATCTAACTTTTTTCCTGTTTAGAATATAACTGAGCCTTTAAATGTCATTTAATCATCATTTTTAATTGTCCTCACTTTAGATTGGGTCAGAAAACTGGATGTTGAGTTAATGAAGCATTTATTAACACACAAAGTTCATTCATTCGTTTTCTTTTCATCTTAGTCCCTTTTTTAATCTGAGGTTGCCCCAGCAGAATGAACCGCCAACTTATCCAGCAAATGTTTTACGCAGTGGATGCCCTTCCAGCTGCAACCCATCACTGGGAAACATCCATACACACCCATTCACACACATACACTACGGACAATTTAGCTTACCCAATTCACCTAAAGCGCATGTCTTTGGACTGTGGGAGAAACTCAAGCCCCGCCCATTTGTTGCCCACACAGACGTTTTCATGATGAAGAAATTCAGGACATCAAATTCAATATTCAAAAATTCTAAACTAGAAATTCAGATTGTGAAATTCAGATTCAGCAGAAAGTAGGTCAGGGGTGATCAACAGAGAAAAGTAGACAATCACCGAAAAGTCAAACTAAGAATCACTCACCTCTGCTTGATTCATGGTTATGGACAAATTATTTTAGCTTTAAGTATAAGAAAGGCTGCTTTCGATTTTGGGTCACATAAAACAAACATTATGTTGAAAACTCATCAAGTGGCTTTTCCTGTACTCTATTCACAACAATATAGACTTTTAACACGATTCGATTTCGATTTGAAACAAAGTTTTAAGCACTTAACAAATGAGCTTAACAAGAAATCTCTGAGCGAGTCATTCATAGTGAGTCACGTAATTCAATTATGAATGAGCTGATTCAAACGAATCTGAATGAACAATTCAGTGACAAAGATGAAGATTTGGCGCCACCCATTGGACATTTTGGTTTCAATGTGTTTTAGCCAAAAATAATGTTATATTTTTAAATATATGGAAAAATCATATCATTTAAATAAATATAAATGTAAGGTTAAATATGACATCTTAGATGTGAATAGATGATATTTAAAAGAGGCAGCATTTCAGAGTTGATAATGAGCTTTGGGCAAACATATCATTAACATTTTCCTTAAAATACTGTACTATATGCTATGCTGTTTTGTATATGTAGTAACAAATAGCATCTTATATAATTTGATAAAGAAGTGTGTGCAGCTCTGTGATTGGCAAAAATGCTTAGTTTGACTTTTCAGTGATCGTCTACTCTTCCCTGTTGATCACCCCTGACCTACTTTCTACTGAATTTCACAATCTGAATTTCTGGTTTTGAATTTTTGAACATTGAATTTGATGTTCTGAATTTCTTCATCTTGAAAACTTGAAACTGTATTTTTACAAACTGAATATCTGCAGTCTATGAAAAAAATCTGAAGTTTGAAAATACGTCTATAAAAACACATCCTTCAAAAATTCAGTTGTCTTAAATTTCAGGTGTTCAATATTCAAGTTATGAAATTCAAATGAATCAATTTAAATTCGAAACAATTTTAACGACATATAAAAATTCTCATTTATTAAATTACAATTGTCAGTAATTCAAATTAACACAATTCAAATTCAGTTTGTTTTGGCAAATTATTAGCTCCATATTTCTGTAGCAAAGAACTGCAGATATGCAGATATTATAACAATCTATCAATAAACACACACTTTTTGCTCTCGCTCTGCACTGCTGTGCTTTGCTGATTAATTAAAAAATGAGTTAAAAACGGAGTGGCAGAAATCTGCCGCAGTTTTCATATCTAATTTAAAGGGACTGAGGTGATCGTTTAGTAGTGTACAGATCATGAGCTAATCTCTTCATTTTTAGGGGGGCTAAATAGAAACATAGTGGGGTCTAAGCGACGCCCATGCTGTTTTATAATTTTACCAGAACGTTTCAGCGAGACATCATTCAGTTGACTTGTCGTCGTCTTCGAAAAACTGGTGGAAATTAAACAAAATGCAGCAATTGCAACAAATTAAGATGCAAGTTAAAACAACATTTGGTATGCAGTTAAAGGGGACGCGAATACACGTAAATTAGAAAAGTTTAATGAGACAAACAAGTGAGTATACCGAGGGTATACGCAATTATTGATCCTCAGAAGTTGTAACACCCAAACAGCTCGTGGAAAAAAGTAGGCATACGGAGTATACATGTGTATAGCCCCGACTACACCACTGGCTGAAGCGATATATTGTGCAGCCCTATTCCACACTTTTGAGCTCAAAATCAGACATCTGAAAGCTGATTGGACGGCAGCGGGCCATGTTTCTCCATGTTCTTCAACCTCTGATCTCAGAAAAAGCCTGGCCTAGACGTTAATGCTCTCGCTGAAGGCTTTGGGAAAGTGCTGTAGTGGTGGATCAGCGCTGCAGTGGTGATGCCGTCTGTCGGTGCGAGAGGTGAAGGGCGCTGCATTATTGATGGGGCTCATTCAGCTTGACTGAGCAGACTCACATCTCAAACAGATTATTGACCAGCACCCCGGAGTCTCAGAGCAGATGCATGCCATGAGATGATATACACGCGCACTCAACACATCAGTGGATAACCTTGTTACGCTCTCTCTGTGCTACGGGTGACGCATAAGGCCACAGATGAAACTTGATACTGAAGTAAATTCATGTGTTTATCTCAGTTAGAGGCCATGACTAGACCTAGAACATTTCCCTTCAATATGAAGCGAGATGTTTATGAATGGAAACTGGTTAGGAGGATTGTTGTACATGATTCCCTGGGCTAAGGAGGTGCGAGGGGGTTATTCATGCATTTTTGTTAGACTTCAGGACAACATGGTGGCTTAGTGGTTAGCCTCACAGTAAAGACGGGTTTATACTTCTGTTTCGGGTGATCGACGTGATCCTGTGCATTTATACTTTCGGGTGCTGTTTGTGTTGCTCTGCAATAGCACTTCCGAAACGCTAGCTGGCAGGGAGGTTTTTATGTTCCTCTGTGTCGAGTTTCTTCGCAAGTGTTTTGTTTTTTCTGAACGCTACCTTAATGTAGAAGTAGCTCAAACTCACAAATTTTGAGACAGGAACCAGCGGATGTGCAACAACTTTAATCATAAGGTAAACACAGAACAAAACTTTCCATCTGGACCTTTTTCTCGGGACTCGACACTTGTGAACACTCACTCCAAGGGGTTCACGCTGCTCTCGGCCCACCCACATTCGGCAACGATACCAAGCCGAAAAAATATTGCTTAACACTTTAACAGCCCGACCAAGAAAAAAATGTTTGGATTGCATTTTTTATCTCCTATAGTTGCTAGTTAATGCACTCAATTTAGCTTTTCAACACATCCCATAATTTATAAAATATCAGCCTCTACCAAATGGTTGATATGTCGGTTTATTATAACAGTACCAGACTTAATACATATATATGAAAAACCTGAAAATATGAAATGGGCGATGTGGTGGCGCAGTGGGTAGCACGTTCGCCTCATAACAAGAAGGTCCCTGGTTCAAGCCTCGGCTGGGTCAGTTCGCATTTCTGTGTGGAGTTTGCATGTTCTCCCCATGTTCGCATGGGTTTCCTCCATATGCTCCGGTTTTCCCCACACATCCAAAGACATGTGGTACAGGTGAATTGGGTCAGCTAAAATTGACCATAGTGTATGTGTGTGTGTGTATGGATGTTTCCCAGTGATGGGTTGCAGCTGGAAGGGCATCCGCTGCGTAAAACATATGCTGGATAAGTTGGCGGTTCATTCCGATGTGGTGACCCCAGATTAATAAAGAGACTATGCCAAAAAGAAAATTAATGAATGAATGAAAATATGAAGTGTAAGTGCAATTTATAAAAAATATTCAAAATAAAATATGTTTGAATATTAGATCATCTTTATTTTTTCTCATTTCTTTATTTATTTATTCTCATTTAAAATGATTTCTTGGTTTATTTTTTTTATTTTTATTATTTTTTTTTTATTAAGCATTAGTGCACAGGTCTTTTATTTTTTATTTTTTGTAAACCAACAATGCAGTGTGACATTAAAATGACTTTAACCGTCATAATTTAAAACAGTAAAAAAAACATGATCAACCGTTTGGAAGACGGGCAGTCAAAGGGTTAAAAGGGCTAATAATACTGTCCTTAAAAATGTTTTTTAGAAAAAATTAAAAACTGCTTTTATTCTTGCCAAAAATAAAACAAATAAGAATTTCTCCAGAAGAAAAAATATTATCGGACATACTGTGAAAAATGTATTGCTCTGTTAAACATAATTTGGGAAATATTTGAAAAAGAAAAAGAAATGCTAATAATTTTGACTTCAACTGTACACTTTCAGAAATTAAATGGCATAAGAAAATACAATTTATTTTAATGTTAATATTTAGTTTGAATCTGTAGTTACAGTGTTAGAATGTCATTTTTTACTTTTTGCACTTAATATAAAGCATATTCATACTGTTATATACAACATATATTGCAGTCATACCTGTCAACATTGGGATTACATTGGATTAAGTTTTATGTATGGGTAATCATACGTCTATTTGTTGCACTAAGTAAAGTTAGGCCCCAAATTCCTGTACTTTAATGGCCTGTTTTGAGTGGTACGGTACAGATCAGTATGCTTTTATGTCCATTTCCACTGTTAAAAAGTAACAAAAAGCAAACCATAGGGGAGTGTGGGGCACAAAGTAACACAGAGTAAAATGTAACACTGAGTTTTAAGGCATTTACTCAGGGTTAACCATGGAATGCTTCCGAGGTTTTCATCACAGTGTCGGCAGTCTTTTTTTTTTTTATTGGGCAAAATTTGGATGAGAAACCATTTTTTCAGCATATATATATTTTTTTTTTATTATACTCAATATTTTTTAATATTAAAAAAAAAATCTGTGTAAGTGTGTAAGTAAAATTGTATATTTCTGTGATTACCATCTTCTAGGCTAAAAGATGGAACCATTTTGAAAGATGTAAAAAACACAGTGACTGCTAGCCAGTTTTGAGGAAAACACGATACAGCTGGGTTAGTTGTAAAAGGGTGTTACAAATAAACCACACACTGTTGGACACCAATTAAACTAACAAAATAATGTTTCAATTTTGAGTGTAATGTTAAACTTTTTATGTAAAAATGTTTTTAATAGAAAATATTTTTTAATAGAAAAAATACATTTTACTGCTGACAATGCAAATACATGCATTGTATTATAATGCATAATAATGCAAATAAATTCAAATGTGTTTATCCAATAGATAAATAAATAAGCATGCTGTGCTTTATAGAATTAAGAAAATTAAGTACTGAGTTAAGTACTGAGGAAATGTACTATTTAAATGAATTGTGTGAATCTGACTTTTTTACGCTCGTGTTACAACTAACCCTCTGTCTGTTACAACTTGCCCTGCAGATGGGGTAAATAATAACATTTTTACCTCTGACACCTTGGGCAGTACTGCACAGAAACCATAGGTCCAGCAATCACACAACCAGGGCTTTTTTGTAGAAGAGGCCTGTGTGTTGTTGGTAAAAACATATGGTTTGTCTAACCCCATTACTATGTTCATTATTTGGCCACAACCAAAAAGTGTTACTTTCTCTCCTCTACCGTACCACTTTTTGGGTACCCTTTCCAAAAGGTACCTAGCACAACAAATGGGTACCAAATGGTGGAGCTTTAAGTGTGTTAGATCCCAAAATGACCCCAAACACCTCAATCAGTCTATAAAGCTTTGTCATTAAGTTGAAACAATCAATAATATGGTTAAAAAAATATATCAAACAACACAAAGTTAATCAAAGATTAAAAATAATAGCCTAACCAACACAATCTCAGTCAATTAGTAACTTTTAGATTTAGTGGCTAATTCGTATGAATCCGTACGATCTCATTCGTACAATTTAGTACGATTTGGTCATCCCCCAATGACGGTTGGGTTTAGGGGTGGGGTTGCCATGCCTCCTTTTTAAAATCGTACAATTTCGTATTGAATACTTAGGTTTTCTTGTGAGATCAGGCTGGCCTAACACACAGGAATTGAATCAAGTTATCAAATCTCATTCACTTTTTTTGTTACTGTATAATTTAAACATAGGCCTGCATTGATTCTGATTAAAGGTACCAAAGTTAATTAGTCAAGAGGAGAGAATTACCTCAAAGGTTTATTGTAAACAAACAATTCCAGGTAAAAGATAAAGTTAAAGTCAGAATTATTAGACCTCCTGTGGAATTTGTTTCTGTTTTAAATGTTTTCCAAATGAGTCCCCCAGCATGTGTAACAGAGCAAGGGATTTTTCACAGTATTTCCTATATATTTTTTCTTTTGAAGAAAGTATTATTTGTTTTATTTCAGATAGAATAAAAGCAGTTTTTATTTTTTAAAAACCATTTTAAGCTCAATATTATTATTGTCTACAGATAAACCATTGTTATAAAATGACTTGCTTAATGACCCTAATTTGCCTAATTAACCTAGTTAAGCCTTTAAATGTCACTTTAAGCTGAATACTAGTATCTTGAAAAAAATCTAGTCAAATATTATTTACTGTCATCATGGCAAAGATAAAATAAATCAGTTATTAGAAATGAGTTATTAAAACTATTATGTTTAGAAATGTGTTGTAAAAATCTTCTTTCCGTTATACAGAAATTGGGGGAAAATATATACAGTAATTCAGGAGGGCTAATAAATCCGACTTCCACTGTATCTTTTTGTTGTTGTTTTTTTTCTTATGCAATGTAGAAATAAAATGTGTTATTCTGCAGTATCTACTTCATTGCAGTCCGTGTGTTGATTTAATGGGGTGTGGGAAAAAAACATCACATCACATCCTGTTGCCCTTTGCCGCACTGTTTTCTTTAGTTAGAAATCATGACTCGTTTATCCATTTGGAATCTGTAGCCAGTAGAATTGACCCCTGGTAGTGGAATGTTCCAGTGTTTACTATAAGTGAGATTGCAGTGTCCTCTGTATCCTCCCTAGTGCCCGTGACCTGAACCCGTGCATTCTGTATGCATCTTTATTCAGACAGCCAGAGAATTACATAAATATTATGTTCTGTTTACCCTTGAACCTTCGTGTTAGGTTAAAAAAATGGACAGAAGATTGAATGATGCACTTAATATAAAAAAATGAAATATGGAGAAACTTATTATGATATAATATTAGTAATTAAGTACAGCTTACAAGGAACTATGACTTTAAATATAACCTTATGTTCTTTTTTCTCTGTATTTCTGTTTAAAGTGTCAAAGATGCAAGTAGATAATGCACTTATACATACATTGAACTTAAAAGCAAAGCATCTACATGACTGAAAGGAGTATAGAATGAACTTTAGATCTTTCTGGAATTACTAACCTCACTGCAGTTGATCCCTGTCAGTATGAGTTTTAGCGCTGGTCTATCTAATGAGCATTACAATCCATTTTCATCGCCTCTCCTGATAGATGCCTGTGGAGGATTTATCAAGCCAAAAGTCAAAAGTGCGAAGTTTGTATTCCTGTCCATCATGCTGTGAATGCCTACACTGTAAAAAAAAAAAAAGATAAGACAAAAGGTCAGAACAACTGGTAAGGGAAGGTCTGGAGCACTCAACCACAGTACAAGGTGAATTATTGATTATTCAGAATTCTGATTATTCAGAAGTCATCGTCGATAAACAGGCAAGTAGTCAAAACTGGAGAAGGTAAGATAAACCAGGAACAAGGCTAGGAGTAGATAACATAAAACACTAGAATCAAAAAACACGGCTAGACAAGGACATGAAAATGCTATGTAATGTTACAACTAACAAATGTGGTGGTCCGTATAATGAGTCCTTGAGCAGCTTCAGCTGTAAGTGTTTGCAATCAGACGAGATTTGGAACTGGTGTGTGTGTGCTGTGCATGATGTGATTTGTAGTCCATTTGGTGGTAGAGCTGTAATCCTCCAGTGATCCGCAGTAGCTACAGTAGATGTCTGGTGACTGTAACACACAAGTATTTCCAAATGCTCATTACAACAAATGCCTATGTGCTACTGAAACTTATTTGAATACGTTAGTCAGGTTTCAACTCAATTTTTTAAGTTACAAAAATAAGTTAAACTTTTTTTCATTTTAGTCAGTTTGATTGATGTAAGTTGGAATAACAAGAAAAAAAGTTGATTCAACTAAAAAATGTAGACAGCAATTTTTTTACAGTGCTTTATTGACAACTATTTTACTCTTAAAGGGAGAGTTCACAATTTACTATTTACTTGCTTGTGTGGTTACAATATAATCCTTTGAGTTTGTAAAAGAAGGTATTTGGAAAAATGCTGAATATAGGGCTGGGCAATAAGATAAAAATCTCATATAACAATATAAGTCATTTTTTCAATTCAACTCACCTTTATTTGTATAGCGCTTTTACAATGTAGATTGTGTCAAAGCAGCTTCACATAAAAGATCATAGTGATTAGGAACAATGTAGTTCAGTTTGTAGTGTTTAAGTTCAGTTCAGTTTAACTCAGTTCAGTGTGGTTTAAATCACTACTGAAAGTCCAGACACTGAAGAGCAAATCCAACGATGCGCAGCTCTACAGATCCCGAACTATGCAAGCCAGTGGTGACAGCGGAGAGGGGAAAAAAACTTCACTAATTGGCGAAAGTGAAGAAGAAAACCTTGAGAGAAACCAGACTCAGTTGGGCACGACCATTTTAATTTCTCCGCTGGCCAAACGTCTTGTGCAGAGCTGCAGTCTCAGCGGCGGAGGCTGGAAGCTGTCCTCAGCGAAGACTCGTCTGTCCCTGGAGCGTCACAGGAATCAGTCTCATGTTCAGTCTCACTCCTCCATGACCACCACAGTAGCTGCTCAGGATACAGCCTGGTCCAGGATATGGAAACCTTGGGATCATCTCGTCGTTGGTCTTGGATCGAATCAGTGACTCTGCATAGTCTGAGGGCCTCGGGAAGAGCGGTGGAAATGGAGAATAAAGAGAATAATTAGCGTAGCTGATGTTCACAGTGTATATAAACAAGATGCAGAAACCTGTGTGGAAACCCGCTAAGTGGTGCACTGAGTGTATGCTTTACTAAACAGATAGGTCTTTAATCTAGACCTATCTGTTTAGTAAAGCATACACTCAGTGCACCACTTAGCGGGTTTCCACACAGGTTTCTGCATCTTGTTTATATACACTATGAACAGCAGCTACGCTAATTATTCTCTTTATTCAGGATAAGTCATCCTGAGACCCAAAGAAAAAAATTGTCTTTTTTTTTGTGATTTCCTTCATCCTTTGGGTTAAAAAAAATCTACAATTTAGAGTTTTTACGTTTTGTTTTTATTTTAAATTTTACAGCATGTCCACTGTAGTGGACCACAGGACTATTTTAGTTCGAAACAACAGCCAAACTCAGACAACAAAACTGTACAGGATATGGCTGTAAAGGGATATTAATGCAACAATAATGTAACAAAAACAAAACAAAAGCCATTTTTTTCCTTTTGTATTGAAATTCCTGGAACAGTTTAGTCTGAAAGAGAGCCGGACTCAAAAAAACAAAACAAAAAAAACTGATGTTAATCCAAAACAAACTCAATATAAAAATGATATAAAACTGATTGTCATTCTCTAATTCTCTAATTGTCTGATTGTCAGACTCTAAGTCAGAGTCTCCCTCAACTATCTTATAAAGAATCCTGTCTGCTTCAGTTCTGCCTCCTACAACATGCAGTCATTAATTACATTCAGATGGTCCTGGTGTCCACTATAGTGGACATTTAAAAAAGGATAATATTTTGAAACACAAACAATTTAACAGCTTTGAAAGCTAAATGTATTGTTCCTGACACTTTAATAAACAAATATATATGTAATAATAATAGTAAAAATAACATTCAAAAAGCAAATTTTACATACATCTCTCCTATAAAATGTGCTTGTTTGTATGCTGGCCATTTTGGATGCAGTGTAATAAGTGGTTCCTAGCATGCCAGCCAATTAAATGACATATCACTAGAAAGCCCAGGATGTCCTCTGCACAGCACAACAGGACTTGACAGAGTAGCTAAAAAAATTCTAAGAAAATGAATGAAAACACATGGTCCACTACAGAGGACACACGTTTCAGGAGGAGGTTGTATCCTGATATAAATAAATGTCATGATATAGTACCATTTCTGTAAATAGTTGCAATTAAGGCTGCATGATACTGGAAAAATATGCAATATTATTAAGTGATAATAATATTTCTTACGATATATAACATTTTCCTAAAAAAAAAAGGTTATTGATATTATCTTTGTTTTTAAATCATTTATTTATTAAAAATAAACAGGTAAAATAAATTTTTCAGATCTAATTAATTCTAATTTGGACAAAAAAAACTTGTCGAGGTGCAAACATGTCATCTTTTTAACACTGTGAATGAGTGAAAACCTCAGCAGATATTGAACTCCCACCATTAATGTTTGTTTTCAGCTCTGAGTTTACTTTTGGGCTGCTCCAGCCAATAGCAGAACAGCAATTGCTGGGGAGGCAGGGATAAAGATAGTAAGGCCCCAGAAACAACCAATACATACATACATACATTCATTCAGTCATTCATTGTTTTAGGCTTAGTCCCTTTATTCATCAGGGGTCACCACAGTGGAATGAACTGCCAACTTATATAGCATATGTTTTACACTGCGGATGCTCTTCCAGCTGCAACCCAGTACTGGGAAACATCCATACACATTCAGTCACACACATACACTACGGACAGTTTTATTCAGTTCACCTATATCGCATGTCTTTGGATGTGGGGGAAACCGGAGCACCCGGAGGAAACCCATGGCAACACGAGTAGAACATGCAATTTCCACACAGAAATGCCAACTGACCCAGTCGAGGATTGAACCAACGACCTTCTTGCTGTGAGGTGACAGTACTAACCACTGTGTCGCCTCAAAGTGCAAACATTTAATCTTTAAAACATTGTGAATTAGTGAAAACCTCAGCAGATATTCTGACTCTTATTGGCTGTTGTTTTTTTCCCTCCTGTCTTGACTCCTGTCATAAGTGTTTATTTTGAGCTCTGGGTTCACTTTTGGGCCATTCCAGCCAATAGCAAAACATCAACTACAGGGGAGGTGGGAATAAAGATAGGAAGACCCCATCTGATCTTTATCACACATCTTTATCACAAACGCCCAGGACGTGTATATTCTATATATTATTATTATTGAGAAAACGATAATTTTGCGATTTATATTGTGCAGCACTGGTTGAAATGGTTGAGTATAACTGTAAACATTCGTTTTGTGACACCATGAAATAAACAATGTAGCATAATATTAAACATTCATTCATTCATTTTCCTCCGGCATAGTCCCTTTATTCATCAGGGGTTGCCACAGCGGAATAAACCACTAACTTGTCTAGCACATGTTTTACACAGCAGATGCCCCTCCAGCTGCAACCCTGTACTGGGAAACATCCATACACACTTTATTCACACTCATACACTATGGCTACTTTAGTTTATTCAATTCACCTGTACCGCATGTCTTTAGACTGTGGGGGAAACCGGAGCACCTGGAGGAAACTCACGTGAACACGGATAGAACATTCAGACTCCACACAGAAATGCCAAATGACCCACCTGGGACTCGAACCAGCGACCTTCTTGCTGTGAGGCGACAGTGCTAACCACTGAGCCACTGTGTCACCTAATATGTATCAATAGACTTTATTGCTTACATAAATGTTAAATAAATTACATAAATGTTACATAAATTGATAAATAAAGTAAAATTAACAAATGAATATATTGGCATATATAATGTCTAGTTGGTTATTGGTTGCCTATTACATCTATAGTAAGGGAAATATTAAATATTACCATTAATATGTCATTAATAAAGGAAATATTAAATTATGAATTACAGTTGAAGTTAGAATTATTAGCCCCACTGAATTATTAGCCCCTCTGTTTATTTTTTTCCCCAACTTTTGTTTAACGGAGAGAAGATTTTTTTCAACACATTTCTAATCATAATAGATTTAATAACTCAAGATATTTTTCAAGACACTTCTATACCGCTTAAAGTGACATTTAAATGCTTAACTAGGTTAATTAGGTTAACTAGACAGGTTAGGGTAATTAGGCAAGTTATTGTATAATGATGGTTTGTTCTGTAGACTATCAAAAAAATTGCTTAAAGTGGCTAATAATGACCTTAAAATGGCTTTAAAGAAAATTAAAAACTGCTTTTATTCTAGCCGAAATAAAACAAATAAGACTTTCTCCAGAAGAAAAAATATTATCAGACATACTGTGAAAATTTCCTTGCTCTGTTAAACATCATTTGGGAAATATTTTTAAAAAGAAAGAAAAATTCAAAGGGGGGGCTAATAATTCTGACTTCAACTGTGTATACCCCAAGTATATTATTTTCTGTTAATCAGAAGGAAGAAACTGAAATATATACTTAAAATAAAACAAGTGGAATATTGGAAATTGAGCCATAAATTCAGTAAACGATAACATAACTTAAATTTTTTGGGTGAACTATCCCTTTCAGCTCGAAATAGCCATTTTCCATCCTTGCATTCATCCAAATAGAAGATTAAGAAGAACGTAATGAGATTTTTTTATTACTTTGGAGAGCTTTTTGAAGACTTTGTTGGTATTTAGATGAGCAGTCAGGTCTATCACCTCTTTAAGACATGATGAAATGGCTTTTCTCCACAGTCTCATTACCGTTTTTGATTGAGTTGCTTAGCATTTCCTGTTCAAGTTCTATCCGCCCACTCTTGATAACTGAGATGTTCGCTTAGCACTCCAAAAAGAGAGCTCATTTACTCTCAGCAGGGAGTGAAGATTATGTATTTTCTTTTTGTACAGATTTCCATAGTGTTATGATGAATAGAGCGTACACCTCAGACTCAAGTTGATCGATTTTAGCTTGATTTCAGCTCTTAGCGTGCTTTCATCTGCTTTGAATGTCATAACTCGAGGTTTTTATGCAGTATGATAGAAGATAAATGTGATTGTTGCTTTATTTCAGTGTTTCACTTTACAGAACATTCATGATAGGCTTTTCAAATCTCTATTTCAGATCTCTCGGCAGCAGTGCAGAAGTTCTCTCAGTCCTTGCAGGAGTTTCAGTTTGAGTGCATTGGCGACGCAGAGACGGATGATGAAGTGAACATCGGTAAGTGTGAAGTCAGCTGCTGATTTGCAGTCTGCTATGGCTGATACTGATTGAGTCTTTTACCGGAGCTGCATGTAGGAATGACAAATCACAGAAGGGAAATCTGTTATTTCTCCAAGACAGCAATTAGATTGAATGCAGAGGGAATGGAAACGTTTACTGAAGTCTTTATAGTTTTTTATATTCCTCTGAGAAAAAGACTTTGGTAATCGACACTGAGTATCAGACATCTCAACAATCACTTAAACGATGCTAAAACATTCTCTCATCAGATACCAATGTTATAATCAAACATGAATTCTTTCAGGACTTGAGACTAGTGGACAACATGAGCTGTATGCTACCCACATGCATTTTAGGCTTTTGACTAGTAAAGGGATAGTTTACCACCCCCACATATATATATATATATATATATATATATATATATATATATATATATATATATATATATATATATATATATATATATATATATATATATATATATATATATATATATATATATATATATATAGGTCAGAATTATTAGTTCCCAAATGAAATTGTAATTTTCACAGTATGTCCGATTATATTTTTTCTTCTGGAGAAAGTATTATTTGTTTTATTTTGGTTAGAAAAAAAGCTGTTATTAATTTGTTAAAAAAACATTTTAAGGTCAAAATTATTAGCCCCCTTAAGCTATATATTTTTTCGATAGTCTTCAGAACAAACCATCGTTATACAATAACTTGCCTAATTAATCTAACCTGCCTAATTAACCTAATTACCCTAGTTAAGCCTTTAAATGTCACTTTAAGCTGTATAGTAGTGTCTTAAAAAATATCTAGTCAAATATTATTTACTGTCATCATGGCAAAGATAAAATTAATCAGTTATTAGAAATGAGTTATTAAAACTATTATGTTTAGAAATGTGTTGAAAAAACTTCTCTCCGTTAAACAGATATTGGGTATTTTTTATTTTTTTTTACTTAGGATGTCAGTGGCTACAGCATTTAAATAATGTTCAAAATATTTTATTTTGTTTACAAAAGAAGAAAGATGCTCAAAAGTTTCTTGGTTTTGTTACTTTTTTCTTTTTTGGCTACATCGTTGTCATGTAAACAAAGCCTAAATGTTATTTCACACTGAATCAGAAATTTTCATCCATTATTTTCGCACGTCAAAAGATAAATTCAACCTCATGTTGTGACAATAGTACTTACACACTGCCTCCTAAACTTATGTCTGCAAGTTTTGTTTTTTTTTTTGCATCTGAAAAGGCATTTTGAGAGTTTGACAAATCACAATCCACTTGGTCTCACAACACAAAGCCCTTCATGATCAGCAAAGAATATGGAATATATAGACACATCATGCAAAGTTTGTGTCTGTTTGCATGTGTCTGTCTATGTCTCCGTTCCTTAGACCAGTGGTCCTTAAGCACCGGGCTGCGGACCAGTACTGGTCCGTGGATCAATTATATCTGCTTTATTTATTATCTGACTCTGAGCAATGTTTTATTTTGAAAAATCTTTTATTTTAAAAATGACCATATTCTCCCGCTTACATCTCGGGCAATTCAGCGCCCGAGATGAAAATTTTAAATTTAACCCTCAAGCTATATATATATATATATATATATATATATATATATATATATATATATATATATATATATATATATATATATATATATATATACAGTTGAAGTCAGAATTATTAGCCCCCTTGAATTATTAGCCCCATCTGTATATTTTTTCCCCCAATTTCTGTTAAACAAAAGTTTTTTTCAACACATTTCTAAACATAATAGTTTTAATAACTCATTTCTATTAACTGATTTATTTTATCTTTGCCATGATGACAGTAAATAATATTTGACTAGATATTTTTCAAGACACTTCTATACAGCTTAAAGTGACATTTAAAGGCTTAACTAGGTTAATTAGGTTAACAAGGCAGGTAATTAAGCCAGCTAATGTATAATGATGGTTTGTTCTGTAGACTATCGTAAAAAAAATATAGCTGAAAGGGGCTAATAATTTTGATCTTAAAATGGGTATTAAAAAATTAAAAACTGCTTTCATTCTAGCCAAAACAAAACAAATAAGACTTTCTCCAGAAGAAAAAATATTATCCGACATACTGTGAAAATTTCCTTGCTCTGTTAAACATAATTTGGGAAATATTTAAAAAAGAAAAAAAAATCGAAGGGGGCTAATAATTCTGACTTAAACTGTGTATATTCAAGTCACGATCTGAAACTGCATGATTAGGTACGATCACGTGATCGGATCTGGACATCCCTAGTATGTGATTATTGACCAACAGAAACATCACTTCTTTTTCCCCATTATTATCCTTAATGTAAACTGGCCTTTTCTGTTCTTCAGCAATTTCCTCATTTGTGTCAGAGTATTTTTTTAGCAGAGACATCTGAAAAAAGTTGATTCATAAATTACAGCCGAAGGAGTCCATTAACTCGCCTGAGCCATAAAAGAGCAACTTCTGAGTGATAAAAATTCCCTCCAAACCCATTAAAGATGGTGTGCTCAACCACTCTAAGATCATTTTAATGGAATGTTCCTCTAATGCTCTGAGGAATAGTTTCCCAAATGTCCCGCGCACTGTCCCAGATGGATGGGATTGTCATTTTAATCAAGTCTTATCCCTGGAAATTCCATACAGGTTCCTTGGAAGTTATGTAAAATGGATTTTTTTTTCTGACTCTTTTTCTTTCAGCTATTGATTACAAAGTTTTTGAAATCTTCAACGTGTGAGTAGTCACAGAAGGACTTTTTGATTATTAAAAAGCATTCTTGTATGGAAGCGAGCGTTGGCCATGCTAATATCCTGTCCCAATCCAGACTTAGCTCAACAGCTCAAGGCAGGTCTTGGTGAGATTGCCTGCCCGGCATGCATAATGTATTGTATTGATTTGCTTACATTCCAGACAAAAAGGTCTCAGCTCAGCCCTTTAAGAGATCAGAGTGACTAATTGTGATTTGTGTCAGAGATTAAGGAAAATGCAGACCGCTCGCTCTCGGTGGGCAATGAGCAGATGTGCTGAGGGTTCATACGCCCTGATGGGTTGATCACTCATTCTGTTCGGTCTCTTTTGGCGTCCATTCTTCGCTTCCTATCCTTCTCTCCTTCCTTACGTGTCATTACTGTGTTTATTATCTTCCTGTCCTGCTTTGTGCATTGTGCGCTGGCTTGACACTCAGACCATCTGCATCTAACAGTTGGCTTCCAGTCTTTCACTATTCTCAGTCGCACAAAGCAACCTGTCGTTTAGCCCACTACCTTTTCCCCTTCTTCATCTGAGGGGAGAAAAGCTAATTAAACATGTTGAGGTGTGGCAAAAGCAAAATCATAATGAAGGCCAATCTGGGTCTTTGAAATCCCCATCTGGTTGCCAGATAGGAATAAGATGATTTGTTTATTTATTATATACATTTTTAAAATATATTTATTTAATTTTAAATATGTTTAATTAATTTCTTTTTTAGAAAAAAAAAATTAATTCAGTCAAATTAAATGGAAATACAACAAAAATATTTACAAATAATAAAATGAAAATGAAATAAAATATAAATAATATTTTTATTGTTTTATTTTTGTTAGTTATTTTTAATTAGAATTAAATTATTATTTACTCATGTTTTATTTCATGTTTATTTAAACCATATTTTTATTCAATAGAATTAAATCGATTTTTAAAAATAATTAAAAGAAAATGAAATAAAATATAATTAATAGTCTTATTGTATTATTTTTGTTATTTACTTTAAATTTGAATTCAATTATTATTTATTCATATTTGTTTCATTTTTATTGATTTTTTTCTTGTTTATTCAGTAAAATGAAATGAAAAAAACCTAAAAATAATTTAAAATAATTAAATGTAAATGAAATAAAATATATATAATATTTTTATTGTTTTATTTTTGCTATTTATTTTCTATTTGAATTAAATACTTTTTAATTAATATTTTTATTTATTTTTTTATTAAAAATAATATTTTTATTCAATAAAATGAAACGGAAATAAAACAGAAAAATTATTAAAAATAATAAAATGAAGATGAAATATTTTTATTTTTAATAATGAAATTTTTATTTAAAAAATGCATTCATTATTGGAAAAACAACACAAAAAAAAATGATAAAATGAAATTAAATATGAATAAAACAAATAGTTTGAGTCAAATAAAATGTTAACAACATAAATAACCGCCACATTTGGTTCCTGTATTCGTTTAACCGTCCTAAGGGTATTGTCAGAACTTGGCAAACGTGCTTTTTCCTTTTATGCTACTAGGGCTTAGAATGACCTGCAAAATCAGCTTAATCTTGACACACTTCCGACTCTGAGTTCTTTTAAACTTCTTCTGTACAACTTCTTAAAGAATACTTGTAAATGTTTTTTATGATCTGACCTTTTTACGAATGGTGATTTAGTAATTTTGTGGTATTGTTTTTTTGTGATTTTTATGTGAAACTTTATGTGCTGCCTGCCGTCTTGACCAGGTCTAACTGGAAGAGGAGACAGTACTGTCTTAATATGATCTCCTGGCTAAATAAAGGAAATAATAATAATAATAATAATAATAATAATAATAATAATAATAATAATAATAATAATAATAATAATAATAATAATAATAATAATATTAAATCACCGTATTCCTATCTGGCAACCAGATGGGGTTTTCAACATCCAGTTGGCCTTCACTATTTTATAATTCTTTAATTGAATTTTTAATTTTATTTCAATTTTTTTAAATTTGATTATATTTTATTATTTTATTTCTTTTTTTTTCTTCCTATTTTATTTAATTTAATTTTTAATTGCGTTTCAATTAATTTCATTTCATTATCAACTGTCTGGCCAAAGTGGATGATAGGCGAGCTAGCCATAGTGGGAATGTTTTGGAAGGTAGCGACACAAAGACATCTCCATTGCTGTTTAGCTAATGAACAGCTTTAATGGACAGAAACATTGATAGTAGGAAATAATAGAGCTACGGCCATTGATTTACACGTGTAATGTGGTGGAATGATTTCGCATTGTATGCACAGCTGAATGTTGATGAAACCTGTGGCTGGATGTTAATGAAATCTCTTTGACATAAATCCAGTTTATTGTACACAGTCCGTTCAGTGAGACTGTGATTAATACTGCATATAAAAGTGGCAGGACCTAACAATGCTGTTGCAAAATCACAGTTGTCAATCAGAGGGCCCTTTAATGCAATATTTAGGAATGTAACTGCGTAGGTTGTTTTGAAAATGATGCAAAAGCAGACTTTGTTCATACCAAAAAAAGGCATTTTTTACACTGAGCCTACTCGGTTCTCTGTCTGGACTCACACTAGATGCATTGTCAAGTCATATTATGCCACAGCAGCTACAGTAGTAATTATAGACACAACAAAGTGACCTTCAGGCCATTAACTTGCATTAAGTCTGTCAAAAGATAGAACGCCTTCAGTGTAAACAGAATCTCTGCTTTGAATGGTTTCCGTTGTCTTTAGTTACATTACATCATGCCGCTCACATCTCGCCTTGCTTGTCTTCCAAGTGGACATTTCTCTGAGTTCCTTCATGCCTAAGAATTTCCAAAGTCAACTAGCAGTATTTTTCCACTAGTCTCAGTCATCCATAATTTAACCCCCTGGTATCACTGGCAAGGCTTAAGCCTATTGACCCAAACTAAAGTCTGAGCTGTTTTCAATGAATATAGCTTGCCTTGACTGATATTAAAATACACCAGAGCCTTTGTTTTGTAAATATGGACATCTTGAATGAATATTTATAAGGCACATTCATAAAAATGTTATACAATATCAACCAAGGCATGTGAAACTAGACCTAAGGGTTTTATAATAATATTATTTAAAAAGATCTATTAAGGTGTGCTTTTTACAGTGTAATTTAATTTAATTATTGAGTAATATTATGTAATTACTATAGGTGGGCATTGATTTTTTTTGTATTTTAATTTTTTATCTAGATTAATCTCACTGTAATATTGGAATTATTCTAGATTAATCTAGATTAAAATGGCTCATTTGTATTCTGCTGAAGGCATTCCAAATATGTTTGCTACCCAAATAATGACTAAAAGTAAGTCTTTGAGAACGGGTTTCTCAAGCCAGGTGGCACATTAGACTAGGGGCTCATCTTCGGTTTCCAAAATGCTTCACAAACTGCTTGGGAGACTGTTCTACTATGAAAATTGGATGATGAAAATAAAAGATGTTCAATAAGATGTACTTGTGTTTACTAACTGTTTATTCAGTTCAACATGAATTTTAAACTGTAGGCCTACATGAACTCCAAACAGCAATTTTTTATTACCTTAATCTGACTAAAATCATAACTGAACTAAACAGAAATGGAATTAAGATGTGAAGTATGCATATATTAGTGGCGTTGAAGTAAATACCACAATCAAACTATTACCATCATGTAGGTCTTTACGCCATATTTTCCGACAAAATCCACACACGTGGCTGTCAGTAAAGGACCGCACACACACACACACACACACACACACACATCGCGAAATGCATTTTTTTCATTCCATTTGGGGTGCGTTATTAAATTCCATAACACTCTAGATATATAATATCTCCGTCCACACTATACCACTGAAAATGCACATCACGTGACCACACACACACGCACAGCATATGCGCACGTCTGAGCTCCAGGCAGTCAGCTGGTGCCTTGAACCCAAAACCCCAGAGAGCAGCGCACGTCGGACAGTTTATCAAGGATGTACTGCTGAATCACGTATCACTATAGTTGTTAAACGTGATCTTTAATTAAGCTTGACTCTATCTGTCGACCCCTCAGTCTTTTGAGTCTCTCAGGTAACGTGTCACAGCATCAGTACCCTGCTTCAGTCTTTCACTTTCGCGCTTGTACTTAGTCATTTTAGCGAAAACTGTTTTGCACCAGGTTTGTCGACGCCATTGTAACGACACAGATCACTCTGCCTATTCATGCCAGAGCCCCGCAGATAATGTGATTGACCAGTGGTAATTTGTCTGTAACTTATTTTTTTTATTTATTATTTGGTTATGGGTAAAACAAAGACCATGCCGGGCGGGTAGTTGAAACAGTAGGCTACATTCATTAAGTATTCATTATGAATTAATTAATTATTCATAAATAATTAATTAATGATGCCATTGTCCATCGCGATTGTACATCAGACATCGTACGATGCCAAATTGGTCGACATCGCCCAACCCTAATTGGATTAACAAATTATTCTCCTCAGTTGTGTGCCTACATTTTTTGCACATTTTCAAAATTTCTATGCATCTTTGCATTTTCGTTAAGTGTTTATGCGATATTACAAATGCACATAAAATAGGTGGATGGAAACATAGCTGTTGGTTGATTATAGGGAAATAAACTCTAAAGATGAGCATTTCGCTAAATGTTGCATGTCACTAGTTAAATACAGTAATTAAAATACATAAATTCATAACTCTGCTTAACTATCTATGCCATCGACCACTGAAAATGCCACTAGAAAGAAGTTCTCATCTGTCACTCTTCATGGAAAGTTTTGACAGTGTCTGATATTTCTGTTGTGCTCCCATCGTGTCCCGGCCCTAAAAGGGTAAGATTACTGTTACTGAAGAAAAATGTAATTGTCTTGTGGAATCAATCTGGTCATCGATGAAAGTGAGCTTTCGGAGTGACTTGACCGGACCCCTCGTGTGCAGTGGGACCAGAATCTTGATGGAGCTGAGCCGCAATCCACTTTGAAGCTCCAGCCAGTCTGCGTGGTATCAGCAGTCTGTCTGAGCGCACAGACGGGGTCACTCGACCTCCTATCGATTTCATTCCAGGACTTCCTGCTGTGACATTCACAATCCACAGCAGTTATCCTGAAATCAATCTCACAGAAAGATTGATGTAGCTATAGAAATATTAATTGTCCTAAAAGTGCAGGACTGTTTCACTTCAGGTGTGATGGGACGATGGCTGTTACCGCCCAGGCTTTCTGTCATCTTCTACTTTCCTCTTTTTTTGTGGCGCTCGATGGGACTTATAAAACAGAGCTGCTCAGTCGCATTGTCAATTTTTAAATCAGGCCGGAAGGAAATGCTATAAAGCTAAAAGTGTTATGTGGAAGAACTCTCAAGCAAGTTTTTTAATTTGTACATCTATAAAAGTTTACATTTATTTCATAAAAAATGTGTCAGGTCTTTTGGGGATCACACTTTTTTACCTAAACCAAACTTGCCTTAGATAAACCTAATTATAAACATGCAATTATATGATAATTATGATATCTTATTCACCTTCACACACATAATTACTCTAAACAAATGTCATTATTCCTACTTATCTATCAAATAAAATTGAATATAAAATGTGTTACACCTTAAACTTTAAGTAAGGTTTTTAATGTATTTTTTTCTGTAAAATGAATACAAATATGAAATATAATATATTAATAATTTTTAAAAAATGCATTATTTTAAAACATAATATTTCAAAGCAGTACAATATTTGAAGTCATATTTTTATGAGACTTTTTTTTTAGCCTTGACATCTTTTGTTGACCCATTAAAACTCGAAGCATTATCTTGAAAAAATAAAATAAATGTATATATTTTAAAGGTAAATTTTTCATGTTGGCTACTCTATATAATTGAGATTGAATACATAAAAACATCATTGAAAATATTGTGGATTCATTTAACTTGTGTTGAATAAATTAACTGGCAATATGGACTGATCAGGTTTTCATCAAGTATAATACAAGTATAAGATGCCTAATTTTCTACTCCACAGACATTTGTCCAATCAGATGCTGCCTAGAATGGCAATGTCAAACAAAATGCTTAGCTATTAAACTAAAACGAAGCCTTTCAATATACATCAATGTCCTGCAAAGCTTGAAGCAGACATATAAACATAAACAATTGTTTAATGAACACGTGATACAAGAGAATAAAATGAGAATAGTAATGTATGTACGATAACAAATACTGCCCTAAACACAACAGAGAGTATAAACAGAAGCAAACAGTGGAACTAAATGAGGCACAGGTGAGCATAATCAGAAACAATAGAAATAAGCAAATATAAAAAAATGATGATGATAGAATATGATAGATATACTGTATCTCTTCGATATACATACATGTAAATGCAAACAAAGCTTGAAGCAGACATATAAACAATTATTTAATAAAACATGATAAAATGGAATAAAATGAGAACATCAATGTATGTACAATAACCAATACTGCCCTACACAACAGAGGGTGTAAACATAAGCAAACAGTGTGGCTAAATGAGGAACCTGTGAGCATAATCAGAATCAATGAAAACAAGCAAATGTATTAACAATACTCACCTGAAAATAAACATAGGCCCATAGACAGCATTTTAAAAGAAGATGAAAATGGTAGATATGCTGTACCCTTTCAATAAATATGCATGTAAATGGCAATAAAGCTTGAAGCAGGTATATAAACATAAACAATTATTTAATAAACACATGATACAAGAGAATAAAATGAGAATAGTAATGTATGTACAATAACAAATACTGCCCTAAACACAACAGAGAGTATAAACAGAAGCAAACAGTGGAACTAAGTGAGGCAAAGGTGAGCATAATAAGAAACCATGCAAACAAGCAAATATAAAAAAATGATAATGATGATAGAATATGATAGATATACTGTATTTCTTCGATATACATACATGTAAATGCAAACAAAGCTTGAAGCAGACATATAAACAATTATTTAATAAAACATGATAAAATGGAATAAAATGAGAACATCAATGTATGTACAATAACTAATACTGCCTTACACAACAGAGGGTGTAAGCATAAGCAAACAGTGTGGCTAAATGAGGAACCAGTGAGCATAATCAGAATCAATGAAAACAAGCAAATGTATTAACAATACTCACCTGAAAATAAACATAGGCCCATGGACAGCATTTTAAAAGAAGATAAAAATGGTAGATATGCTGTACCCTTTCAATAAACATGCATGTAAATGGCAATAAAGCTTGAAGCAGGTATATAAACATAAACAATTATTTAATAAACACATGATACAATAGAATAAAATGAGAATAGAAATGTATGTACAATAGCCAATACTGCCCAACACAGCAAAGAGTGTAAACAGAAGCAAATAGTGAAACTAAATGAGGCACAGGTGAGCATAATCAGAAACAATGCAAGCAAGACTTACCTAAAAGGAAACACAAGAAACATAGGCCCATGGACATAATTAAAACAAAGGATGACAATGATAGATACACTGTACCCTGATGAAACTTTTTTGTTGTTGTTGTTGCAATGGTAAATGTTACGGCAAAGAACAGAAAACAATGCTTATCAAGCGATTTCAAAAGATTTTAGCAATGTTTCCTGTTAAAGCACAGTATCATGTGTGGCTGGTCTTGATTTATGGATAGTGCATTAGGGGTTTCTAAATGAGAGGGCGATTCCATGTCTGCCTTTCTCATCAGTCCTTCTCAAATGAGTGTTGGCCAAATCTCTTCTGTCCCGAGCCAAAAGCCATTTCACAGAATGACTCATCACTTCTGTCATTTTCCCTATTAACCTGTGAATGATACATACGCTCTAACCCCTTTTAGCCGCTATATCCTGCCTTAAGTGCCTCATATAGTTCAGCAGAGGCATTTATCCACAGCTCCTGCCTTTATCTTCCACATCAAGCCTCTCTCACTTTCTCCCTCTCATTTCCTGTTCTGTGCTTCTTATCTTTTTACATTCAGTTTCTCGCATTCGCCATATCGGTCTTCTGATAAATAAAAATACAGATGCTTGCTTTTTGCTAAAACGTGTAGCATACGCTTCTGCTGGATTTATCTATAGCTAGATAACCTTCTCAAATTTACTAGTAAATAAATAAATGTGCATATATATATATATATATATATATATATATATATATATATATATATATATATATTAACAAATTGAGAAAAAAGCTAAATATCGATCTTCTGACTTACAGTAGCAACAACACAGCCAACAAATAGAAAGGGTGTCAACTCAGGTAAAAGCTTTTGATTGGTTAAAGCAAAGATAGACAATTCAAAATAGTTATGTCAATGCGGGGTCATATCTAGTGAGTCCAGATAGGGATAGAGACAGGAGGTTTGGGTCAGGTTGCCCGCAGACTATACAGGGCTGATCCCAGACCTGTAGATCTGACCCCTCGGATGCATATACACACGCAAGAGAACAATCTGTGACAAAAACTTAAGGTTGTTTCTTTGTATTCTCAGCTGTCTTATCAAACTGGCTATAAACGGGTATAATCAGCATTCAGGCTTCTTTATTCGTCCTATACAAGGTCTATCTAGCATAAAAAGGAAAAGAATTAACACATAGCAAAAACAATAGGAACAGTTGTTTCTGACTTCAACTGTATATATATATATATATATATATATATATATATATATATATATATATATATATATATATATATATATATATATATATATATATATATATATATATATATATATACAGAGAAAGAGAGAGAAGTACAGTATTTTAATAATAATAAATAATTAAATAATAAAACTGTCAATAAAAATATATAGTGTCAATATTTAAAATATAGATTAAATAAAACGTTTTAATGTTATAATAATAATAATAATAATAATAATAATAATAATTATTATTATTATTATTATTATTGTTATTATTATTCATAACTTTAGTTAGTATATATAGTATCTACAAATATATAGATTTCTTTCCCTTATAGTATTTTTTCCTTAATTTTGGACATTTTGAAAACCAATTTATAAATAAATGTTCTTCTCCTTCTTCTTCTTCTTCTTACAATTGTATTATAACACATAATGTTTTATTTACTTATTTATCTATATATTTTAAATATACTGGAAAAAAATCTCAATTTTATTACCTATCTATAGGTAATATATAGGGCCACACAGAATCTGCAGATATTTTTGCTATTTCTGCTGATAATTTTGTAAAAAATCTGTGGTTTTATGCGGAATGATTTTGGGAGTATTATATCTAAAAACTTCATATATTAAATAAAAAAGAATACCTATTTAACTTACCTATTTAATTTTTACAATGCAAATCCAATTAGATCCACTTATTTGATAAACAAAGTAAGTCTCTCATATAGAATATCTACTTCAAGACAGAAAGTATTACTTTACAAACTGCATTGTAAATAAATCATATGAACATTTTCAAATAAGTCAGTAATATTACGGAAATTAATAAAAAAATTGAATGAATATAAATTTACACACATTTACACAAGTAAATGATTAGACTCAATGATGGGCTAAAAATCTGCGGATTTCTGCGTGCGCAGATTCTGTGTGGGCCTACCTATATAATACTGTAGTGTTACAATAAATGAATAATGATTATTGTAATTTTTAGGATTTATTTAAGATAAAGTGTGTGCCAGTTAAATGAATCAATTTGTTTGCATCATTTAAGTTACAGTTTAATTAATTTGTGAATATTTCTACATAATATTGCTGCTTACTATATAAGTTTAAATTGGGAGAAAACTATTCAGGGTGTAAACCATATTAATCATCTTTGACTTGGGGAAAAAAAACTTGCACTTTATAAAAAAACAAAACAAAACATTATTTGAAACCAATACAGAACAATTGCGTTCATCTTGACTAAAAGTCTAAACAATATCAAGACGAATACTCTTCCCCAGCTCTAACAGTGAGCCTGTATGTGCATGTCTTGCATTAATGGGTGTTTTGGAGTCAGTTGGGAAATGGCAGTCTTGCGTTCAGCTGTCCGTGGCTGCTAAAAGCCAGACAGCGTAAATGGACCCAAAGAGAGTGGACAGCCTATCTGGACTGACGGTTTGATAATTGTGTTTATAGACTTGGCAGGCTGAACCTGACCAAGTGTCCAAGCTGAAGCGGAGGTAAAGTCCAGCAGCTGTCTCTCATCCACAGCGTGTTTAAATGAAGCGAGGGAGAGATTGGTGGCATCAAGTGCTGTTCAGAGCCTTTACAAGCTGCTGTTGAGCTCCAGCAAGACACAGAGGGCAGTGCCAACACTGGATGAGCAGTGGGTTTCATTTTGAGGAGTGTGTATGGCTTCATAAAGCATATTTACAACACAGGCTCATTGTGAAAACATACCCCGTATACATTTCTGAAGAGCGCGAATTATGTAGCCAGAGCTATGTATGGCTGCATTTTGTCTTTTAAACTAACAGTATGAGGCGGTATGACGCCGCCAATAGCTTCCATTTATTTTCGTGCTACCAATGGGACCACTTACCTCCATGGTGGTCGGCTTTCAACTGTTACCAGTTTAACCAGTAACTCGCCATGTACGTCGGCGGACTTGAAACACAGAGAGGAGTTGTCCACAATGTCAGGGTTCGAGTCCAGCAAAAAAAACGGTTCCAGGAAGCAGGTAAAACAAAAACAAAAGGCAAAAAATAAAATAAACAAGTAAATAACAGGGTGAGAATGTGGTAAGATCTGAAAATGTGATAAAAATCAGGCAAGGCCTTTTCTTTTTCTGGATTGCTTTTGAAAACACGGTCAGTTGGGTTTAGGGAAGGGGGTGATCGGGGCCAATTGGTGCTTTTGAAAACACGGTCAGTTGGGTTTAGGGAAGGGGTGATCGGTGCCAATTGGTGCTTTTGAAAACACTATCGGTTGGGTTTAGGGAAGGGGGTGGGTGAGGGAATTGGTTGATCAGTCAGTCAGTCAGTCAGTCATTCAGTCAGTCAGATCAACAGCAGTCTCTAGTGGATTTACCTGAAAACTGCAGATGCGAAAAGCACTTGCGAAAATTAATTTGAGATCTCAGAAAGCGTACACAGCGGCCTCTAGTGCATTCGCAAAAACAAAAATTGCAAAACAAAAGCAAAATTGCAAAAAAATGTATCTCCTGGGACGTATTTTACAATCTCCAGAAGTGTATATAGGGCTATTTATCAATAATGAGCCTGGCTTGCATATATGTAATAGTTTTGTAATGGTGCAGTACAGATGTGTAAACACCTTAATCGATGCCATCATGTAGGACTTTTCATTTGGCACCGCATTTGGCGACAGGATATTCAATACACACATGGCTGTTTGACACTATTCTCTGCACCTACCAAGTCAGTAAAGAACCACAGCCACCCGCATCATAAAATGTGGAGGTTTTTTCTTTCCGTTCTGCATGCAGTATCAGTTTCCGTCTAAACAACACATTCCACCAGTCCCTATTACTCCATACTCACATCCAATACCTTGGTTTGTCACGGGGGCATCAATGAAATGTTCCTGAATGAATGTGAAAACCCCAAAATTACATGAAATGAAACACCCAAAATTATATGAGCTCTGGAGAAAACGCTGGATATTGTAGTGTTACAACATGTAAAAAAACAACTCAATCATATCATTGTCCTATTCAGATTAAGGCAAATAATTAGATTACTCATGTCCATGTAACTGTAATCACTGAAAGGGTCAGATTATGTCGCAAGCTGTCGAAGACAGTGCATTCCTACTTTAAGTTGATTCTATGTGCCCTAAATGTTTCATTAAGTTTGACCTGTTTCCCTGCTGACACACAACTTTTTTAAAGCATCTGCTGCACATTGCTGTGACAGAATCTTTGCTTGTAAAATATAGCCATATTTTAGAACTCTTAGTTTAAAGGGACATGAAACCCCCCTGTTTCAGCAGGGTTTTTTCACACCTCTACTTTGGAAAAAGCAAGGAAAGAAGGCGTGTCCAGCTCTGTTTAGGGGGGAGTGTCAGAGGAGGGAAAGAGGGAAAATTTGCATAAAAATGGGAGCGTCTGTTTGGGCACGTGCTGATTTTCAGAGGCAAAACAAACACAGAGACGCAGGGGAGACAGACAGTGACTGTGTTTACGTGGACCTCAGTAATCAAATTATTTGACAAATTATTAAATGGTGGACTTTAACTGCAGTTTGGCTCTTTCATTCAGGAATTTCATACATGCCCCTCGTGACAAACAAGATATTTGATTTGAGGAACAAAAAAATGTTCCTTAAACACGTATTTCTGTCGTGCATCGCACTGTAATCCACACATGAGTCCAGCTGCGCTCTCATAGACGGAAAATGAAAACAAAACCTTTACTGCAGCAAATTACAAAAGCAACACTGCACGCTTGTTTTGGCAACACAATGTGGCGTCTCTCTGCCGTCTGAACACTGTAACAGGTAAAAACAGTCTTCGAAGCCATCATGCATATTAATGAAGTTGCACCGCATACACAATGGAGCGCGCTGATTAGTTTGAACCAAGTCTTACTCATGAATGAATGCAGCACACTCAAAGACGTCAAAGGGTACTCCCAGGTACAGACTTCCAGTCTACACACTGGAAGACACACTAAGATTTTATGGCCGTGACGCAGCTTCAAAAATTCGTTTCAAACCGAAAGTACGAATTTGCTTGAAATATCGCAAAAATAACCAATTTTCACTTTTTTTGTGAAATATATGTGTCCTAATAGTGTTTTCAGCAGTGTGGGACACATATATGACTGTCAACAGCTCAAAAAATGTGTTTTGGTGTTTCGTGACCCTTTAAGCAAATTTGATGATTGCGGTCATGCGTGTTGATTCATCTGAAGGGAGTCGCTCACCGGATGTGCCATACTGCGTGCGTTGCCTTCTCTACTTTGCTTTACAACAAGAGCAAACATCAACGACAGTGTTCGTATCCCTCAGAGTTATTTAGAATTAAATGTTTTCGATGGTGAGACACAATGCGTACCTATGTCTGCCCTTGATGTACCCCTTGATAGGCTCATACTGAAAACGTACCCCTATTTACATTTTTGAAGATTGTAAATTATGTTGCCAGTGGTACGTATGGCTGCATTTCGCCTTTAATACGAATGCTATGGGGTGGTATGATGCTGTTCCTTTTCATAATACCAGCTGACCTCTTAACTCCATGTGGAGGGCTTTTCTGATGTTACCAGTTTGGCTAATAGCTCGCCATGTACGTCGGCTGGCTTGAACACAGAGAGGAGTTGACCGCAACGACAGGGTTTAAGTCTGGTGAAGAATGGTTCCAGAAAGCAGGTAAAACCAAAGGCAAAAATAAAATAGGGTGAGAACGTGGTTAGATCTGAAAACATGGTAAAAATGAAGATGAGGGATTTTCTTTTTCCGGATTGCTTTTTAAAACTGTCGGTTGGGTTTAGGGAAGTAGGTGGGTGGGGGAATCGGTTGGTTGGTTGGTCAGTGAGTCAGTGAGTCAGTCGACAGCAGCCTCTAGTGAAAACAGCAGGTGCAAATTGCACTCGCAAAAGATATTTGAGACCTGTAAAATCGTACACAGCGTCCTCTGGTGCATTCACGAAAACAAAAACTGCAAAAAACATACCTCCTGGGATGTTTTTGGCACTCTCCATAAATGTATACAGGGATAGGTTTTCAGAATGAGCCTCGGTTGTCCTTGTCGCAGCACCAGTGGCACCGAAAATAGGCACCAAAATTGATATGCTGATTTGGTTTGGTGCATACCGGTTACATAGGGTTTTGGTTCCCAACCCTAATAGTGTCCATAGTATAATAGTAGTAGTATAATTGTATCCAAAGAATAATATTATATGTAATAATAATACATGTGGCGGTTCATTCTGCTGTGGTGAGCCCAGATTAATAAAGGAACTGAGCCGAAAAGAAAATTAATGAATGAATAATACATGTTCAGTTAAGTGTATTAGATGTTTGTTGTCCTCAAAGTTCTCATAAGACTCTGTGGTTCTATCTCACTTGACTTTACAGATGATTTAATGCGCATGTAATTTAGAATCAGTGTTACTTGTTCACTCCTGCTTAGTTATCTGTCATTTATCTCACTCTTTCAATTCCAAGTATAGCTCACACTAATTGTAAGCCCTGTTATCTCTGGCTGCACTTTTGGGTTAAGTGCTCAAGGACTTAATGGAGATTATAGGAAATAAAGCTATTTTCAGTTCACAGGTCACCCCTACACGGGACTGAATTACCTTCAGTGCTGCGTTTGCCACTTGGGTCAAGGTTTTGCTAGTTAGCCCTACGGTAAATCTCGAAAATACATCATATTTTGTTTAATTTTAAGCCATTTGGTGATAGCCTCATAATCTAACTTGGAACAAGTGCAATGTTAAAGAAGAGTTGGTAGTATTTGAAACTATGCATTCTGGAGCATCTTTAAGTATGACGGGGTGAGATAAACAGGAGCGTCTTCCCATTTTCTTATATATATATATATATATATATATATATATATATATATATATATATATATATATATATATATATATATATATATATATATATATATATAGTAGCATTTGTTTATCTCACACCTTGGCCAGAGCGGTTGATCTCGCTAAAGCCATATTTGGTAACTGATGACAGCAACAGTGTAATGGAAATGTTGACTTTGTCTAACCATTTGGTCTCTCAATTTCTTAACCACCTTATCATGGCTCTGTGGTCTGAACCAACTAGCACATGTGGTCCAATCCATACTACGGTGTATTTAAAACAGAACAGACTGTGTGCGTGCATGCATTTGTGTTTATGTGTAGCTTGTTTTCCTTAGATTGTGGAGACCAAAGTATAGCAATACCAGTAAAGTTTGACCCAATGGGAACTTTTGTTTTTGTCCCCGTAAGGAACATGTGATTCAAAAATTAGGGTTGGGCCGGTGAAAAAGCAGGTGAAAAACATACTTGTGCGGTAATGAAAGGATGATCAAGTGCACATAATTAACGTTAGGCCCATTAATAATCTGTTCAAAATATGGTTAAAGGGAAAGTGGAAACCTCTTTGTGGCAAAGACTTTTTTAAACAATCTCAAACTCTTGAAAGCAAGTATCGCATTTTGTCCAGTCTGTTTCAAAGGGAAATAAATGGGAAATGGGAGCATGCAAGCGTTTAAACACTCGCGCATCACATCAGCTGTGCACGCAATACTAAAGCTCTTGTCAGAGATTGAGAGTCTCTTGCATGTGATCATCCTCTCATTCTGTATTTACCTGCTTTCTTTTGCTCAAGCGAACACAGTTGTTTTTGTCAGTCGTGCTGCTTCTCGATGGACATCCTTATTGTCGAACTTTGCTTTTAAGAAAACTACAAAAAGTTATTAAATTAAATTCCTGTCCAGAGAGCTCATGTTTTAATCCTCGATTGCTCTCACGCAGTCAAGTGATGCACTTTCACAGGTCAGAGTTCACCAAGCTAGAACTTTCCAACGCGGGGATCTGTGAAACTTGACGCTTGAGTGCGTTTCCGGTCTAACGCATTTGCATGCATATGAATGGAAGTCTATGGAGAGAAAAGTCCAGTCTTACCGCAGCTTTAATGAAAAGGGTGTAAATGCCTGTATATTATCAGCTGCCTAAAATTTTGTTTTGGAGACACATTTGTCATTTCCACTCTTCGCCAGTGGCGGATTTAGGCATAGGCAATATGGGCGATCACCCAGGGTGGCATCTTGCTGGGGGGCGGCACCACGGGAAGACGATGCAAAAAAAAAAAAAAAAAACGAGCCCCAGTAAAAGCTTTGACATATGATTTACTTCATGCAAGTGTATTAATTTAAATCAGTAATGCCAGAATAAAAACATTGGGGTCCATTCACATTTGGCGTCTTTTGCATGCACAAGTTTGTTATTTTCTATGTGCAACTGAAACAACCCTGGTGAAAGCAAACTGACCTATGCGCAAAGAAAACCATTCCCACACGCCTCATGCGCTGCTTTGCTCCCAGTGTAAATATCGTTTGTTTACATGCACGCTGATAAAATACATGCTACTTATGCACAGTGAAACCGGAGAAACTTTTTGCAGAGGTGTCAGCACGCAGCGGGCAGAAGATGTGATAGATCTTCAGCATATCACTTCAGTTGTGTCTTTACATTTTTTCCAGTTACATTTAGGATTGATTTCTATTATTTATTTAGAATAATAATTGTATAATAATAATAATAATAATAATAATAATAATCATTTTTTTAATAAAAATAAATATTTAATAATAATTTATAATATTATCATAATAATAAGTTATGAATAATTATGAATAATGAATTATTAATAAACATAATAGTTTTAATAATGCATTTCTAATACCTCATTTATTTTATCTTGTTTCCAAAACCTCGCTATATATATATATATATAGACTTTTTTTGATCTGCTTGTTTTTTTTTTTTAACCAATTTTACAATGTGGCTAAGACCAATTCATTTAAGCAATCTTGTTTTGGCTGATTGTTTTGGTGTGGATTCAGGCATAATTTTAACTTGACCATATTTCCAAATGAACCAAGCTTATCATAAACATGTTATTGTAAAAATGGTTCAGCCTTCATTTTTGTTAAATGTAAAATACATTAGTCCTGGTGCATTTCATTGCACATTTCAGTTGAAAAATCCACTAGAGGGCACTGTATACTTTTTTGGCAAATCTTAAATTGGTTACTGAGGGTAAGCCTGGGCGATAAAAACATTATCGGTATTTATTGACCGAACACCATTGTCCAAAACAATTTTAATAAGTTAGATAGTTGAAAAGTTTTAGTATTAAAATGTGGCTGCTTAGCATGTGCCTTGGAATGAATGCCAATAAGCTTAGAATGTAAGTTTGTCATTTCCAATGCAGGCGCATGACTTGCGGTGCAAAAAGTGAGCGACACGCATGATGTGCAAGCGGTGCGCACGTGCGCGCATTTTCCAGGCACATCTAGTTAATGCCCCATGCGCACTGTGATTCATGTAAGTAGAACTGACCAATCTGCTTCACACTTCATATGAAATATGTTAATTTAAGTAATGGTAGACTAATTACCACAGACAAATACAACGCACCCAAACACTGCAGTGCTTTTTTCTTTTTCTTATATAAACTTGTTTTGGAGCTGAAGCAATGGTTTTTTCGTTTGTCATTCTCTGAGAAAACGGTTGATTGTTGCCTATTTACAGAAAGACGGCAGGGGAAAAGGAACACAAAGCCCATTGAAAATGGTCAAAGAAACCACATGCGCGTTTTGGGTTGTCATCGCCACGTTAGGTCAAAATAACAACACATGCAAAAATGAGTGCCATATAACAGCAGCGAGGAGATTGTACATAAAAAAGGATGCAGGATGTCACCAGAGTGGCTTTTTGGTTTCTTTTCTTGTGCATCCCAGCCACTAGCTTCCCATATGAAGCATTTTTTTAGCATAGGGGTGATACAGTCATCCAACCTCACAATTTGCAATGTTGTCTCAATATGTTTTTGAATAATTATGGTTAGTTCCTTTACTTGACAGCTCAGATTTGATTATCATAATTTCTTTTGTTTACAGAGTTTGATGTTTACCGTATCATTATTATTGACACCTTAAAGTTTGCTTTGATTGTTGAACATTTACACTTTATCATTGCACAGACTTTGTAACGTTTTATTAATTTTTAAAATTAATTTCACATTGCTTTTATCTCTTTCATGGAACTGTTTTTCACCACTTGAACATGAGTGCTCTGCACAAGTATATCTCAAGTATCACAAATAAAAAAATACCCAAAATATACATTTAGGCCTTATTTGGGTTCATAAATGACACAAAACATATAAAGTCAGTACAAACCTCTCATCCTTATTCTTCACCAGCACATGTAACGTTAACATTTTATTAAAAAGTAATTCCCCGTCTGCGCCAGTGGTGTAGTGGTTACTGCGTCGACACATGTATCTATCCCAATCCTTCCCCTCTCTATGCTCCCTATGCTTTCCTGTCAATACTCTCTACTGTCATGTCTAATAAAGGGGGAAACCCCGAAAAAATAATTATAAAAAAAAAAAATAATTCCATCATTCTCAGCTTATAATAGTCGATGAATGATGATAAAGTTTGTTCATGTTTTAGGTTGCTGAAAGAATTATTTGCACCTTTGTTTTTGTTTTTTGTGCTTCTCCTTTGTTTTTTGGCATGCCACTCCCATTTGTCCACTACTAAAAGGATGTCAGAAGCACTTCAATAATCACGCACACATTATTATCATCAGCCCAAGTTAGTTAATTCAAATACACGCACAGCGAAAGTGAAACCACTCGCACTTTTAAGCGGCCTTGTAAACAATAACAGGAGACATGGCAAATTCTGCTCTTCTTATTGACTTTGTGGCTATTCATCAAGACGACGAGGTTTGTTTGAGCTTGGGTCGACCATGGCTTGTTAATATATGTATATATTATTTCGATTTAATGTCTCGGCTGTGTATTTAAAAATGGCACTTCCTGTGTTTTCATTTTCCTGGCTTATGCAGGTGCTAGTGACGTTTCTCTGCATTCAGCTGTGCATCTAGCTTAGCCTTGTGGTACGCTTTAGTTGTGCTAGGTACCCTTTGGAAAAGGTACCCGGAAGGTGGCATGGTTCGGTACCTTTTGACAGTGGAAATGGGCGTAAAAGCGTACCGACCCGTACTGTACCCTACCATACCACTCAGTGGAAACGGGCCATAATATGTCTCTGTAAATATCATTAGTATGAAAAGGAACATAAGTTGTTGGCATCGTACTCTGCCGTAGGTCGAATTTTACCTAGAAACTGCAGTCAAAAACATATGTAAAGGTGTGTCTTTGTTGTTTCAGAAAATCCAGGCTGAATCACGTATTCACAGTGAGCCTGTGTTGCAAATGTTCCACCTTCTGAAAGAAGTTTCAGAAGTTTGAAGAAAGCATTGCTGATTTTCTCATTATCGAATTAACACCCCATAAAACCCCTTGATTAGCTGAGCTGATAATAAGAGATCTAGTAAACAAACAAAAGCTGTTTTCCCCTCTGATTGCTAAAACGGCAAGCCTGGGCAAGTAGGAATCAATTAGATAAAAATGTTTAATCACCCTGTCAGGTTTATTTAGCGATAATGACCGATTGACTGTACATTATCTTTCTTTTACACGGTTACTTTATTGAATGAAACAATAAATTCAATCTTGATTTGAGTTGCAATTATGCTATCAAAATATCAGAATGAAGTGTTCCAGAGAGCTGTGTAATTTTCAATCAGCATATTGAGGTAGACGAGTGGATATTAAATATTATGGCAAAACCAGCCGCTAACCGTTACTAAGTGGCATGATAGGTGTTGTAGTGGGTTGTTTTTGGTTTCTGTGTGTGTGGTTGTGTGTTTGTGTGTGTCTTTACAGTCACAGTAGAGACATCAGTGAGACCCAGATGAAACTGTGTTTAACATGTGTGGTCACTCTTCACATCTCAGGGAAATTATAATTAAGCCCATATATAGCCAAAAATAATCCAAAAATAGCTTTCACTGGCCAAAACTGTGCACGAGAGCCACTTGCTGTAAAACCAAAGCAACAGCCGACATAAGATTCCGCTTGGACTTAAAGGGCCATGAAACCCCCCTGTCCCAGCAGGGTGTTTTTACACCTCTAGTTTGAAAAAAGTCAGGACAGTGAGTGAGTCCAGCTTTGTTCAGGTGGGAGTGCAAGAGCAAAAGAGGGAAGGGTTTGCATGAAAAGGGGAGTTTCATTGTGTGTACGTGCTGTATTTAACAGAGGGAACACAAACGCAGATGCAGGGGAGATAGACAGTGACTACATTTACATGGCCATCAGTAATCAAATTATTTGCCTTAATCTGAAAAAGACAGTAATATGATTAAAGCGTTTACTTGAGTTGCTTAGTGAATGTTCCTTTCATGATCCTGTTTTACATACATTTTAGCATATAGATCGAATAACATCATCGCGTCACCACGCTATCCACATTTCCTCTGGAGTTTTATATAATTTCGGGTGTTTCATTCTTAATTTGTCAACTTTAACTGCAGTTTGGCACTTTCAAGTTCATTCAGGAACATTTCATGCATGCCCTCCGTAACAAACGAGACTGATGGAAGTGTGTTGTTTTAATGGAATTTGATACCCCACACAAGAATGGCAGAAAAAAAACTCTCTGGTCGATGCCGAGACTGAGTAGGTGCAGGGAATAGCATCAAACAGCATTGTGGGTATAGACTATCCTGTCACAAAATGCGGCGAAAATCATACGCAGCGACAATCCGACAGTAATAGTTTGATTAAGGTGTCTACATGTTTGCATTCGGAAAGCAGCATCTTTCAGTCCATAATATTGTAGTGATGTTAACGTACTGTAAACTTAGTAACTAAATCATTTTGACTAAGGTATGTCTTTAAAAACTGAATTTACATTGAAATACTGAACTAAATTACAGAAAATGTTGGCGGTTTTAAAACCTTGACTTTTCCAAACATCTTGAAAACAGTTATCGTCCCATGCCTACTTTCATTAAGTACGTTTACATGGACACCAATAATTAAATTTTAATGTGATTAAGACAATACTCTGATCAAGAGTGTACCATGTAAACAGTGATTTTTGATTAATTTAATCTGATTAAGGTCATAATTGAACTAAAAAGAAATCGAATTAAGACATGTGGAGTATGCAGATTTTAGGCGCATTATTAGAGTGCAGCACAGACATGTAAACACCTTAATCGAACTATTACTGTCATGTAGGACTTTTCACCGCATTTTGTGACAGGATAGTCCACACACACACACACACATACCCACACACACCGCTGTTTGACACTCTTTGCACCTACCGAGTCAGTGAAGACCACGCACACCTGCATCGTGAAATGCGGAGGTTTTTTTCTTCCATTCAGCATGCGGTATGAACTTCCGTTAAAACAACTATCCCAGGAGTCCATAGTTGCATCCAATATCTTGTTTGTCATTGGGGGCATGCATGAAATATTCCCGAATGAAAGTCAAAGTGCCAAACTGCAGTTAAAGTCAACAAATTAAAAATGAAACAACTGACATTACATGAAACTCCAGAGGAAATCCAGCTAGCGCGGTGACGCGTGGACGTTAATCGAATTGCATGCAATAACATGTAAAACAGGATCATGAAAGGAAAATTCAAAAAGCAACTGATGTAAACATCTTAATGTTAAAATTGTCTTAATTATATTAAGGCAAATTATTTGATTACTGATGTCCATGTAAACGTAGTCACTGAGGAGAAATGAAAGCAAAACCATCGTTGCGGCACATTTATAAGCGCAACACTGACAGTCCATGTCTCCAAACAATTCTTCTTCCAACTGTTTTAATTACGGTCGGCAACACAATGTGGCATCTCTCTGCCATCTGAACACTGTAAAAACAGTCTTTGAAGCTATATCATGGATATTAATGAAGCTCCATCTAACAATAGAGCGCACTGATTGGTTCGAACCAAGACTTTCTTTTGAATTAATGATGAAAACTCAAAGATGTCACGTTGTACCTACTGGTACAGACATCCAGTCTCCACTTTGGAATTTACACAATGATCTAATCGCCGTGACGTAGCTTCAAAATTTCTTTTTAAACCAGAAGACCGAATTTGCTCCAAATAATGCAATGAAATTTTTTTTGTGAAATGTATGTGTCCTAATAGTGTTTTTAGCAACGTGGGACATATTTATGACTGTCAACATCTCAAAAATGTGTTTCTTTGACCCTTTAAAGCCTTCTTTGATTGATTATTTTCACAATTTATGATGACATAGTAGGAACAAATATAACTCATGTACAGATAAGCTCAAATGTGGGACAAATTCTGAACCTTTTACAGAACCAACACTGTAAAATAAGCAGGGTTCCACGCAATTCTCTCATGTTGTCACAACACAAATCAATTAAGTTGTCTTGAGTGTTTTTTTTACAAATTTATGTGTGTTGAACATAAAACTATTAAGTTGTCCCCCCAAAAATCTTAAGAATTGTTTTGTTTCAACTCATTTTAAATAAGTAGTTTGAACAAGAAGCAAAAGTAATATTTAATGCACCTGGTTACAGGTTAAATAATGTACAACTTTAGGAATCTGAGCCTCTACACTGTACTTTTTTAGTTTGATACTAAAGGTTAAGTAGTTTGCAACCCAGGCTCATTACAGACACGTACCCAGGTCTACATTTCCATGGACAGCGAAATATGGAATTGTAGGTACGTCAGCTTGCAGTTTTTGTTTATGCAGATCCACCAGAGGCTGCTGTGTACGCTTTTTGATCACCTCAATATTCTCTTGCACATGCTGTTCTCGCATAAATCCACCAGAGGGTGCAATATACACTTTAGCTGATCAGGCCAGCTTGCTGTCAACTGACTGACTGACCCCTGTCCCTAAACCCAACCAATCTAGAAAAATAAAAGCAGTCTCGGCCACGTGATTTTGCCACATTTTCAGCCTGTTGTTTATTTAATTACTTTTTCCTTATGCGGCTAGCTACTAGGCAAACTGATAGCACAGGAAAAGCTGTCTGTACGGAGGTAAGCGGTCAGCTGGTTGCACTAAAAGAAACAGAAGCCGAATGGCGGCATCATACTGCCCTGTATCATTCATTTTAAAGACCAAATGCAGCCATACATAGCTCTGGCTACATAATTCTTGCTCTCCAGAAATATAGACAGGGGTACGTATCTATAACGAGCCTGTGTTGGTTGTTTGTGGGTATCCATAGTATATTTTTTTCTTCTCATTCCAGTGCACTGCGTTGTTGTCCTTCCTTTTAAATCAAATATTACAACCAGGCAAACCATTCCAGCAACACACCCTTGTTTTAAAAGAGAACCACAAAGACATGAGAATACTCCAGAATGCTTAATAGCTCTCTTAAATGGTACCTTAATGATGTGTGTGATTATCACAGTTACCAGCTGCTCATTTAAAGCTTTAAACTAAATGGCAAGAATAATACATCGGGGATATATGCAATCTGTAGCGACATTGGGTCTCAGACAAATGGGGGAAAAAGCAGGTTATAATTTTTAAATTAGGTGTGATGCCTACACATCATTTTGTAGTAAGGCTTATTAAGTGCACTGAAAATAGAAATGATGCTGAAATAGGTAGACAGCAACATTGTTTTGCCTAATAAGATGTAGTTTTTATTGAAAAACATTAACAGTGCAATCTTGATTAATCACATCAAAAATCAGTTAATATTTACATAATATATGTGTATATTGTGTATATTTATTATATTAATACACCAAATTTATCAAATGAGAAATATGTACATACACATATAATATTTTCAAATGTATTTATATTTATATACAGTTTATATAAATCAAAATGATTAGCCCTTCTTGTGATTTATTTTTATTTATTTATTTTTTTTTTTTTCAAATATTTCCCAAATGATGCTTAACAGAGCAAGGTTTTTTTTTCACACTATTTCCTATATTTTTTTTCTTCTGGAGAAAGTCTTTTTTAAAAACATTTTAAGGTCAGTATTATTAGCCCTTAAGCAGTTGTTTTGATTGTCTACAGAAAAAAAACACTGTTATACAATGACTTGCTCAATTACCCTAACTTGCCTAATTAACCTAATTAACATAGTTGAGCCTTTAAATGTCACTTTAAACTCAATACAAGTATCTTGAAAAATATCTAGTAAAATATTATTTACTGTTATTATGACAAAGACAAAAAAATCTGTTATTATAAATTAGATATTTAAACTATTATGTTTAGAAATATGTTGGTAAAGTCTTCTCTCCATTAAACAATTAGGGGAAAATATTACCATGTGTGTGTGTGTATGGATAAACATAATAAATAAACACCTTAGACAGACTGATATTATGTAAATGCAAACTTTTATTTTGGATACGATTAATCATGATTAGTTGCACAACAGTAGTCGACTTATCCGAATTTCATTGGATTTTTGTACATTTCTATTGGGCATATGTGGTGAATCCATGTGACCAACTTCAACCAGATGTATCTAGAAATGCTCTCATGCAAAGCGGCTTCTTAAATGATAAAAAAAGTAGAATATTGGTATTATTTTATTTATTGGCTGCATCTGAAATCAAACACTTTCCTACTGTACAGAAGAAAAAAGTTTGTGACAAAATTATTGTCAAAATACCAAAACGACCTGGTGACTGTCATACGTCCAGATTATATTGATACTACAATCAAAAAATGGTGTTTGATCAAGCTACTTATTTATAATGAGCCGAAACAACACAACTTAATTTTTTGCAACAACTTAATTGTTTTATGTTCAATCTACTTAAATTTGTAAAAACTAAATAACTTAATTACTTCATGTTGTCCCAACACAAATCAGTTGTGGAACCCATAATTATTTACACTGTACTCATATTCAAACTTCTTAAAATCTATATTTCAGTGAGGGTGGCACAGTGGCTCAGTAGTCAGTGATAGCACTGTCACCTCACAACAAGAAGGTCGCTGGTTCGAGTCCCGATTGGGTCAGTTGGCATTTCTGTGTGGAGTTTGATGTTCTCTCGATGTTTCCTCCGGGTGCTTCAGTTTCCCCCACAGTCCAAAGGCATGCGCTATAAGTGAATTGGTTAAACAAAATTGGCCGTAGTGTATGAGTGTGTGTGGTTGTGAATGTGAGTGTGTATTGGTGTTTCCCAGTACTGGGTTGCAGCTGGAAGGACATCCACTCCGTAAAACATATGATAGAATAGTTGGCGGTTCATTTCGCTGTGGCAACCCCTGATAAATAAGGGACTAAGCTGAAGGAAAATGAATGAATGATATTTCAGTGATTGCTAATGAATTATTTATTCAAAGTATGTACATACTCAAGAGAGTGCAATTTTGAATGCAAGAACAGTCATTTGCTAATTGGTAAAATCTCATGAGAGTGTCAGGTTTATGAGTACAGGCTATATATGCCAAATCTTCACACTCATCAGAGAGGAGATGAGGGAGCGGAGACAATCCCAGAATGCACCAGGATAAAAGAGGGATAGAGAATCAAGAAGCTGATTTGCCATTATAAGATGTGAGAAGCATCTCAGTCTTATTTAACTAGAATAGTGTGGCATTAGCTTAGCAACATGCTAACATCCAGTGTTGGGTTACTTCTGTAGCAATTCATTACTAATTGGATCAATAAAATTGTATTCAAAGTACTTTTCTAAGGGCGACACTGTGGCACAGTGGGTAGCTCAATCACCTCACAGCAAGAAGGTCGCTGGTTTAAGTCCTAGCTGGGCCAGTTGGCAATTCTGTCTGGAGTTTACATGTTCTCCCCATGCTGGAGTGGTTTCATCCGGGTGCTCTGATTTCCCCCACAAGTCCAAAGACATGCGCTATAGGGGAACTGGGTAAGCTTAATTGTCAGTAGTGTATGTGTGTGAATGAGTGTGTATGGGGGTTTCATAGTGATGGGTTGCAGCTGGAAGGGTATCCGCTGTGTAAAACGTGTGCTGGATAAGCGTTCAGTTCATTCCGCTGTGGCGCCCTCTGAATCTTGATGAAATCCGGGAATCCTGCAAGAATGCTTCCTTTGCCATTCCAGATGACATAAAAAGTTATTTGAGTCAATGCAGAGATGTATAGAAGCAGTCGTCCAAGCTCATGGGAGTCATACACAATATTAATTCTTTTTCCACTGAACCATGACTTCATATTTTAAACTGTACATTATTTCTGTCACGTGACATGACTTTTGTCTAAGCAAAAATTTGTCTATACTTTACTTTTTCAGCTGATACATACAGTTGAAGTCAAAATTATTTGTCCCCCCTGAATTATTAGCCCCCCTGTTTATTTTTTTCCACAATTCTGTTTAACGGAGAGAATTTTAATAACTCATTTCAATAACTAATTTATTTTACCTTTGCCAATATGACAGTAAGGTGACACGGTAGTGCAGTAGGTAGTGCTGTGGCTTTACAGCAAGAAGGTCACTGGTTCGAGCCTCGGCTTGTTCAGTTGCCCTTTCTGTGTGGAGTTTGCATGTTCTCCCCACGTTTGCATGGGTTTCCTCCAGGTGCTCCGGTTTCCCCCACAGTCCAAAGACATGCAGTACAGGTGAACTGGATAGGCTAAATTGTCCGTAGTGTATGACAGTGAATGAGTGTATGGATGTTTCCCAGAGATGGGTTGCTGGATAAATTGGCGGTTCATTCTGCTGTGGCGACCCTGGATTAATAAAGGGACTACGCTGAAAAGAAAATGAATGAATGAATTATGACAGTAAATAATATTTGACTAGATATTTTTCAAGACACTTTTATACAGCTTAAAGTGACATTTAAAGGCTTAACTAGGGTAATTAGGTTAATTAGGCGGGTTAGGGTAATTAGGCAACTTATTGTATAATGATGGTTTGTTCTGTAGTCTATTGAATAAAAATATATCTTAAAGGGGCTAATAATTTTGACCTTAAAATGGTTCATAAATTAAAAACTGCTTTTATTCTAGCCGAAATAAAACACAATAAGACTTTCTCCAGAAGAACAAATATTATCAGGTATACTGTGAAGATTTCCTTGCTCTTTTAAACATCATTTGGAAAATATTTAAAAAAGAAAATCAGTTCAAAGGGGGGCTAATAATCCAGACTTCAACTTTATGTAGCAACTGGTTACTTGTAATTAATTACACCCAACACTGTTAACATCAAGCTCCAATTGAAATTGATTTTAAGTTATGTCTGCCATACATTTCACTTGAACGTTTTGTTCTAATCAGTCACTTATGAGGTTACATACCAGCTAGGATGTTTCCTTGTAAGTCAGCTGTCAGTACAGACAGAAAGTATTATTAAACAACAACTTGCATCAAAGCTTAGTTTGTTTTAAAGAGGTTATGTGTCTGTGTTTGTCAGAGATCCCAACTGGGATGTTCGGTTCCAGTAAAATGTTTGAAGCTACACACGATAAAGGAAGTTTGATCAAAATGACTAATGGTTTGTTTTTGTGACCCATGTTGTTGTTTTTCCAGAAGAACTGCTTTGTTAATGTCTCTGTTTCGAGTGAAGCTCTGAGGTTCATTTTTATACTGCGACCTCTGCTCTCTGATATCCATACAGTATTTTGTCGGGCCAAGTCTGTTTTAATTCAGACAGTGAGTAATGGGGGAAATAGGATAAATTAAGAACTTTAAATATATACATTTTATAACAGTACGCCTAAATGCATATCTTATGGATTTATGTCTGAGATAAACTCATTTGTGTGGTTTCGCACAGTCAGACACATTAGTTTTATTGAGAACAAAACACTTTTGAGGATAGCAGCCTCGGTGGATTTGATTTCATTTTCCTCTACTTCGTCTTAAACGTCTAATCTCTTTTTTAAGCAGTCTGCGTGCATAGTTTGCAGCCAAAGACACTCTTAGTGAAGAAAAATCTCTGAAGTTTTAGACTGGGAGGAAGCCCACAGGACAGAAATATCTCAAATGAGATATCTTTATTGTCTTTCACCGAGACAGAAACAAGGTTAAATGGAGATCAAATGGAAGTTTAAAGGTACAGTCAGATAGAAGGTTGTGAAATTATTTAAAAACAAAAACTGCCAATATGATTTATCATGTTTTAGGGGTATTATTTGCAATAAAAATGTATATTATAAGACAAAATCAGGGCCAGACAGAATCTGCGGTCATTTTATGCCATTTCTGTACACAATTTTGTAAAAAATCTACGTATTTCTGTGGAATGATTCTGGGAGTATCGTAATTAAAAACGTAATATATGAATAAACTTTTAACTTTTATTTTTTGTTTACAATGCAAATCCAATTAGATCCACTTATTTGGTAAACAAGGCAATACCTCATATCTACTAAAAGACTGAAAATATTACTTTACAAACTGAATTGTAAATAAATCATATGAATTTTTTATATTAGTCAATAATTCAATTAATAAATTCATTTAACGCAAGGCAAGGCAAGTTTATTTATATAGCACATTTTATACACAGTGGCAATTCAAAGTGCTGTACATAAACAAGAATAAAAAAGACAAGTATAAGAAAATAAAAAAAACAAATAATAAAAATTATTTAAAACATATAAAAACAGATTCAAATGTGTTAAAACAGGTTATGAAAGAATGAAAAAGAAAAGAAAGACATAATAGTGCGATCTGTCGGACGTAGCACAGTGCTCATTCAGTAAAGGCACAGCTAAACAGATGTGTTTTCAGTCTTGATTTGAATATACCTAATATTGGAGCACATCTGATCATTTCTGGAAGCTGACTGCAGCAGCGGGGGGCGTAGTAGCTGAAAGCAGATTCACCCTGCTTTTACTGAACTCTTGGAATTTCTAGTTTATTTGATCCTAAAGATCTGATTGATCTGTTAGATTTGTATTCAATGAGCAAGTCTGTAATGTATTGAGGTCCTATGCCATTTAGTGATTTATAGACAAGTAATAATACTTTAAAGTCTATTCTGAATGTAACTGGTGCCAGTGTAAAGACCTGAGGACAGGTGTGATGTGCTCTGATTTTCTGGTTCTGGACAGAATCCTGGCCGTAGCATTCTGGATGAGCTGCAACTGTCTGACTGTCTTTTTGGGAAGGCCAGTGAGGAATCCATTACAGTAATCCACCCTGCTGCTGATGAAAGCATGAACAAGTTTCTCTAAGTCTTCACTGGAAACAAAGCATCTAATTCTTGCAATGTTTTTGAGATGATAGTATGCTGATTTAGTTACTGCTTTGACATGACTATTGAAACTCAGATCTGACTCCAGAGTCACACCAAGATTCTTGACCTTATTTTTTGTTGTTTGACCTTTAGAGCCAAGATACGCATTCACCTTGAGAACCTAATCTCTGTTTCCCAAACGCAATGACTTCAGTTTTCTCTTTGTTTAACTGAAGACATTTTTGGCACAAGTTTATTTCAACAATGCATTGGCAGAGGGTGTCAATGGGGCTGTAGTCATTAGGCAGTAAGGCTAAGTTGATCTGAGTGTCATCAGCATAGCTGTGGTAGGAGATTTGGTTCTTTCTCATTATTTAAAAACTGAATAATAATAAATGTACACAAGTAAATAAATAGACTCAATGATGGGCTAAAAATCTGCGCAAATCTGCGAAATCTGTGTGGGCCTAGACATAATATACAGTTGAAGTCAGAATTATAAGTTGTCCTGAATTATTTGCTTCCCTGTATATTTTTTTTCTACACATTGCTTAACATGCGTTTTAAAACTAGATTTAAACAGAAAGGACTGGTGCCTGCCTAGCATGGAGAGGCAAATTATTATATAAGTTTAGGGGCAACCACTGCAAAGGCACCTGGTTTTTAACCTTGTGCGTGCAACAACCAAAAGTAAGTGATTAGCACGTGTAGGTGCCCTTGATGGAGTTTTCAATTAAATTCATGCAGAAAGGTATGTTGGTGTTGTTTCATTTAGGGATTTAAACACCAAAACTAAAAACTTAAAATGTATCCTGAAATGAACAGGAAGCCAGTGAAGAGAAGTCAGTTTACAGTGCATCCAGAAAGTATTCATAGCACTTAAATATTTCCACAGTTTTTTATTTTATTTTAACGTTACAGCCTTAATCCAAAATGGATTAAATTAATTTATTTCCTCCAAATTCTACATTCAATACCGTTTTTTGAAATTGTTGCAAATTTATTAAAAATAAAAAACCTGGAAGACCTGGAAGCCTCTCCCCACCTGAAATTTGCCTAAAGGCATCTGAAGGACTCTCAGACCATAAGAAACAAAATTCTCTGGTCTGATGAGACTCAAATTGAACTCTTGGAGTGAATGCCAAGCGTAACGTTTGGAAAAAAACAGGCACCGCTCATCATCAGGCTAATATCATCTCTACAGTAAAGCATGGTGGTGGCAGCATCATGCTGTGTGGGATGTTTTTCAGCAGCAGGAACTGGAAGACTTGTCAGGATAGAGGGAAAGATGAATGCAGCAATGTACAGAGACATCCTGAATGAAAACCTGCTTCAGAGTGCTCTTGACCTCAGACTGGGGCGACGGTTCATCTTCCAGCAGGACAATGACCCAAAACGCACTGCCAAAATATCAATGGAGTGGCTTCACTACAACTCAGTGAATGTCCTTGAGTGGCCCAGCCAGAGCCCAGACCTAAATCCTATTGAACATCTCTGGAGAGATCTGAAAATGCCTGATAGAGCTTGAGAGGTACTGCAAAGAGGAATGGGCAAAAATTCCCAAAGACAGGTGTGCCAAGCTTGTGGCATCATATTCAAAAAGACTAGAGGCTGCAATTACTCTCAAAGGTGCGTCAACAAAGTATTGAGCATATGTGAATACTTATGTACATGTGATTTTTATTTATTTATTTTTTTTAGGTTTTTTGTTTTTAATAAATTTGCAAAAATTAAAAAAAATCTTTTTCCACATTGTCATTTTGGGGTATTGTGCTTAGAATTTTGAGGAAATAAATGAATGCAATCCATTTGGGAATAAGGCTGTAACATAAAAAAAATGTGGAAAAAGTGAAGAGCTATGAATACTTTTCGCATGCACTGTACATGTTCCTGGCAACAGCATAATAATATTGACATTTTTTTTAAAAGCTGCTTTTATTCTACTCAAAATGAAACAAATAAGACTTTTTTACTAAAGAAAAAATATTATAGGAATTACTGTGAAAAATTCCTTGCTCTGTTAAAAATCATTTGGGAACTATTCAAAAAAGAAAAAAAGGAGGGTTAATCATTTTGACCTCAACTGTGTGAATGTCTGTATACTTTTTATTGAGCCAAGAGATTTAGATATTCTTTTGTCAAAATATCTTTCTTTTTGTGCCAAATCTTATTTATAAAAATAGTTATAAATTAGTCTATACTTGACTATATATTTTTAATCTACACTTTTACAAGTCAAGTGTAAAATTACCAGCACATTATGTCTACTGGAAACAGTTCTTTCTGGTTCTCAAATCTGGTTGGCTGACAGCCATGTGATATTCTACTAGTATCAGCACTGTTCCAGCCTCTTTGACTGTATATATCACTCCGCCCACGGTGAGTGCCAGGACTAAACTGAAAATATTTTAACAAACGCAGTGGCTGTTGTACAACATAATGTATTTTAAGACTTTTTTCAGGCGAAAATGTAGTTACAGGGTTTTTAAGTCTCTCTTTGGTTTATTTTTTATTAGCTCTATGTCACTGCTGCTGTGATTCATGTGTAAAACCCTTGACTTTCAGAAATAATCTTCATTGTTCAAAATTTGTGACTATATAGTAGACTATATAATAGTAGTATGACAGTATTTTACATAATAACAAGGGCTCTTCAACAAAACACATTTATTTTGTGGAAAACACAGAGATTTAAATCAGATAACAGCACTAGCCACAGTAGTCAACATTTGGAAGTGGATCAAAAAGTTTTTTTTAAATTGTCCGAAGACAACAATAGGTGTTGTTAAGCAATGATGAAAATGCTTTAAATGTTGACTATAGGTTTCCATCAAAGATATGAATAAGAATTATGTGCAAATAAAGCATCCAGTGAGTAAAAGAGAACAAAATAGTCACTTACTGATCAACTACAGCCAAATATCAAAAGGAAAAACAAGATTTGCTGCAGTAGGAGAAGCCACTGTGTTTTTTTCTTATATATAATAAATTATTTGTGCCTCAATACAGTTCTGGAGGTAATAATACCAAACCACTTTGATAATGGACTTTGGCTAAGGGATTTTAGAATGATCAAAACAACATTTCATATGTTTTACAATGTGGTCAGTCTGCAGGTTTGTCCATTAATGCCATCCCACTTTGCCCATTTTTATCATCACGTGATTTAAAACAAATTACTTTGTGATGCACAGGCTGGAGTTTATTCAGCAAATGTGTTTCCATGCTAGATTATGCACATTTTTATCAGATGAAAAGTTTATCATACTCATAAGTGCGCATCAATTTTTAATGCGCATTTTTAAAATTGACAGTATGTGCATCTTTGGTGTTTCCGTTTATGCATTTTTTATGCAATATTGGAAATGCGCATATAAATAAGTGGATGGAAACGTAACTAAAGACACTTATCTCCTCCTCCATTCACTGACCTCTTGATTCACTTTGGGTTTAGATTATCATGTTTACAGCTGAACATTGAGCAGTTCCAGCTAGATTGTTTGCATTATAATGTCAGTTAATAGGCAATAATTTAGAAATCTGGAAAATCTGAACAATCTGTTGTTTGAGAGGTTCTGAAGGGCTTAATTGAAGGGATTTGTCTAAAAGGTTGTCTAATTTAGATTTTGTGTTCTTTTTTAAAAGATCTCATTTGTTTATTATTATTAGAGCTGCACAATATATTATTTCTGCATTGATATTGCAATGTGCGCAAATAATCCTTTAACCACAAAGTTACCAAAACATTTATAATTTACCTGTTTTTATTATTTAAGTCAGTTTAAAGTATTCAGGCATAATAAACTATGTTTCTAACATTAATAAAGATTAATTGTTTGTATATATACAGTCACCGGCCACTTTATTAGGTACACCATACTATGGCAGGGTTGAACCCCTTTTGCCTTCAGAACCGCCTTAATCCTTCATGGCATAGATTCAGCAAGGTACTGGAAATATTCTTCAGAGATTTTGGTCCATATTGACATGATATATAACATCATGCAGTTGCTGCATATTTGTCGGCTGCACATCCATGATGTGAATCTCCCGTTCCACCACATCCCAAAGGTGCTCTATTGGATTGAGACCTGGTGACTGTGGAGGCCATTTGAGTACAGTGAACTCATTGTGATGTTCTGAGATGATTCACGCTTTATGATATGGCACATTATCCTGCTGGATGTAACCATCATAAGATGGGTACACTGTGGTCATAAAGGGATGGACATGGTCAGCAACAATACTCAGGTAGGCTGTGACGTTGACACGATGCTCAATTGGTACTAATGGGCCCAAAGTGTGCCTAGAAAATATCCCCCACACCATTACAACACCACCACCACCAGCCTGAATCTTTTATACAAGGCAAGATGGATCCATGCTTTCATGTTGTTGACGCCAAATTACCAAATTACAAATGACCCTACCATCCGAATGTCGCAGCAGAAATTGACTCATCAGACCAGGCAACGTTTTTCCAATCTTCATTGTCCAATTTTAGTGACCCTGTGCAAATTGTTGCCTCAGTTTCCTGTTCTTAGTTGACAGAAGTGGCCCCCATTGTGGTCTTCTGCTGCTGTAGCCCATCTGCTTCAAGTTTTAATGTGTTGTGCATTCAGAGATGTTCTGCTGCATACTGTATGTGAGTGTATTTTGTATACACGATAAGAACTATACAGTGTTATTTTACATTGGATTATTGTAATAGTGTATCTGAATGTTGCTTGACTTCCAGAAAATCATAAAGCACTATATATATTTTTTTGGAGAGAATCATTGCTCTACAGCATTTCTCAATGTTTCTGATTGGTTTATTGTATTTTTTGTAGATACACTCCCTTACAAAATCATCCCAATGTATCAAATAGTAGTAATTCTTTCCAAATAGAACTATTCATTTCATCTAGCGAATTGATAGTCCATGTCGCAATATATATCGTAGAAAAATAAAGCATCGCAATGTCAGTTTTTTCCACTATCATGTAACCCCATTATTATTTATTATTTATATTTGTAACTCGTGAAATGTGCTCAAGAATCTGCTCTTTTATCCTTAGGATAGCTTTAGATGGAACCAAGCAGTGACCTCAAAATGACTCAAATTGTAGGTTGTTCTATAATTTATATCCATTTAGTTTTATTTAAATGATCGGTCAATCAAAACCCAATCATCACACATCCATAAACAAGCTAATCAAGTCTATTTATTATTAAATGTTTATTTTAATGGTCAGGTTCATTTTCAGCCAGCTTCATTTATATATTTATTTCAGTGTAATTAACAGTAAACTATTTTCAGATTGCTTTTGAATCAATTTTGGGTTTATTTGTGTAGCACTTTTTACAATAATTATTGGTTCAAATCAGCTTTACAAAAGGTGCACTTTATTGCACTACAATCATATATAAGTTATCATACATAAACATATTTAACTTATAGCATATACAGTTGAAGTCAGAATTATTAGCCCCCGTCTGAATTCTTCTATTTCCCAAACTATGTTTAACAGAACAAGGAAATTTTCAGAGTATGTTTGATAATATTTTTTCTTCTGGAGAAAGTCTTATTTGTTTTATTTCGGCTAGAATAAAAGCAATTAAAAAAAATTTAAAAACCATTTTAAGGACAAAATTATTAGCCCCTTTAAGCTATATTTTTTCGATACTCTACAGAACAAACCATCTTTATACAATTACTTGCCTAATTACCCTAACCTGCCTAGTTAACCTAATTAACCTAGTTAAGCCTTTAAATGTCACTTTAAACTGTATAGAAGTGTCTTGAAAAATATCTAGTCAAATATTATTTACTGTTATCATGGTAAAGATAAAATAAATTAGTTATGAGAAATGAGTTATTAAAACTAATATTTTTAGAAATGTGTTGAAAAAAAATCTCTCCGTTAAACAGAAATTGGGGAAAAAAACAAACAGGAGGGCTAATAATTCAGGGGGGTGGGGGGAGGGTCCAATAATTCTGACTTCGAGGTGATGTATATACATGTTTAATGAATGGTATTTGTTTAGTCTCCTGCACGTTGCAAATGAGAACTATTTGTGAGCCGCTGCCCAGGTTAAGCATTCCGAAATCAGTCATTTATTCAGGTTACACTTCAGTTAGGATCTATGTGGTAGATAGCTAAAGGCGAGGTTTGGAAACAGCCATTATCTTTGTTTACGTTGTCCGGCTCACTGCTCCTGTCCATTCTTTGTTTCAGCGATTGACTTTCCTCACTGCTTAATCAGACTTCCTGTAATCCAGGGCCAGCCATGGTTAATGAGAAGCCACACGGAATGTAGATGCAAGTGAATGAAACTTTCCACTTCGTTGGGTTTACTCACATGTTGTCTTCAGCTTTTCATCTCTTATAGATTGCCCCTTTTTTTGTCTATATTATAAGCCGGTGAGAAATAATTTTATGATTCTACTTTTTTTGACGAAAGCCCAACCTTACTGTAAAAAATGCTGGGTTCCACACAGTTCCTTCATGTTGTCCCAACACAAATCCATTAATTAACCTAATGGTTTTTACAATTTTAAGTTGATAGCACATAAAACATTTAAGTTGTCCTAAAACAACTCAAGAATTGTGTTGTTTCAGCTCATTTTCATTCCTTCTTTCATTTTCCTTGGGCTTAGTCCCTTATTTATCAGGGGTCACCACAGCATAATGAACCACAAACTATTCCTGCATTTGTTTTAAGGAGCGGATGCCCTTCCAGCAGCAACCCAGTACTGGGAAATATATTCACACACTCACTCGAACACTATGGCCAGTTTAGTTTATTCAATTCACATGTCTTTGGACTGTGGGGGAAGCCAGAGCACTCGGAGGAAACCCACGCCAACACGGGAAGAACATGCAAACTCCACACAGAAATACCACTTGGCTCAGCCAGGATTCGAACCAGCGACCTTCTTTCTATGAGGTGACAATGCTAACCACTGAGCCATCATGCCACCCTTCAGCTCATGTTAAATAAGTAATTTCAGTAGTTGAATATTTTTTGAGTGGAAGAAAGTTTTGAAGGGCTTCATCTACCAACACCTTGTGTCATACATTTTTGAACGGAGGAATATAAGACAGGGCGGACGGAGATCTTCCAAATATTTTCCACGTTGGAGTTGCTGGTGCACTCTTGATCTCCTGAGCCCAATCAGTCATGGAACAGAACGCTCCGCTGTCAGAATGAATCTGAGGCAGCCGTATATACATGCAAACGTCAGTTCTTCTTAGTCGATTGGGACTGAAGGTAAAATCTTGTGATGCAGTACTGCGGTCAATAATGCTGACCTATTGACATGTGGCAATGAGAGCAGAATTGCGATTATCTGTTCGTGTCTTCGTTAGTATTTCTGTCTTGCAGAGATCAGAATGCTAAATGCTGATTCGGATTTTAAGCTCTCACCCTGCAACTAATAACATCTACTGTAAATATACAAAAACAGCTTCCTGAATTCATAATCTTGACTAACTTTGAACGTTTTTTTTGTGCCAAAACATATCTACACCTGACTATATATTTTGTCTCTACACTTGACTACAATTTAAAAGTTAAGTGTAAAACTACCAGTACATAATGCCCTTTCTGGTTCTTAAATCTGATTGGCTGACAGCCATGTAATATTCTGCTAGAATCAGCACTGTTCCAGCCTCTATAACTGTGCGAATCACTCTGCCCACAGTGAGTGCCAGGACTAAACTGACAAATACAGGTTATGTCATACAACAAAATGAATATATTTTTGAGACTTTTCCAGGTGTGATTTACAGTGCATCCAGAAAGTATTCATAGCGCTTCACTTTTTTATGTTACAGCCTTATTCCATAATCGATTAAATTTAATTATTTCCTCAAAATGCTACACACAATACCCCATAATGACAATGTGAAAAAAGATTTTTTGAAATTGTTGCAAATTTATTAAAAATAAAAAACCTGAAAACTCACATGTACAGATCAGAGTTATTAGCTTCCCTAAATTATTAGCCCCCTGTTTATTTTTCCCCCAATTTCTGTTTAACTGAGAGAAGATTTTTTCAACACATTTCTAAACATAATAATTTTAATAACTCATTTCTAATAACTGATTTATTTTATCTTTGCCATGATGACAGTAAATAATATTTGACTAGATAATTTTCAAGACACTTCTATACAGCTTAAAGTGACATTTAAAGGCTTAACTAGGTTAATTAGGTTAACTAGGCAGGTTAGGGTAATTAGGCAAGTTATTGTATAACGATGGTTTGTTTTGTAGACAGTTGAAAAAAATTACTTAAAGGGGCTAATAATTTTTACCTTAAAATTGTTCATAAAAAAATAAAAACTGCTTTTATTCTAGCCGAAATAAAACAAATAAGACTTTCTCCAGAATAAAAAAATATATTATCAGACACACTGAAATTTTTCTCTGTTAAACATAATTTGGGAAATATTTTAAAAAGAAAAAAAAAATTCAAAGGGGGGCTAATAATTCTGACTTCAACTGTACATAAGTATTCACAGCCTTTGCCGTGAAGCTCTAAATTGAGCTCAGGTACATTCTGTTTCCACTGATCATTCTTGAGATGTTTCAGCAGCTTAATTGGAGTTCACCTGTGGTAAATTTAGTTGATTGGACAGGATTTGAAAAGACATACACCTGTCTATATGAGGTCCCAGGGTTGACAGTGCATGTCAAAGCACAAACCAAGCATGAAGACAAAGGAATTGTCTATAGACCTCTGAGGCAGGATTGTCTCGAGGCACAAGGCTGGGGAAGGTTACAGAAATTTTTCTGATGCTCTGAAATTTCCAATGAGCACAGTGGCCTCCATCATCCATAAGTGGAAGATGTTTGGAACCACCAAAACTCTTCTTAGAGCTGGCCGGCCATCTAAGCTGAGTAATCGGGGGAGAAGGGCCTTAGTCAAGGAGGTGATCTGGAGAGATCTAAAAAGGTTCTGCAAAGTGGAATGGGCAAAAATTCCCAAAGATAGGTGTGCCAAGCTTGTGGCATCATATTCAAAAAGACTTGAGGCTGTAGTTGCTGCCAAAGGTGCATCAACAAAATATTGAGCAAAGGCTATGAGTACTTCTGTACATGTGATTTTATTTTTAATATATTTGCAACAATTAAAAAAATATATTTTTTCACATTGTCATTATGGGTTATTGTGTGTAGAAGTTTGAGGAAATAAATGAATTTAATCCGTTTCGGAATAAGGCTGTAACATAAAAACTGTGGAAAAATGAAGCTACGAATACTTAACGATATGCACTGTATAGTAGCTATAGGGTATTTAAGAGATTAAATAAATTCATGGTTGAATTTTATTTTTAATGTATGCTTTCAAACTGGCTTTACATCAGCACTGCTATAATTTGTGAGTAGAACCCTTGACTTTTATCATTTATTTATTATTTTACAGAAATACTTCATTGTTCAAAATGTCTTCTTTGTTCAAAATCTGAAGGTCTTTTAGTTGACTTTATAACAGTAGTATCTCAACTAAAGTTTTATAAACATTTAAATTGAACTTAGGGACATTCCACTTTTCTTTTGGAAATTTTACGGCAACCTGATTTCACCAAGTATGACATGCTTCTGGATTAACATCTGTGTTGATCCTAGAACAACTTTCCAATCAGCCAATCAGATTTAAGGGATAAGTTTACTGTTTATGTTAAGCTTAGGCTTATGGTTAGGTGTATGCACCTCTACCTGATGAACTATTATTCCCCTCTCATTTAGGCATTGGTGCATAACATCTTCTATGCAATGCCCTAGCTACACACCAAATAAAAATAGAATAAAATAGTGGAAAAGGCCTTAAGGACCTTAAGTTCGTTTTGCTGAAGTACATAATACTTAAAAAAAAAATTTTTTTGCTATCTCTCTTTCATTGTTTTTGTTGATAGGGGTGTTGCGTAATGATACACAGAAGTATTACTAACCAATCAGTATCAAAGGCTTTAAGTTAACATTCACACAAGTGTTTAACTATGGTAACCTTTTAATGGTGTGTTAACTTATAGCTTTGTCCGATATTCTGTTAGTAAAATCATCTACTGAAGTTCATTGCAGATAGATATTCACTCGTGTAAAACACTAGTTACAAACTCACTTTCTGCTTGCCCTTGAGTGTTCATGGACCAGCACTCCAGCCCATAGAAACAGCTGCTGAGGTGCACAAATGTACTGGCCAGCAGCAGTCTGTATTTTCTGTCAGTGTTCTGCCAAACTACACTACTAATTATTATAAAAAATACATTTAGTTGATTAAGACTGGATTATAAATATATACCTTTCACTCTCAAAAATAAAGGAGAGCACATGTTAATACCTTAAGAATCATAATAGTATCTGGAAGTTATATATTAGAACCTAGTCCATATACCTTAAAGGGGTACAATTAAAAAAAGTACAAAATGTGTCCTTTTAAAAGGGTGTCACCTTAGTGAAAGCATTTGTACCTTTAAGAGTGTGTTCTGAAATACACAAGATGTCTTGCAAAGCACATGTATACACTCACTGGTCACTTTATTTGGTAAATCTGTTTAACTGCTCGTTAACGCAAATTTCTAATCAACCAATCACATGGCAGCAACTCAATGCATTTAGGCATGTAGACATGGTCAAGATTATCTGTTGCAGTTCAAACCAAGCATCAGAATGGGGAAGAAAGGTGATTTAAGTGACTTTGAACATGGTATGGTGGTTTGTGCCAGACGAGCTGGTCTGAGTATTTCAGAAACTGCTGATCTACTGGGATTTTCATGCACAACCATTTCTAGGGTTTACAGAGAATGGTCAGAAAAAGAAAATATCCAGTGAGCGGCAGGTCTGTGGGCGCAAATGCCTTGTTGATGCCAGAGGTCAGAGGAGAATGCAGACTGGATTGAGCTAATAGAAAGGCAACAGTAACTCAAATAACCACTCGTTACAACCGAGAATAGAAGAGCATCTCTAAATGCACAACACGTCGAACCTTGAGGCGATGGGCTACGGTAGCAGAAGACCACACCATGTCCATCTCTTTATGACCACAGTGTACCCACCTTTTGAAGGCCACTTCCAGCAGGATAATGCGCCATGTCATAAAGTGCAAATCATCTCAGACTGGTTCATCTCATGACAATGAGTTCACTGTACTCAAATGGCCTCCACAGTCACCAGATCTCAATCCAATAAAGCGATTATGGACCAAAATCTCTTAGGAATATTTCCAGTACCTTGTTGAATCTATGCCACGAAGGATTAAGGTAGTTCTGAATTCAAAAGGGGTTCCAACCCGGTATTAATAAAGTGGCTGGTGAGTGTAAGTGATTTTTTTTATCGTATTGATAAGCCAAACACAGATTTGAAAACTGTAAAAGGTCTTTTTTATTAGGGTCTATTTTAAGATGATTTTCACATAATTAAAAGCAAAAACTCTAGGCTACAAGATCCAGTTCTCAAAAACCTTGTGAACAAATAGTCTGTGTTTTTCATGGAGATTTTTCAGTGACTTCAAAATGTTTTGAAGTTTTTCACAAACCACGCATAAATGTTTCTTTCTCAAATACACAATCTTGTGCATAAATGTTGCTAATGTACTATTGTAACCCAGTTTGTGCTGTTTACAGTGGTATTAGACTTTAGCTACTTATGTTTACAAGCATCTGAAAAAAGCACCATGTCAGGGCATATCAGAACTTCTCCAGTCCACCATGTGACGTCATTCAGAAAGTCTATGAGTAGATATCAAAGTAGTAAACTCAGATGACATTTGCTGCAGTTGAATAATATAGAGACATACAGTGAAGTTTTGACCAATAAAACATCAGGATAGTAAACACAACACACAACTGATATATATACAACAGTTCTATCTGGTTCTTGAATCTAATTGGCTGATAGCGGTGCAATATTCTGCAAATGACAGCACTTGTCCAGCCTCTTAACCCTTCATCTTTGTGTATTACTCCGCCCACGTACATCGACAAGCAGAGTACATTACAGTTTGACAAATATTGCAGCTGTTGAACAACATAATGTACTTTTTTAGTCCATAATGTCGTTGTTTAAATTGCAACTACATCTGACTCGATCTCTCTCTCTTTTGTATTTTGTAGTTCTGTATTTATACTACAGTAACTGTTAGTGTTTGCTTTGCTTTGGCTTTTTTGAGGTTAATTATTGTGAAATCCTGATAGCAACAAAGAAATAATGGGAAATCGCTGAACACTGACATGGCATTTCATGCCGTTTAGCTTTATAACCTTAAAATGTGAGCAAAAAAACCTGTTTTCTCATCACTTTAGACATTATGCTAGAGAATCATTTAAATATTAGCTCTAAAGTGACCTTGGTGAAATTAGTAATGGTTTCTGCTATTCTGAGCATCTGCTGCACATATGAATGAGTGGCGTAAGAAAGTAGTTCCTGGTACAAAAGGGTTTTTGAGTGCTTGATTTTCTTTTTTTTACACACAATCATGCTCGTAGCAGTGCGATGTGGCTGTATATTGTCACTGGTGGGGGCAAAAAATAAATTAAGAAAAATAAATATATTTATATTGCTGACAATCACATTGTAACATAATAAACAGTTTTCAATGGTGTAGTGGCACGTAAACGGAACAAACCAAACTGAAATGAAGTGATAAATGCATGTCAGAAAGAAATAATAATAATAAAAAAAACTCAAAGCAAACCCATCATTCCACATCCGATTTCTGGAGTGTGTGCATTTCACAGACAAGAAATTGAAACAAAATCCTGGTCCCCAACCCCCCGCGTCCCCCCTCCCCTTTCTTCAGTCACATCTGGAGTCAATCAACATCCCAAAATAGGAAAGACACCGAGCGATAAGAAGCTGCTTTCGCTCACCGCTTCACATGTGTCTCAAATTAGTGCCACTTCCTGTTTTTTGAGTGCTTTATTAACTCAAATACATATTTTGGTACCAACAGTAGTTTGGAAATGGTGAAGTTCGCTTATTGGCACCAGCCAGGCATGAAGGTTTTATTACCGTCGTGATGGTTTGCTTGGCTCAATGCCACAGAAGAAATCGGTATCTCTCTGTCTGTGTGTGTGTGTGCGCCAGCCACCCAAGTGTGTTATTGCGGCGCACAGACTTATCAAATTCCACCGTTTTAAAGAGAAGTCTGGTTTAATTCCCCCGGTGTGAGACAGCAAGCCTTCTCAGCAGAAAGAGAGATGGAAAGCTTGCAAGTGTGTGTGTGTGTGTGTGTGTGTGTATGAAAGAGAGAGAAAGTGTTTTGTGCTCTGCATGGCTGGAGATTGTTCAAGGCCGCTGAGTTTTGATGGTATTCAGAGACCAGGGGCCTGATGTTGTGGCTTTTTTATTTTTTTGAAAGGTGATCATATCCTTTAGGGAAATCCTCTAGAAGCCGTTCTGGAGCAAATCTGTCCTTAGAGCTGCTAATGTTGTGAAAGCAGTGATTTTCGGTTCTCTTTTCTTTTTTTTTTCTCCCTCCAGTCTAGCCAGGTGTGGTTATCTCCAGCTTGCACCCTGTTTGGTAATTTCCTCACTTGCCTGACACTGTTCCTCTTAGCTTGTTTTGTGTTTTAGACAGCGTTTTACATCCCAGCTTACATTAAGGCTATTAAGAAGACAGGCTCTCAGCTGCGTTCGTTCGTGTAATCTTGAGTTCCAGGGAACATTTATGCTTGCGTTCTGCCTTAAACCACTCACGGTTTATTACACCCTCATATTAAGCTTCTGTTTGACGTGATTTGCATTCAAAAGGAACTGCTTAGATTTGACATACAGCTATAGTAGAGTTCAGACAAGCTCTGCTGGGGGTAAATCTCATGCATTATTTCATGTAGGGATGAAAAGGAAAATATATACAGTGTTTTATATTGGTACTTTTATGTTTTATTTATGTTTTTTTTTCAGAAGTGCAGTTTTTAATGTTAAGATAAAGAGTGCATCGGAAATCATTTTTATATTGCGATTTTTTTTGTATGATCAATGTTAAGGATGTTTGATATTAATTTGTCTGATACACTATAAAATTCTAATTATTATTTTTTTATTTAAGAAATCTATTCAGCAAATTTGTACAAAAGGCACATTTCAGAAAATTCTTGTTCTTTCTGTTAATCGAATAATCCTGGAAAGGATATCACAGTTTAATATACTATTTTTTAAATAATACTTTTTTTTTTCATTTTTTTTTCAGTGCTTTCACCAATCAAAAACTGCAAATGTAGCCTAAGTGAGCATGCGAGATTTAAAGATCTTAAATATTTCAAACTTTCATTTATTTTTCTGTATTTATATGTATACAAGTGCCTTAGTGTCCCACAATTGCGATATACAGCCATCGCACTGCTACGAGCAGGGCTGGCATGTCCATAGTGGCGACCAAGGGTGGCAGAGTAGTGAGAGCGGTCAACCCCCCGTTCCTGACGTTCATCCGTGACACCCAACCCTCCCGCCCCTCCTCATTTTCATCCTCAACACAGCCAACTTTCACTTTGCGACACTTCCGTTTTCACTTTCGGATTGAGGGCAGCGTGATGAGCATTTGCCTAGAGGGCCAGTTCAGCATGCTCCGGCCCTGGCTACGAGTGTGATATTCCGTTTAATACAACATTTTAAAAGAAAATCAAACACAGAGTCTCATAATCTCTTTTGTATGGGAACTACTTTCTTTCGCCATTCATTCACATCTGCAGCTGACCGTCAGAACAGCAGAAACTGTTGCTACTTCACCAAACGTCACATTAGAGCTAGATTTTAAATGATTTTTGATACATGAGTATTGTAGTGTCTACTTGATGACAAAACAGATGATTTTGCTCACATTTTAAGATTATAAGGCTGAATGGCATGAAATGCCATCAGTCTACAGAGATCTCCCAGTATTTATTGGGGAAAATCTAACCCAGAAAAAGCCAAAGAACAGCAAACACTACTAGATTACTATGGCATAAATACAACAATATAAAATACAAAAGAGGGAGATTGACTTAGATTCATTTACCAGTTCTATAATGATTTGTTCAAGTTTCGTTTTAAATTTACGCTCAGAAAACCATTTTCATCCCCCAGTCTCTGTCACCATCTTGTGATGGAACATTCATTCATTCATTCATTTTCTTTTCAACTTAGTCCCTATATTAATCAGGGGTCGCCACAGCTGAATGAACCGCCCACTTATTCAGCATATGTTTTTTTTTTTACACAGCGGATGCCCTTCCAGCTGCAACCTATCAGTGGGAAACATCCATACAAACTCATTCACACACATACACTACAGACAATTAAGCTTAACCAATTCACCTATACTATATGTCTTTGGACTTGTGGGGGAAACCTGGAGCACCCGGAGGAAACACACCCCCCGAACACAGGGAGAACATGCAAACTCCACACAGAAACGCCAATGGACCCAGCCGAGGCTCGAACCAGCGACCTTCTTGCTGTTAGGCAACCGTGCTACCAGCTGCACCACCATGCAGCCCTGTGGTGAAACAATGTAAATAAATACTACTGCAATTAATATTAAATGAATTTATTGATCAATAACATTTAACAAACAGCAATATGAAGACAAGTAAATCAGTCAAAAGAATAACAACCAAGTTTTCATTCAGCATTAAGCAAAACTTAACATTGCAGTCAAATCTATTTGCTCTGGAGTAAATAACAGATGACTGTGACCTAAACATTGCCTTTAGATAGAGCCTAAACAAATAAAATTTTACAGTAGACCAAAATAAAGACACCCACCATACTTTTGAATTAGTAGCCATCAGAGGGCTCACGATGGGCAATATGACAGGCTGATGGCCGCCAACGCACTGAAAATTTTATGAAAACATGTTTTTAAATAGGCACTATCAATAAACTGCAAAGTTGGAACATGCAAAAATAACATCATTTCCAAATTCCTATACACTATTAGATTTAAAGTATTAAAGTTTATGCAAACTATAACCTGGTTTGGGCATGTCTTTGTTTATGCTCTCTCTGATTGAATTCTGCAGTTTGCTGAGGCCGGTCTTATGGAATGTCACATCGAGCGTGACAAGAGGGAGGGCAGACAGACAAAAAAAGAAGCGATTGTTTCCAAGGTTTACAGAGTTTGTTAATGGGTCTCATGAGGGCATTTATGGTGAGATGCACATGCGCTATACTATACTGAGACTCCAGGACTCAAGACTAAATCACTGCCCTACAGCCAGAACCTGACAGCAGGCAAGTTTATTTGAGTTTACTGTAACTAAGACAAATGTGCCGTTGAAAAAAAGACTCTGCATTCCTCTCACAACTGAATATAACAAAGACAGAGAGAGGAATCACGGGTACATGAATAAACTCATTGAATAAACCAGGGAATTATTTTTTTAAAGGGGTGGTCCACTACGATATCATATTTTAAACTTTAGTTCATCTGTAATGTAGCTGTGTGAATATAAACAACATCCCTGAATGTAAAATGCTCAAAGTTCAATGCAAAGAGAGACCTTGGGCCCTATCATACACCTGCAATTGTTGTTTGCTAGTTTCAGCTCGGCGCAAGAGTCGTTTTGACGTTTTGCACCACGCTGTTTAAATAGCGAAAGCATTTGTGCTCATATGTGCGCCCATAGGTGTTCTGATCTAAAAAAGGAGGTGTGTTGAGGCGCATTGCTATTTTGAGAAACTTAAATAGATGGTTCAATAGACCAGATCAGCTGGTTTATTGTCCAGTGCAGAGCGCGTTAGTTGTGCACCTCGCTTAAATATTGCTTAATACACACAGGATGTACAGCAATACACAAATATCTTTACAAATGAAAAATAATTAAAGCAGGGTTGTCCAAACTACGTCCCGCGGGCCATCTGTGGCCTGCAATCAGTTTTGTGGCGGCCCGCGAGGCTTTTTATAAATATCAATAGAATCTGGCCCGCTATACACAAAGGAACGTAATTCAATAAATAACCACCGGGTGTCGCTATGACATGCCTTCAATTAGGCAGCAGTTCCTGTTATTACTTAAAACGAACCGAACTCAGTTTTTTGAACACACTTCGTTATTATTGTTCATTTATTCATTTGCTGGAAATTAGAACTGAATTTAGAAATAGTTTTGAAACAAATCTTTGCGCTTAACAAAGGAAATTAATTATTTATAGGCTAATGGATGTCTGTGCGTACAACACGTTTCCCTATCCACGAGAGTGAAATCGAAAGTAAACAATGGGGAGGCTCATTTCTCATTCTCGCGCTGTAGATGCTCTGTTTAACTGTTTTCTCTCTAGTGAAGGGTTCAGTTTTTCCACTTACAAAGTCTGCCATTTAAATAGCAAATGCGCTATGGCGCGGCACAACTGACTCTTAAAGGGAATGGGAGATGAGACTCTGATTGGTTTATTCTCAAAACACACCTATAACTCATTAAGAGAATAAGCTCAACCCTGTTATACCATGCGCCATGGCGCAAAGAGGATTTTTGCATCCTTAAAATAGCAAAAATGGATTCTGACACACCCTTAATGCGTTTGCGCCCTGCGCTTTGGACTTTGCACATGGATCGTCAAAATAGAGCCCCTTGGCTTTTACAGAGTTAGCTTAGCAAAGCCTTCAATGAATGAACTTTGGGGTTTACAAAAAAAATACATCCGTGCCAGTGAGATCACAAAGGTATTTTTACCGCGCACACACACTGCACATCTAAGGGGCGTGGCCTGAGGCGCTGTAATGTTATAGCAGAGAAAACTAAAACGCTGCCCAAACGCTGCTATTTCTACAAAGCTTCTTCTGTTTCTGTATTTGGGCCTCCAAAGGACACGACACATGTGCTTACAGTTCAATACTAATTATGTTCCAGAGAAATATAAAATGCAAGCATTTGACAAAGCACAGCTTTGTCTGTCTCTCCCAGTTCAGTGCTGGATTCGGTTAAAATCTCCTCAAAGGAGCAGCTCCAACCATAATAGATGAAGCTGTGGATTGAGTAAAATGTATTATGACATGCAAGGATGTAAACAACAGGAAATGCTGATTGGCACCACTGACAATTTAGCTACAAATTCATATTTATCAGTCACTGTAAACACACACTTCACCAGAGCATGCAGTGTCTCTATAGGCAGCTTTTTTCATGCAATCTACATCTTAGATAATGAACTTGCAAAAAATATGTGAACGATTCATTTTACTTACATATGCATGTTCCGAATATATGTAAAAGACGTCATGTAACGCGTTGAGTTAAAAAATACAGAACTCGTGTTGCATCTCCCGCTTTATTCTTCTGTCAACAGCGTCACTGTATATTACAGAAAAATAACTTAATCCGAGCATCAGAGAAAAATTTAAATAAACATCGGTCCCGCACACATGCGCTTCTCATGTTACACTCGTCAACAGACACTTCACACACATACACACACACACACACACACACACACACATACATACAAGGGCGAGCTCTCTTAAAGGAGCCTCACCTCATTTTCACTCATTACAGACACTTGTCAGGTTTTATTTTAAAGAGCAGACATGAGATTGACTGACTGTTTACATGGCACAAAAGCGTGTGCTTGTAGGGGCGTGACGTGGAGCCGATTCGCCAATCGCAGCACATTTTGTTAGATGACCAATCAGCGTCTCCTGAGGGCGGGCCTTTCGAGGGAACTAGGAAATATGACAGTCATTTTCCTGTTAGCAGAGTAGCTGTATGTAATCAAAGTAAGATATATGAAAAAATAACGTGATTTTCTTTATGTAAAACATGAGCACACATTGCTCTGCATCTTATAAACACAATCAAACCTTAAAATTACATTCGGGACCACCCTTTTAAAGTTTTTCTTTTTTTAAATCCATTTATTAAAGATCCCCTATTATGGTTTTTTGGAAAATAAGCTTCCATGCAGTGTGTAACAGCTCTAACTGAATGAAAACATCCAGCTGAGGTTTAAATCTGAAAGTGCACCGTGATTAAAACTATTGACTCTTTAGCAAAATAGTTGAAGCAGATTCGAATAAATGAATCATGTTGGGTCGGATCTTTGCTAATAGCATCGACGCGATACATCACCAAATATGTAGTCTCTTCAGACTCTAGCGAAGCGTGTGGGATCACGGGACTGATCATGACACGAAGATGACGATCCCTGACATGGAGATTCGGCTGTGGAGAATAAAGGGTTAAAGCTCATTTTCAGTTGGCGCCAATGGCGTAGTGGTTAGTGTGTCGACACATGCACTCCAGTGCTCACGATGACATGAGCTCAATTCCTGCCTCAAGGTCCTATGCCAATCCTTCCCCTCCCTTTGCTCCCCACACTTTCCTTTCTATACTCTCTGTCCTGTCCATTAAAGGTGAAAACCCCTAAAAATAATTAAAAAAAGCTCATTTTCACAATAATACCACAGTATAGCCAACCTAGTGTTTTTCCTGTCATTTTTCTGATTATTGATACAGTAACCTACACTGCAACACAGGATTCGTCAGCTGTTTGCTATTAAAGAAAGGAGCAGCAAAGACTACTATGTTTGGGACTTTGTCAGACTTTGACAGGGACTTTGTCAGTAACTGTTACAGTTCATATGGACCAGTTTCTTCTTCCTTCAGATCATAACATGTAAATGTAATTATAATTGTTGCCTCCTTTTGTGTAGTTTGCAAAATATCTATTTAATAATGTGTTGTAAATTGTAATCGCTCTGCATGGTTTGTAATAACAAATCTATTATAGATCAGTGCTTGTACTGTATCAGGTTAAATCTTTATGGGCTATTTCACATATTGCGTCCAAAACCACGTTGAAAATGTGTCCCGTACTTCTTATTTTGTGTATGTAAATGCTTTTCTGAACTCGCGATCCTCTGCTGTTTGCCTTTGCTATGGTCAATATTAGGTGTTCCTCACACCTGCGGCGGGGTAATTTTTTTTACTTTTGCCACTGTGTGGACTAATACTGAATGTGTGTCATTGTTATTACTTGGGGTTAGGGTTAAGAGTACTCTAATATGCTGGTGTTTAACTGCATTGCTTTAATGCATTCCTGCATTGGGCTCACACATACTCTGTGTGCTACTTCATAGCAGTGGTGGGCGTTTTTCTCTGTCTCACGTTGAACCCAGTCGACCAATCACAACAGACTGAGTCAGCGGACCAATCACAGCAGATTAGCCTCACGCAAAGGAAGGGTTTGAGTACAAATGAATCGCTGAGTCATTTTTTTCAGTGTACAATACTTAATTGGCTGTTTCAAATGCCAGCAGTTGTTCTGCAGGTTGTGCATTAAAGAGTACAGTTGCAAATATACATGATTTTTCAGAAATCAGGTTTTTACATTGAGTATTGAAGATTTCAATAGTAAAAAAAACAACTGTAATAATTTTTAATATGGCAAAAAATTTAAACAACCTCTTCATATATCACCCTTTTAAAATATGAGACTGTTAAGAGATAGTGTCAATTTAACTGGCCACGCAATGGATGGAAACATAATAAAGAGATATAGTACTATATTCCAACTCTTTATCTGCGTTACATGGTTTTTACAATGATTAAAGAGATCATCTTCAAGACTTTCTGTGTGGAATGTGAACAAAATTTATAGTAAAATCACTATAAGAGAAGCAAAGGTTTATGAATAGCTACTCATGCACTGAAGTAGAGCTGAATAAGTTGGCAGAGAAGCTGTGTAAACTTGCTTAGAGAAACGCTGAGTCAGTTTAATGGTGAAGGGATAGACCGAATAGTCGTATTGATGGAAGGTTTGCGAAGAAATTGTAAAATCCCTTGTGAAAATATTTTGTAGTATTTTCAAAATACTGTATTTTATTTTGATACTTGTTGTGGCTGCTGTATTTTGTAGTTTATTTTGGTACATGTAAAACTGAGGTATTTGGTATTTTATTTTAAAGTACATTTCATTTTTATTTTTGCCCATCCCTGTTTGTGAATATACTGGCAGTAGCACTTGCCCTGCTATAATAATGAAAGAGAAAGTGGTGATGTGACCAAGTATGGTGGCTCAAATATGGCTCTGCATTATTATACCGCACAGCAGTGAACACACTCACACCATGAACACACATGCGGAGCAGTGGGCATTAGGGCTGTGCGATAAATTGAAATCGAATCGCAACCGCAATTTGAAAACTTACCATTAGTTGATCGTTAGAGGCTGCAATGTGAAATGTATAAGTATTATTTAATTTCCCCTGCCCAGAGCAAATGCGTGACTGTCGTCTGTGTGTGACAGTCTTACTAATCAATTGAGTGAGCACACTTTAGTTCTGCCCAATCAGAATTGCGCAACCAAACTATGCGGAACGCCCAAAACTAAAAAAAACAAACAAACAGTAAAGCGTGGACAAGTGGGATAACGGCGTCTTCTGCTTCAGAAGCATTAATAGATGAATTAATATCAAAGAAAAAGAGCATTGGTAATATGTGAATATATTGGCTTTAAAGACACCAAACAAAAGCGGGTAATTTTTAGAAGCTGTTGCAGAATTGTTGCCACGACTTAAAGATTATTGAGGTGAAGCTTGACTACAAAAGTAAATCTCAAATCAAAACGCAATATATGTAAAAAAAAATATCGCAATTAGATATTTTCCCTAAATCGCACAGCCCTAGTGGGAATCAACATTGGGCATCACATCAACATTGCCATAAACTGTACATATACAAGGGTTAGACGATGAAACTAAAACACAAATTAATTTAGTGTGGAAATTTCTCTTGGACTGTGAACAATGTCAGACATGTAGTGTTCTCTGATGAGTACACCTTCATTGTCTCTTCCACATCCGGGAGAGTTATAGTTTGGAGAAGCCCCAAGGAAGCCACCCAGACTATTGCATGCTCAGAGTGAAGCATAGTGGTGGATCAGTGATGGTTTGGGCTGCAATATCATGGCATTCCTTAGACCCCATACTTGTGCTAGATAGGTGCATCACTGCCAAGGACTACCAAACCATTCTGGAGGACCATGTGGATGCAAAGGTTCAAACATTGTATCCTGAAGGCAGTGGTGTGTATCAGGATATCAATGCATCAATACACATTTACATTACATTTACATTTAGTCATTTAGCAGACGCTTTTATCCAAAGCGACTTACAAATGAGGACAAGGAAGCAATTCACACAACTATAAGAGCAGCAGTGAACAAGTGCTATAGACAAGTTTCAGGTGTGTAAAGTCTAAGAAGCTAAGCATTAGTAAAAAGTTTTATTTATTTATTTATTTATTTTTGAGAGAGATAGAGAGAGAGAGAGAGAGAGAGAGAGGGCACAGTTAGTGGTATAGCCAGAGAGGCAGTTGCAGATTAGGAAGGAAAGTGGAGACTAAATAGTTGAGTTTTTAGTCGTTTCTTGAAGACAGCAAGTGACTCTGCTGTTCTGATGTAGTTAGGGAGTTCATTCCACCAACTGGGCAGATTGAATGTGAGAGTTCGGGAAAGTGATTTCTTCCCTCTTTGGGATGGAACAACGAGGCGACGTTCATTCACAGAACGCACGTTTCTGGAGGGCACATATATCTGCAGAAGTGAGAGCAGATATGAAGGAGCCAAGCTATAGGTCACTTTGTAAGCAAACATCAGAGCTTTGAATTTGATGCGGGCAGCAACTGGCAGCCAGTGCAAACGGGTGAGTAGCGGAGTGACATGTGCTCTTTTGGGTTCATCAAAGACCACTCGTGCTGCTGCGTTCTGAAGCAGCTGAAGAGGTTTGATAGAACTAGCTGGTAGCCCGGCTAGCAGAGAGTTGCAATAGTCCAGTTTGGAGAGAACAAGAGCTTGAACAATGAGTTGAGCTGTATGTTCAGATAGGAAGGGTCGGACCTTTCTGATGTTGTAGAGTGCGAATCTGCAAGATCGAGCAGTTCTCGAAATGTGGTCAGAGAAGTTCAGTTGGTCATCAATTGTTACTCCAAGGCTTTTTACCATTTTGGATGCAGTGATGGTTGCTCCGTCCATCTGGATTGAAAAGTTATGGTGAAGAGTCGGGTTGGCAGAAACTTCAAGCATTTCCGTTTTCGTGAATACACACAGCAAGACTGGTGACTGATTGGAAAGTAAAATTGAACATCTCCCATGGCCTGCACAGTCACCAGATCTAAATATTATTGAGCCACTTTGGGGTGTTTTGGAGGAGTGAGTCAGGAAACGTTTTCCTTCGCCAGCATTACGTAGTGTTGGATTATTTATCAAATCCATGGGTGTTCAATAAAAAAAGGTCAGGAGAGGTTTTCTTCAATGTCAAACATACAAGTAATTTATTGGATACTAATGAATAATTCGATTCACAGAATTCTAGTATCTTCAATGCAATGCAAAATTTACATTCAGTAGGTGCACAACAAATTTCATTTGCTGATTCTTTGCTGATTTGCTGATTCATTTGCACTTTTATACATAGCTGATATTAACAGTTGGAGTTTAGTGGAATTCGTCACTTGTCAATCATTCTCCAGTCCTCCTTTGGCCGCACCCATACATACGTCCTCTTTTTTTACTAATTCTCTGCACAACGTCACTTCTCAACTGCAAATTCTGTGCTCACAGGAAGTTTCGCTGCAGAGCTCAAGTTAATTGTTGACAATCAGGCCTTTGCATTTCTATCAGCTTCATCTACTTCTGCAAAAAATGCTTCATTAGTATGCAAAACATATCACACTCAACACTAGAAGTTCAGTTAATATATCACCTTTAAGCAATACAAATACAAATGTTTAATGAAAAGAAAAATAGACAAAAATAATTTAAAAAACATTCCTTTTCACAACAGTAGTGACTCTGCCACCATTTTGCAAGAAGAATGGCTCAAAATCTCTCCGGCCACTGTGCAGGACTTGTATATGTCATTCCTAAGATGAACTGATGCTGTATTGGCCACAAAAGGAGGCCGTACACCATACTAAAAAAATATTGTGGTCTAAAACCAAGTATTTCATAGTCTAACCCCTATATATGTATTGCCATACTAAATCCCTTCAAGAGTTATCATGTCAGAATTACTGAATATCTGTGTGTGCAGATAAGATTTTAGCCAGCCATGGCGCATTATGCCTAAAAACTTACCAACAGTTTTGTCATTTTTCCTGGACCCGCATTTTCAAAATAGCCCAATTGTGCAGAAAAAATGCAACCCTGGCAACATTGCTACCTAGAAGTTTCAGTGCAACTTGTGTTACCTTGAATAAGGCAGCCTTGCTGTTGTGAGCAGAAAAGCATTTTTTTATGTGCTCATCTACTCTGTCTGCAAATCATCGCCGCAAGTATACAGCATGTGAAGGATGTGAGGCTCTGTTCAGGAAGCAGGTATTAGGCTGCATCAGCACCTGAGGTGGAGAACCAGTCTCGCTGAGAGCGCTTTTAGCATAACCACAACTTCATTGATAACTTTGAAAAGGCTGTCATGAAAAATCAATACGAGTTCATCATAGAAATTAGATGCACCTCGCCGGTGAAATGCCTTATGGGTAGAAATGCAGAACCGAATTGGATTTCCCTCTCTCTTTAGGTTTTATCGACAGCATGTGTGCTCCAAGATCTGTTGAACAGCATCCAAATGAATTCAGCAGACATTCGGTTTTCAGCTCAAAGCAAATTTTTGCAGTCAACCTCACTGACACCAATTAGAGTGGTATATGGATCACAGCTGACGCTTCTCGAATGCTCGGAATGAATCAGGTGCTTTTGTTCCTTGTAGGCCTTTGCTTTGAACTCTTACGAAAAGTTTTTCTTTTCACGAGCAGCTTGAAAGAGTTGATGAGTTTGTCATCCTATGATTAAAAAGTAATAATTGTTAACAGTTTCATTTTCAGTGCATTTCCAAGGAAGCATAATGTATTTAGCGTTCATTGAAGATTTATAATTGTAGATCTCTCTGAACTCTCCTAACTAGCAGTGTTTGCATCATTCATCACTCTATTTTATGTACATGCAATCTTCTGCATTAATTCCACTCTTTGTGCTGTAGGTTTGAGTAATACCTCAGATTATATGAAAAAAAGGTGATTTATCATATTTCTACCATATTTAAACCACATTGCTAATGATTTTTTAAGTTTATACAATATCTGTGTAGCTAACATTCTGTTAATATGAATAGCATGTGGCTAGTGTGCTTTAAATAGTATGTTGCACGTAGTGTGCTACTTGCATTTTTAATACTGTTAATACTGTATTAAATCTTTAATACAATTTGTTGATCACTTTTTTCTAGCATGGTTAGCTCATGCGATTGTGTCCCATTTACACTAATATGTTTTAGTTTTAAAACTGTGTTTTACACTAAATATATATATATTTTTTAACTTGTTCAAACTACTTATTTAAAATGAGCTAAAACAACACAAATCTTGAGATTTCGTTGGGACAACTTAATTTTTTATGTTAAATCCACATAAATTTGTTAGGTTAGGTTAGGTTAACCTAATCAATTTGTGTTGGGACAACATAAAAGAATTGTGTGGAACACTGCATTTTTTACAGTGTAGAATGAAAATGGCCCACGCCACACATCTAGCATTTCTGAACAGTTTTTCGTCCACAATGCACCGCTGAAAACGCGCATCATGTGACCATACACACACTCTGGCATGCTGGCATCTGGCATGCAGATGCGCACATCTGAGCTTCAGGCAGCTTTGAGCACACCTCCCCGGGTGATAGCAGCGGAGGTCAAACAGTTCATCAAGGATCTTTCGCTAAATTTCATCTCACTGTTGTTGTTAAATGTGATATTTAATTCATCTTGCCTCTATCTAATGGTCTTTTGAATATATTACTAGTTCTCAAATTGACTGATTGCTTGCCTTTATTTCCTATATTGTATAAACTTATGTTGCGTTATTTTTTATAATGGCCCTTGTGGATTATTAAAACTGATATTTAGCAAAAAAGACAGCGTGTGTTTCATATTTTTCAAAGAAAATGAAAGGAGGCAGTAATGTTATACGCTCCATCTTGTTATAAATATGCAAACAGTGAAGGTGATGATCATATAAATATGTAATTAAACGATGCCTTAACATTTTTAGTGTCTGTTAAGTCATCAAAAGGAAAATAGGCAGTTCCTTATATCATGTTTTCATTTTATTGTTAAGATTGTGAAACAATGTAGCCAGGGTGCAAATGATGTTATTTCAAGAGTTCACTCTTAGCTGATAATCAATAAAGCATAATTGGCATGCTGTCCCGGGACAGAGCCCTGAGCTCGTAATATCTTCGAGCTCGGGGCTCCCTCCCGTTAGCAGGGCGAGAGGAGAGTTCGAACTCAGGAGGTCTCCAGAACTCCCCTGCTTGTCGCCGTGTGAGAAGTGTAAACTAAGGTTGTCTTAGGTGAAAATTTGGATTAGTTGGTGGTTGATGGCTATGGTGTATGTTTTTGGACGGTGGGAGGAAACCGGAGAACCAGGGGGAAACCCACGCGAACACATTGAGAACATGCAAATTCTGAACAGAAACGCCAGCCAGCCTGATAGGAGGTTGTACAAGCACCATTCTTGCTGTGAGGCAACAATGCTAGCCACTGGTCCACTGTGTTGTCCTATCGGAAAAAGGGTGAGAAGTAGGGGTGGAAGGGGTAAAGCTTCAAGATGAAGATAACTGGAGTGAAAAACTCAGATTATTTATAATGTCTCCGTAATCATCTAATAGGGCAGATTACGTAGCTAATGAGGTGCCTGCCGTGTTGATCATAAGCACATGATCCTCTCGAAATTTTATAAATAAACCGCACAAAGTACACACAGAAATTTTTACCTGTGTCCTTGTGTCCTTGTGTCCTTGGGAGTTTGTTTTCCAAGTTTTTCAAACTTGTGAAGAGTGAACTTACAAGGAAAAGATGCAGGACTGAACTTTATGTAGGCTACATAATATTGAGGGAAAATAAAACCCAGTCAGATAGGTGAACGTCTGCAGCCATGCCTCCGTTTTCCCCCATCCACACTGACTCAGAGCAGCAACATTTTAAAACTAAAAAGGCCTCTCCAGCATTTTCAAATAGCTCCATTTTCAGGGCTTGAAAACTCTGGGGTAGTGTGCACAGAAGGCGTAACTGTACCAAAACATATGCGATTTAAAACTAATGCATATTAGTGTAAACATGGCCTTCAAGGGCCATAAACACCTACCCTGTCTCAGCAGGGTGTTTTCACACGTCTAGTTTGAAAAAAGTCAGGAAAGTGGGTGAGTCCAGCCCTGTTTATCTGGGAGAAAGAGGGAAGGGTTTGCATGAAAAGGGAGTTTCATTACGTGCACTACAGATGATTTTCACAGCGGCAACACAAACACAGACGCATGGGAGATAGACAGTGATTCAAAGAACAGCATTTACATCGGATCTGTAAGCTGTGTGGAAGTGGAGGATTTTCAGTCCATAATATTGTAGAGATATTACTGTAAACTTAGTAACTAAATCTAAGGAATGTCTTTAAAAACTGAGAGTACTGCTGACAATACTAACTAACTTTGCCATCTGAATAAACATAAGCAACGATCATTGATCACACATTTACCAAATCTGTCGAGACAGAACAATCAACACCAACTGGAGCCACATCTTTTTTTTAAAAAAGACGACGTGGGACAAATACGGACTTCACCATTTCCAGATGCGAATAGCTCTCTCTGTAAAAAATGTTCCTTACAAACCTATTTTTGTCGCGTGTCAGCAGACCACTGTAATCAACACGCGAGTGGTGCTCTCATAGCAGGGAAATGGAAACAAAACCTTTGTTTTCTAAACGCTGACAACCAATGTCTTCGAACAATTTTTTTTCTACTTGTTTATATTATGGTTGGCAATACAACACGCGGTCTCTCTGAACACTGTAACAGGTAAAAGGAGTCTTCGAAGCTATGCTATGCATATTAATAAAGTTGCTCTCGTTCATAATAGAGTGCACTGATTGGTTCGAACCAAGTCTTTTTAGTGGTGGAAAGAGTACTAAAAAATCATACTCAAGTAAAAGTACCATTACTTGCCTAAAAATGTAGTGCAAATAGAGTAAAAGTATCTGTTGTAAATATTACTCAAAGTATGAGTAAAAAGTAGACCTTTCAAAAGTACTCAATAATAGTGAGTGGTGAGTATCACGCTGCTAAAAACTGATGCGTTTACATGTTATTTGTGGATGTGTGTAAACGTAACATTCTGTAGTGCATCTAGTTATTGCCCAACAGGCACACAACATCTTAAGATGTTACTGTTAGGTTAGATTTAGGTTGTGATTTCAGGGGACCAAAATTCTACGTCTAGCCAGCATCTAAGGACAATGTTATTTTGATGTCCAATAATGATGTCAAATGACGTTGATATTGGTCGATTTTAGGTTGTTAGAAAGTAACCAAAATCCAACGTTGACCCAACATCTAAAACCAACATCATACTGACGTCAAATACTGATATTTATTCATCAGGTATGGCAACCAAAATCCAACGTCTGATAAATGTCAATAGCGGTAATGCCCACACAACGTCAAGCTGTTACATCATTAGACATTGATATTTGGTTGGTTAAAGGTTGGACATTGACGTTGGCCAGATGTTGAGTTCTGACGTCAACTCGATTTTCATTTCCAAACAAAATGCAACGCCCCCATGACGTTGGGGTACAACGTCAATCTGACGTCATGTTGACGTCTTGTGCCTGCTGGGTGCCATTTCGGTCAACAAACAGTAAACCTCCGTCATCTTCTCATCAGTGACAGGCATCTAAACCGTCTCTCGGTCAATGCGTGTAAAGACTTTGGACATCTTCTTGGACACTTTGAATACTTCCAAACAGTTTGCTGCAATTATAAATTGCCCATGTCTTGAAGTAGTTCGCTGTGCTGCGATTTACTTTCTATGTGGGATTTGACTGGACTCGCAGGACTGATTTTTCTAATCCCCTTAGACAAGAAAAAAGTAGTGACTGCAGGTTGAAGGAATGTAGTGGAGTAAAAGTACCGATACTGCACTAAAAATGTACTCAAGTAAAATTGCACATTTTAAAAACTACTCGGTAAATTAAGATTCCTGAGAAAAAGTACTCAATTACAGTAATTTGAGTATTTGTAATAAGTTACTTTACACCACCGAGTCTTTCTCATGAATTAATGAATAGATGTGCTGAAAAAGAATGATCAGTGGAAACAGCTTCATGGCAAAGGCTGTGAATACTTATGTGATTTTTCAGGTTTATCATTTTTAATGAATTTGCAACAATTTCAAACAGTCTTTTTTTCACATTGTGATTATGGGGTATTGTGTGTAGACTTTTGAGAAAATAATATAATCCATTTTGGAATAAGACTGTTACAAAAAAATGTGGAAAAAGTGAATCGATATAAATACTTTCAGGATGCACTGTAATTTTATTCACAAATGCACTATGCATTTCTCCTTAGCAATGTTTTCTGTTCAAAAACATTTCAAAATTATATTTAAGCTGTTGGCCGTAACATCTCTTGGGCTTATGAACAGTTTTACGAAGTGGATTTAAAAAAAAACACTCGTGCGTTTTGTATGTATATTTTACATAGGCTTGCCGCATGATAATCCAATTATTCTTTGATTTAAGCCTCTTTTGATGTCCCTGGTTTGTCCTCGGGTGCATGCGATCCCTACAGGTGAGACTCTCTTCAAAGGCCCCGTCAAGACAGGCCATTCCAGATAAGGATGATTATTGCAGCTCATCCCGGAATGAATTCCAAAGGTCAAGTGTCCTGAGAACTGCCTGCTCAAATACTGAGGCAATGAAAAAAAAAATGCAATGAAAACCTTCACTGTTGATATCAAGTCATTCGGATTCAGATTAGTCACAGAGCCTGAGCACCGCATCGCAGGATGTTTTGGTCCACAGCCAGGGAAGTTAAGATGGTATGAAATCAGCAGAGAGGACGTTCCACTCCAAATGGCTAATAAAGTGAGGCCAAGATGTCGATTTAACTCATGCATTAAAACCATCGATCTAATCCCCTTCAGTTCCAAGTATTGTCCTGGGAAGACACACACAGACAAATGCAGACAGGTTTGTGCAAGACAGATTATTTATAGTTTTGTTTTAGTAACTATAGAATTAATTTTGTGAGGATGTACATGTTTTTGTTGTTGTTGTTGCTTTTTTAATTCTATGGAAGTACAATGATTAGATTATATGTTTATATCTTTTAAATTAATCCTGTTTAGGGTGGTGCAAAACGTCGCGGATATAACTGAGAATGCGGGTGGTGTGGGAGGTGTCACGGGTGCCACCCGCTCTATTCTGCCGCCCTAGGCGCGGATATAACTGCTGAGGACGCGGATGGTGAGGGTGGTGACACGGACGCCACCCTCGCTATTCTGCCGCCCTAGGCGCGGATATAACTGCTGAGGACGCGGATGGTGAGGGTGGTGTCGTGGACGCCACTCTCTCTATTCTTCCTCCCTAGGCGCGGATATAACTGCTGAGGACACGGGTGGTGGGAGAGGTGTCGCGGACCCTACCACCCTAGGCCGCCTAGGTTGCCTTTATGGATGCGCCGGCCCTGCCTACTTGTGGCTGAAGTCCCTCCCACTTGGAGGTCTATGGGCTGCCGCGATACTTACATAATTAATAGGTAATAAAGTGTAACCAAGGTGTCAGTTTAACTTGTGTATTAAAACCATATTGGTCTGCTTCCATTTTGATTCAAAAATGTCCTGCAAAAACACAAACACACACACGTACTGTTTGTACAAAACAAATTATTCAAACTTTCGAATCCACATGCTTTATTCATTGGTCATAAAATAATAATCAAGGAACGAGCTGGAAATCTGACTATTTATTGAGTTACGTTCCGGTTAGCCACGTTTAGCCTTTATCGTCTCCACTAGCCGCAGGGATGATGCTCACATTGCAGTTCTTCCCTTGTGCAGGAATATTAATCCAGCCAGTAATTCCTTTGATAAAGTTGCTCTTTCAAAAGTCTCCGTTCAAGGCTTTGGGGGAAGGCCGACTTTGAATACCAATGAAGCGATGCTTTCTAAATTGAAAGGAAAAACAAAGGAGTGAAATGAGAAACTCCAAGAAACGTTGCAGGGTTTGTAGTTCGCCGCTAATCACAGACTGTTAGGATGTAGATGAGGTTTGTGTGCCTTTGTCAGGCAAAGGTGAGGGTGACCGTGTGTTTCAGAGGCTTTTTCGAGACAATGAAAACAATTCTCTTGATTTATGGGTAGAAAGAGACGCTCTCTGGAGATGGTGGAGGAGAAAGGTTTCTCTAAAATTAGAGCGGGTATTATGTGGCGTGTTATAGCTTTATCGCACACCCTCACGCTGCAGAATAACTCTGTTAATCAAAGCCGGTGTCATGTCAGACCACCGTGGCAGATCTGCTCCACATACACAGATGTTCATCCTGACCTGATGTGTTTTCTTGTTGTGGGCAAGGAGGTTTATCATGCCTGGAGAGGAAGCCATCCGTTAGCATTCCCATTCATCTCAATGGCAGATGCAACGCACTGCAGAAAATCTAACGTGTAGTGATTACATGAAGCAAACTTGTGTGTGGAATATGCAGCATCTGAATGCTTGGAAAAAAGTATATTTGGTGCTATTATGCAGCTTGTGCAATTTAGTTCCCTTGCTTTTTTACAAATGCTTTATGCTAAAAAAAAATTATAATACATATATATTCTTTATATATTGATAAATTGCTGTATGATAAATATTTAGAAGTAATATAATACATTATCATAATAATGTACTGTATTTTTCCTAATGCCAGAATCTAAAATGTAAAGATAATATATTAATATTACATTATAAATTATGTAATTTTTTGCACATTATATTATATTATATTATAATATATATATGCAGCCATATCGCACTGCTACGACAGTTTGATAGCATAATCGTGTATATAAAAAAGAAAATCAAAGATGGACAGTCTAAAAATCCTTTTGTGCAAGCAACTACTTTCTTCCGCCATTCCTTCATATCTGCAGCTGACGTCTGAAGAACAGAAACCATTGCTACTTCACATCACTTTAAAGTTATTTGCATGATTCTCTTGCGTAATATCTATAGCAGCGATATTTGTCAAACTGTAGAGTGTCCTCTGCTTGTCACTGTATTTGAGCGGAGTAATACACAAGGGTGAAGGGTGAAGAGGCGGTATGAGGGCTGTTATTTGCAGAATATCACACGGCTATCAGCCAGTCAGATTCAAGAACCAGACAGATTTATATATATATATATATATATATATATATATATATATATATATATATATATATATATATATATATATATATATATATATATATATATATATATATACAGTGCATCTGGAAAGTATTCATAGCGCTTGACTTTTTCCACATTTATGTTACAGCCTTATTCCAAAATGGATTAAATTAATTTATTTCCTCAAAATTCTACACACAATACCCCATAATGATAATGTGAAAAAAGATTTTTTTTAATTGTTGCAAATTTATTAAAAATAAAAAAAAGCACTGAGATCCGGTGGCAGGTCTTGAGATTGTCTGGCCAAATAAAAAGCTCGCGGAGCTGCTGCTGACTGCCTGGAGCTCAGAGTCTAAAGCAAGTTTTTAAAGACATGCTATCCTTATACATAAACTGCGGATTTAACTTTAAAAAACTACATTCTCCCTTGAAAAACTCTTAAACTTGATTTTGTAGCATAATAAATGAGTATTATCTAATTTTGTGCATTTCCCGTCCATCATTAACCATTCTATCATTAACCATGGAATATACAATCCCAATATTTATTAGTTCATTTATTTACATTTAGCATTATATATAATAATGTTTTCAGTGGATTTTGCAGTGCGATGCAGTCCTTTCAATCTACTTATGTGACTGTCCTGTTCTACAGTCTATTTTATTGGGGCTCTTGGAGTAGAGCTGGAGATGAACATGCTCATCAGCAGAGCAGACATTGCCTTTGGAGTAGGCTAGAACCATCTGGAGGATGTAAAAGAGCGAAGACTGAAGACCAAGCTGGAGTGACGTGCAGGAGTGAGGAACAAGTCCTAAACTAGGCTGATTCGGTCCTGCCGCTGCAGAAAGCTCCGCAGGAAGCCAATCATGCCAGCTGCCATAATACCTAATTCATCAACCATGTGCTGAGGCACTGCTGACCTTTAGTGCATGAGGAACCTACTCTTCGCCTTATCAGGAGATTGATTCTGTGCAGTTTCAACTGGATTCTGGATTTCACAAACCTTCTGGTTATAACACCTGCACATTAGATCCTTTTGTGAAATTATGTAGTATGTTTTATTGCTAATTTTTTCCTAATGTTTACTCTAAGCATATTACAGTCATCTTTTCATTCATTTGTATATCTAGCAACCTAGATATCCTTTAGACACTACCTTACAACATACCCTAACATACATCTACCCTATACCTAACATCTACTATATAGTGTATGAAGAAAAATTGTATGTGAACTAAGTACTGTAGTGCTTCTGAATTCATAATATTCTAAAAACACTAGGCGAGACGTTCCCGCATGACATACTACTTCCACTGACATTCTCTAGTGCACATTCAGATGACACTATACTATCCTATGAGACCATGTGAGAGGATCTGAGAATGGTGTGAATGTATGATGTCAGAATTCCATCTATACTACTCAGTTTACAGGTTTACAGATGCTTGAAATGAAGCCTTCAAATGACAGGTTGTTGAGGTTTAGGACTTGACTTTAGTTAGTATTCTAGATTCTTTGCGACAGAGGGTTTTGATTCAATAAGCAAGAAAGACCTCAGATTTTTCTGAATGTAGAAACAAAGTTATTAGTTATCAAATTGTGTAATCAGCTATGCAATATTTTAGTTTTGTGACTTTGTAAAAATTATCACGTTGTGAGGAAATATAGAATTGTGTAAAAGAATTGTGTATCATTGGCTTAACAGTCGAAACTAAATTAAAAAAAATAATAATATAATGCAGAGGTGTACAAACTCAATCCTGGAGGGCCGGTGTCCTGCTGAGTTAAGCTCCAACTAAAGTCCAAGTTACTCCAAGTTAAACTCTAGGTGTAGCTCCAGCACACCTGCCAGGAAGTTTCTAGTATAACTAGTAAGAGCTTGATTAGTTGGTTTAGATGTGTCTCATTAGGGTTTCAGCTAAACTCGCCAGGACACTGGTCCTCCAGGACTGAATTTGGACACACCTGATATAATGCATATATAATGTAAAAAGCAAGGGACCCAGAATTGAGCCTTGTGGTTCTCCACGGTGTACTTTTGAGAGCTACGATGCCTCTTCATGCTCATTTTCATCCTACTGTATATAAAATAAACTTTTTGAATGGGCTTGAAATAGGTTAAAATTCAAATATAGAAGCTTACCAACTCAGATAGTATGCAATTTCATACAGACATTCAGTGTTTTCCTAGTAAACGAGTCAACAATGTTGAAAACCTAATAAAAAGCACATATTGCTGTTTTTTTAAGTGAGCACCCATAGAACACTCAAGTAACTTGGCTGTCTACTTGTACTTTCTCAACAGTTGACATTGTTTTTCTTGAAACTTGCTTTATGAATAAAGGAAAAGAAGTGCATTTTACACTAGCTTGTGTTGGTTTTCTCCAGGTGCTCCGATGTACCCCACAGTCCAAAGACATGCGGTATAGGTGAATTGGGTAAACTAAATTGGCCGTAGTGTATGTGTGTGAATGCAAAACTGTATTGGTTTTTCCCAGTGTTGAGTTGCGGCTGGAAAGGCATCAGCTGTGTAAAACATATACTGAATAGGTTGACAGTTCATTCCGCTGTGGCGACCCCTGATTAATAAAGGGACTACGCTAAAAAGAAAGAATAAGAATAGCTTGTTCAGTGAACTTAATTAAATAATAATCTAAAGCCTCTCCATTCAGTTATTTTAGTTCCATACCACAAGACTAAAACTATCTTACATAATGTTTTGGTGAACTAAATTAATGAAACTGGGACTTTGTTAATAATTTGTTCATTTAATTACATTTTTTTTTTACATTAAGTAGCATCAAGAATTATTGCATTAATAAAGCTATAGCCACGAGCACTCCAAGCATGAGTGAAATTGTTAAATAAAATTTTTATCAGTTCAAGTGGATTGAACATAATAAAAACAAAATGTCCACAATGTTCTAGAATTGTGTTGTTTCAGTAATTTGAACGTGCAGAAAACAATTGAGGGCACCATGGAGATCAAGAAAAATACAATTATAAATGCTTGATATTAAGTAATGTAATCTTCATTGTTTAGAATTTTAGTTATGGCTACAAGTGTGCTGTATCATGCCAGTAGAACAGTGTTTTACAAAATAAGGGCTTCATCAAAAAAATCATATTCTATAAAATATGAAATTTGGATAGACTATATAATATCAACCATGTTCATTTAGACATATTGGACTTTATTTTAACTATCTAGGCGCAAAGTCTGAAGCGCAGGGCGCAAAAGCATTAAATGTGTGTCTAAATCCACTTTTGCTATTTTAAGGACGGAAAAATAGGCTCTGCATCCTGGCGCATGGTTTAACAGGGTTGTGCTTATTCTCCTGATGAGTTATGGGTGGAGTAAAATGTGTGTAAATCTATATTTATTCAGATTTTAAATTAATTATAGTAATATTATTGACTAATATGAAACTGTTCATCTGATTTATGTATGCAGTTTGTAAAGTAATATTTAACGCTTCACTAACGAGAAAAGAGTTAAACAGACCATCTGCAGCGCGAGAATAAAGAATGAGCCTCCTCCATTTGGCCTCTTTACTTTGTCTTTACTGTACATTTACTCTTTACTCCTTTACTTTTGTGGATAAGGAAACGGTGTTGTACACACTCCACTAAAGATATCTATTAGCCTACATGTTAAATTTAGTTTGTTAAGCGCAAAATTTGTTTCAAAACTATTAAAACTATTAAAACTATTTCTAAATTCAGTTCTAATTTCCAGCAAACAAATAAACTAACAATAATAACGAAGTGTGGTCAAAAACTGAGTTATATCCAAACACACATTGTATTCCTATGCAACATATGGGGATGCTTACATCTCCAAAACCTGACAGGTGGACAAATCTAAACTTGTTTTTATTAAAACAAATATAAATATGCATATAATAAATATTACTGCTAATAATAATAACATAGAAATGCAAATTTGCGTGAATAAACTGAAAAAAACCCGGCTTCTCGAGATGAAGAAGGCATGGAGGCAGTTGTTTTTATATTTATGTTGAAAATAATAATTTTTGTAACATTTTAATCCATTTTTCATAAGTAAAGATATTTGCATAGTGCTGTACATCCTGTGTGTTTTAAGCAACGTGTAAGTGTTTGGACCTGCATAGACGCATAACTAACGCACTCTGTGCTGGACTTTAGACCAGCTTTTAGTTGATCAATGACGGAGTCTGACGCACTCTGTTTGCATGCATATGTGACAGGATACAGGTTAATCCTCACTGCTGGATGAATATATGTTATGTTAATGTACAAAAAAAACCTGATTTAACATCCACAAACCGGGATTGATTGCTGATGAAGTAAAGCTAAGCTAAATCGCTGTAATTCATTACACACATGTACTGTTTTAAAAACATTTTAAACTTGTAAAACTCACTCTTGATCACATTTGATGATGATTGAAGATCCTAGCAAACTGAACAGACCTTTTATTCTCAGTTGCTTTGCGCACGTCTGGTCTTGTTGATATGATTATACACGTGACTACCGGGACATGTTAATACGCACCATCTGTCAATCAATTCGGTGGGCGGGGGGACCACACTCCTATGTAAAGTTGCAGTCGATCTAAAAACCGCTCCAAATGGTCCACCGTTTTTATGTATTTAAATTTTTAAAAAAAAAGGACTGGGTGAGTTTATATCACCCCAACATGACTGTCTATACACTATATCTACACACATGTCTGTCCAAACAGCTTTAAAAGTAGATTTTTCACCATAGGTGCCCTTTAAAACCAAAAAGAGAGGCCAAAGTGGAAACCCAGGTAGTTTTAATACTACAGAATATAAATGTTTTTTCCACCATTCGTTGATATTAATTTATTAATTACAAAACTAAAATGAATTAACAAATTATTACTTTGATAACTGGAAAAGAATATTTGAACCTATAAGTTTACAACATACTGATGAACTGTTTTTCTAGGCTTTGTTGGTGAGAATGGTTTATTCTTTCCATAAAAAACATATATATTTGTGGAGCAACCCATGTTCTGTTGTCATTAATATGTTATTAAACTTTAAAAGGTAGAACTGTTCGAGATATGAACAAAAGAAAGTGATGCCTCAAAGTTTGATTTAAAAAAATCTTGAATGGTTATAAAAATCTTTATAATCATTAAAATAATTTAGAAAAATTTGTTTAAAAATCATGAATGATATTAATGATTAGTTCCGGAAACTTCCAACTTTGTTTATCTGTCTGATTTTACGGTGGGTTTCTTTTGATTGCCCCCTGTCATTTTAAAGAATATCGCAACGGCGAACGCATCAAGTATAAAAGCCTTGTTTGTTTTGTGAGGTGCGCGCGCAGTCAGCAGAGGTGCGCAATGCAGCACCAGGCGAAAGTATAAATCAGGCTTTAGCCTTATGGCATAGTAAAATCTCCATAGAATGTGCTCTTCTGATATTTCACACCTACAGTACACTGTACTCTACACCTTACAGAACTTGGCTCTCTGGTATGATTTTTCACATATTATAGGCTAGAGAAAAGCTATGAGTTTGGACCCATTACCTGCCTCCTGACAACATTGCTAAAGTTTTTCTCTAACCGCCTATTATCAACACCCCAGCAATGCTCCCAGCAACCATCCCAGTAACAACCCAAAATACTCAAGCAACTGTCTAGCATCCTAGCATTGCCCTGTCAGCCATTAAAAACATGCCAACAGCCAGATCAACCACCCAGCAACATCCTTGCACAGACTGAGTGAACACCCACAGAAAAGCCAAGCAGATTGTCTGGAATGATCCACGCAAACAAACACACAGACTGATGCTGTAGCTGACAAAGTCTCCTGTTGTCTCCGCGAGGCTGGACCGAGTGTGTCAGCCTGCTGTGAGGGTCTTTTAGAGAGAACGCTATTATTCACACAGCAAACGCACATATAGAGCAATATTTGAGCTGCCTGTCTGTAGAACTTTCCTGGTGGGCATTGATCGCCGTATTTCTCTCAGCTCTGACATTTTTTTGTTTCATTGTTGCTCAGATTCACAGTGTATGAATTAAGATAGCTAAACACTATTGAATAAACGATTCTTTCAAGAACAGATCACTGAAAAGTTCTTTGCACAACTCGAAATGCTTCTTTTATGGCAATACTATAAAAATCCCTTTACACATCTAAAAACCATTTTAAAGTATGCATTTCCATCTGCCTTTTTTCCGATGGCTTATTTCAGTGCCGAGCTGCAGATTTGAAGCTCATATTCTGGTCAGTGATTGCCATATTTCTCTCCACGCCAACAACACCTGTGTGTTTCATAGCCCGTTTCAAATCATAAGTCTTTTTCTTTTCTTTTTTCTTTATTGCTCAGATATACAGTTTCATTAAATCTTTCGAAAAAATCTTTAAGAGATCCATTCTGAGCTGGATGCTTTACATAAAGGCGTACTCTAGAGCAGTGGTTCCCTACCTTTTTTTGCCTGAGACCCCACTTTTTCTACAGAAAATATTGTACAGCCCCCCTCCACATTTAATGATATAATCGCTCATATATGTTTGCAGTAATGATGACAAAAAATGTTGTTTACAAACAAACGGTATGTTTATTACCATATCTACATATGCTTATGCACAAATAATAGCCTAATGTTTCCCAGAGATGGAATGCAGCTGGAAGGGCATTCACTGCAAAAAACATATGCTGAATAAGTTGGCGGTTCATTCCGCTGTGGCGACCCCAAATTAATAAAGGGACTCAGCTGAAAAGAAAATGAATGAATGAATAGTAGCCTAATGTAAAATATAAAAGCAAAGCATCAGTAGGCCATTTGTAACTGAAAAGTGAAAGCCATTGGTCTTTAAATTGGCCCTATTTAAAATTCATAAACAAAAATTTCAGTATTTACAAGGGGGGAGGGTGTTTAGTAGGTTGCTGTGCGACCATCAACCATTTTCTCAGAGGATGGCAAACTGACAAAACATTGCTGTCACTTACTGATACAAGTTTTATTCATGGAGAAAAGTACAAATCACTGCAGTGTTTGGGTGTTCTGTGTTTGTCTGAGAAAATTAGTCTTACCGAAATATGAATATTCCATACAAGCTGAAGCTGATCTGTCAATTCTTGACCCGTGACTCACGGTGCACTCGCGTCGCGGCCCTGGGTTCATTGGTGCGAGCGTGTCACGCTGCTTGTGTGCGCAAGTCGCGCAACTCCATTGGAAACAACCAACTTGTGCAAACCCGAGAAATACGCGATATGCCGCCGTCGTTTGCAATCTCCATTAGTTGATCTTCTTGCACAGCCATGGGGGATTCACCTGATTTGTTGACAAGTGGGTTGTGGATCTATTCCTTGGCAGTTCGCGGGTCCTTCACTTGGCCTTTTTTCCCTTAGCAAAGAAACTTTTTAAAGACGCCTGTTTCTTACTCATTTTGCTGCTTGTGGGTTCAATTTGGTCACTCAAGTGACCGAAACGTTTACATAGTCATTGGACGCAAGCGAAAGAATATTGTCATTTTTCAAAATAAAATAATTTTTTTTAAATAAAAGATCGTTCAGTCTCAGATAATAAATAAAACGGAAATAATTAATGATTTCTTGTGCGGCCTGGTACCATTTGATCCACGGACTGGTGGTTGAGGGCCACTGAGCTAGGGGATAAAATGAACTAAGGCAACATGATCATTCTCCTAATTGTCCACTGCTAAGAATTTTTTAAAATATGACACGACCCCCCACAAATCTCGCTAAGGCCCTCTTGTGGGTTGCGACCCCCCTGTTGGGAACCACTGCTCTAGAGGTCTGCATATAGGTCTACAACCGAACAGGGCTGCGTTTCCAAAAAACATTGTTAGCCAACTAAGGTCGCAAGTTCCATTGTTACAAACATAGTTTGTTGATTTAACGTTTCTGAAATCCATCGTTCCATTGAACATTCGCAATCTGCATTGCAAACTTGTACACTTGCAACTACACCTCTAGAGCTGTAGTTAGAGACATAGTTCCTGTTCTTTTTCCCGTTATTCCCCCTATGCCCTATTCATTTAGAACATTCTAACATTTAAACTTGAAATGATTTAAAAAAAACATTAAAGTCATCTTTATGGTATAATTTGTTTTCATAGTATTTTTACAGTTCAGTTTTAGCAATCTTCATATTGACAATTGTGTTCCCTTCATAGTGCACTTTGAGAACATTTCAGGTTTTAATTTATAATAGTTTATTTATTAAGAAATGTATCTGTTCTGAATATGACATGGGCCTGTGGTGGAACATTTCTGCAGTGGTTTGAATGTGTCAAATTGTAAAAGTAGACTTAATAAAAAAAAACTAAATAAAATAAAAAATATGAATAGGGCCTACAACTATTAACGATTTGTATGATTTATATATGAGATTAGAATACGTGTTAGCAAAGTGATTTTATATAAAAAATTCTTAATAATATTTATTATATTTAAAAGGAAACATATATAGTTCATATATGTGTCATTTACAAATATTTTAATTAATATGGAAAACGAGTTTTACCAAAACTAATAGTGATTTTTTTTTTTTTTAATGCGTGTGCATGTAAAACTATAATTTCCGCAACAAATTATGGATTTTTCCACTAAAGTAGTTACTCCACCCCGTTAAGAGCATCATTATGGACATTTTCAAGTTATAACTAATGTAGTTCAAACGATGGATCTTCGACAGAGAAACTAGGGTTTTGGGAAACACTTGTCACTACATCGTTCTTTTCCCAAACGATGCATCGTACTGTGATAGTTCAGCCTCGAGTTATATTGTTGTTTGAGAAACGCACCCCAGATTTCTTGCGGTGCGAATAAAGTGCAGTAGCGGTTGGTAACTAGCGGTTAGTGTAGTTTGAATGGGAGCGGGCGGTCTAACAATATAGCAGTCCCGAGTCCTGACGTTATTTCGGAACAGCATATCTGTGATTTCCTCATTCTTATTGAGCACCAGTACAGCTAGTGCTTATGACTGTTACACATGCTGAATGCATGGACCAGTGCTTTCTGCACATGTTTTTTTTTCGCACAGTCTGTGAACACGTCATCTGCACAACAATCCTCAGAGTGTTCAGCTTGCATTAGAAAACGGTCAGTTTACTGTTAGGAAACCTACATCAGGCAAGTCTGATCTATGGAAGTCTTTTTCATGTGTCATAGACACAAATAGAAAAAAATTACCCTTTGCACGATGTGATAATACCTCAACATTTTACCTTTTTCTGGAACCTCAGGTTTAAGGTGGAACTCATGTCTCATCACAAAGGGGCAAACAAAACTAATATGTAGCCTACAATCCTTGCACAACATACAGTTCCTCTTCGGCAGGGTAACTTCAATGCTATGTGGAAACTTCCACTATGACGGAATCCCCAAAGTGGAAGTTTCCACATAGCATTTCCGTTCCCGCCCTCGGGGAACGAGGGTTACTTTTAGTAACCGGAGCATTCCACTTCGGGAGGGAACTTCAATGCTATGTGGAAGCTTCCACTATGGGGATTCGTCATAGTGGAAGTTTCCACATAGCATTTCCGCTCTTTTAGTAACCGGAGCGTTCCCAATGTAGATGTGAGATTTTGGAAACCAGATCTAAATTTTAGGGGAACAGTTGGGTTGGGTAGAAAATTATTCTAAGCGGGCAGCGGGTGAACGAAGGCTGAATATACAGTGAAAGCAGTCAGGTGTGGAATAAAACATTGCGGCAGCGGAACTAAAATATCAGTCTTGCGCAGACCTCTACCGTACTTTGCTTGTATCCATTTTCTTACAAATACCACTTGAATCTAAAAGTGTCATGAATAAAGATTTAAGCAAATTATAAGAGTGGTCATTATGAGCATCCTAACTTTACACTAAATAGCGTATTTTAGATTCACCAAAATGTACACAGTGCTCTCTAATGGTTTTGTCATCTGAAATGTGCAACAAAATGTTCCCGGAGCAACGTATTTTACAATTAGCAAAAAAATATAGGGTTGAGGCATGAATTTTTAATAAGCCGATCTTGTTTTAAGTGTGTGCTGATCAGTCATAAAACTCGTATTGTATTTGTTGATCACCATATTTCTCTCAGCTCTGACAACATCTGTGTGTTTCATGACCCATTTACAACCCCAAATCAGAAAAGGTTGGGAAGGTATGGAAAACACAAAAAGTAGCAATTTCATTGCAGGCAATACAACAAACAGTATTTAATGTGTTCCTCCTTATTTTATTTTGTTTTTTTCCAAAACAAACACATGTTCCAATTTTGGTTCTTGCAACATATTTCAAAAAAGTTGGGACAGGAGCAATTTAGGGCTAGTAATCAGGCAAATTGGTTAAATAATGATGTGATTTAAAACAGGTGATGTCAACAGGTGATTGTAATTATGATTTGGTACAAAAGCAGCATCCAAGAAAGGTCTAGTCCTTTAGGAGCAAAGATGGGCAGAGGATAGCCAGTTTGCCAACAAATACATGAGAAACTAATGAATGAAAGATAGGAAGACACTTGGATATTTCACCTTCAACAATGCATAGCATCATTAAAAGATTCAAGGAATCTGGAGGAATTTCAGAGCATAAAAAACAGGTACAAGCCTAAGCTGAACTATCGTGATCTCCGATCCCTGAGGTAGCACTTAATCAAGAATTGTCATACATCTATAAGCAATATCACCACATGGGCTCAGGACTACTTTGGCAAACCTTTGTCAAGTACCACAATACGTAGTTGCATCCAAAAATGCCAGTTAAAACTATACTGTGCCAAAAGGAAGCCCTATATTAACAGTGTCCAGAAGTGCCATCAACTTTTCTGACTGACCTGTCTGCAGTCCTAGCCTGTCTCCAATAAAGAATCCGTGACAATAAATGGGACAAAATTACACCTGAAACTCTTCACTTGGTGTCCTCAGTCCCTAAACACTATTAAGTGTTGTGAAAAGGAATGGCAACATTTTAAAATAAACATTATAAAACATTATAAATTGGTAACTTTTTGTGAAATGTGTTTATTTCAAATGTGTTGACAACATTTCAACCAAAATTGAAATGTGTTTATTTAATAAACAAATCATGAGAAACACATTAAATAATGTTGGTTGTATTGTCTGCAATTTAATACAAGTGAAACTAAATTTAATTACTTTTATTTGCGTTTTCCATACTGTCCCAACTTTTTCTGATTTGGGGTTGTAAAACCAAAAGCCATTTTCTTATTTCTTTACTCCTCAGATTCTCAGTGTCTGTATTATTGGTCATTTTCTTCATTTTAATGGTGAACCGAGCTTCTCTGGAGTTCTTATTAAATGAACACTGATGAATGAAATCCTGTCGCACTAATCAGTGCTGCTCCTCTGAAGTGTTGGTGTGAACATTCTTGCGAGGCGGCTGCAGAAATATATAAACTCACACCACAAATTTGCTCGTAACATGAAGCTTGTTAAAATTCTCAGCCTGTGGCATTTCTGCTGCGCGTACCTTCCAACTTTAATTGAAGCTGGAAATTTCACTGAAGTTAATATAATTTAATGAAAAGTGTCTTCTCGTGAAATACCATATCTCTGTGTTTTATTGCAGATACAGAACGCAGATGATGTTCTAATCACACCGTTGGAGAGATTCAGGAAAGAACAGATCGGAGCAGCCAAAGTAAGTCATCCTGTGTCATTCTAAAAACCAAAAATACCTTGGCGTTTGAACTAGAAACCAACATGCAACTGATTTATATGTGTGTGTGTGTGTGTATTTGGAAACACATTTGTGTTTAGACCAGGGATGGGCAAACTCGATCCTGGAGGGCCGGTGTCCCTGCATAGTTTTGCACCAACCCTAATCAAACACACCTACTTGTAGCTTTCTAGTGATTTTGAAGACACTAATTAGGGTGTTCAGGTGTGTTTGATTAGTGTTGGAGCAAAACTCTGCAGGGACACCGGCTCTCGAGGATCGAGTTTGCCCATGCCTGGTTTAGACCATGGATAAATCTTTTTTAGCTACAAGATCCTTTATTTATGATTCAAATGGTTCCTTATAAGGTTTCTTGCTGTTAGCATGACTTGATGATACCCAAAGATAGTAATATTGTATAAATGTTTAGCCATGGCAAGAGTTCCTTTACACCATTAACTAAAAAGTTCTGAAGAGTGCCAGTGGTGTTCCAAGGATATTTGAAATACCTTATTTATTGGGTAGATCATCCAAAACTGAACATTTTGTTTTCATTTAACGGTAAGAGGGGTGTGGTAATGAATATTGTTGCTGAAGCGTCAACCTGACCTCATCAGTTATCCCAAATGCAAAGCAAAGATCAGACCTTGATTGAAGATTACCAAAAAACCCTGTTGTTCAGACTAATTATTTAACCCTTGTGTGCTGTTCGGGATGTTTTCATTCACTCTGGGTGATTTTTGAGTCTTAATTTGGCCACAACTTTCTCTGTGTTTCATCAAATGGAATGATTTTTGGTGACAAATTTAATTTTGACACGTATTTTGGGAAAATATTTTGAACATTTTCAATAATTCAACAATACACTCATTACACACAGGGCAAATTTACTACGCTTTCATTATGTTGGGGCTGTTTTTGTCCCATTTACTTCCATTATAATGCATTTTTTTTTTGATTGCAAAACCATGACACCAAATAATCATGCAATCTTGACTGATGGTGGTTTTTCCAGTTGGGAAGAAGTAAAACCTTTTGTCTTTACTGTTGATCATCAGTTCCAGTGCAAAAAAAAAAAAACTTCTGCCTTCTACACTCACCGGCCACTTTATTAGGTACACCTGTCCAACTGTTTGTTAACGCAAATTTCTAATCAGCCAATCACATGGCAGCAACTCAATGCATTTAGGCATGTAGATAGGGTCAAGATAATCTGCTGAAGCTCAAACCGAGCATCAAAATGGGGAAGAAAGGTGATTTAAGTGACTTGGCTTGGTTGTTGGTGCCAGATGGGCTGGTCTGAGTATTTCAGAAACTGCTGATCTACTGGGATTTTCATGCACAACCCTCTCTAGGGTTTACAGAGAACGGTCAGAAAAGAGAAAATATCCAGTGAGTGGCAGTTCTGTGGACGTAAATGCCATGTTGATGCCAGAGGAGAATGGCTAGACTCAACAGTAACAAATAACCACTCGTTACAACCGAGGTATGCAGAAGAGCATCTCTCAATACACAACACATCAAAGCTTTAGGCGGATGGGCTACAGCAGCAGAAGACCAAATCAGGTGCCACTCCTGTCAGCTAAGAACAGGGAACTAAGGCTACAATTCGCACTGGCTCACCAAAATTGGACAGTAGAAGATGAGTCTCGATTTCTGCTGTGGCATTCGAATGGTAGGGTCAGAATTTGATGTGAACAACATGAAAGCATAGATCCATGTTGCTATAAACGGTTCAGGATAGTGGTGGTGCTGAAATGGCGTGGGGGATATTTTTTTGGCACAATTTGGGCCCATTAGTACCAATTGAGCATCGTGTCAATGCCACAGCCTACCTGAGTATTTTTGCTGACATGTCCATCCCTTCATGACCACAGTGTACCCATTTTATGATGGCTACTTCCAACAGGATAATGTGCCATGTAATAAAGCACGAATCATCTCAGACTGGTTCTTGAACATGACAATGAGTGTACTCAAAATGGACTATGCAGTCACCAGTTCTCAATCCAATAGAGAACCTTTGGGACGTGGTGGAGATTCACATCATGGATGTGCAGCCGACAAATCTGCAGCAACTGCGTGATGCTATCATGTCAATATAGGCCAAAATGTCTAAGGAATATTTGCAGTACCTTGTTGAATCTATGCCACGATGCATTAAGGCAGTTCTTACAGTACTAGTAAGGTGTGCCTAATAAAGTGGCCGGTTGCACCACTAACTATTCAAAGTATGATGCTTTTAAAATAATCTCCCCGACATCAAACATGGCAAAAAGAGCATCATTACACAGCATATGTGAAGATTTGCAGTGAATAATGTAGATACAAGAACATGCACAAAAAAAGCCTTATATTAAAATGTAAAAATGCTTTTTTTTATAGACAAGCATAACATTTTGCACATTTAGTTTTAAATAAAAGAAAAGAACATCTAGTGCTGAGATTAAAAGTAGTGTTTCCCCTTCAAATGCCCTGTTATTCTGTACAACCAATTGTGCTGAAAAATCATAAAGGAGGGAGCTCTGCAACACCGCTTGATCTGGATGAGAATCAGTCTCTGCTTACGTCGTGTCCATTCATGCGTTTAAAAAAACAACAAGAAAACACTGCTCCTCTGGTCCTGCAAGTGAACCTTCAACAAAGCGCAAAATCCTTTTCATGCAAAATAAATCAAAAGTGGCTTTGAGGTAGGAATATAAATCAGAGGGCCTGGGTTATGTACAGACGACTGAACCTAACACTCGCCTTAAGACACTCAGCATGTGTGTTTGAGTCTGTAGGTGTATATTCATCCGTGAGTGAGTGTAGTTGTACATACGTGTGATTGAATATGTGTGTGTGATCTTTCAGCCCCCGAGTGGCTCAAACTGCTGGACATTTTGATGTTGCTTATTTTAATGTATAATGAGTTTCTGCCTTACAGCAATGCAGCCAAATATGTGTGTGTGTTTGTTTAGGCTGTGGACAACCTTAGTTTGAACTAAATTCAGGCCAAATCTGATATTGTGTTATTTAAAGTGCTTGTGAAATCAATATTTACAATGTTTATTTTGCTAGCGCGCATTGCTATTGTTTAGGTGCATTGTAAAAAATGTCAGGTTCCACACAACTGATTTCTGTTTGGACAACATGAATTAAGTTAACTTATTAGTTATTACAAATTTAAGTGGATTGAACATAAAACTAGTTGTCCCAAAAAACTCAATAATTTTGTTTTTTGAGCTCGTTTTAACCCTTATTGTTCAAATTTACTACCCTTTCGCTATGTTGGGGGCTGTTTTTGCCCCATTGACTTCCATTATAATGACATTTCTTGATTGCAAAGCCATGCCACCATATAATCATGCATTCTTGATTGTTGATTTCCCTGTTGGGAAGAGGTAAAATTGTGTACTTTTTACTGTTGATTATAAGTTGGCAGTATTACCTCTTTAGAGATGCCTGTGGAAAACAGTTTATGGCTTTTTACATGGAGTTCTATGGAGTAAAACTGCAGATTATAGTGTGTGTGTGTGCCCAAATACACTTACTATGTTTACTATGTTCTGAGAGCTGAGGTGCTCATTTAGATTTTCTCTTACATACTAAATATCGCACATCCTCAGGCACACACACACACACACACACTATCCTCCAAATACACTCACCGGCCACTTTATTGGGTACACCTTACTAGTACTGGGTTGGAACCCCTTTTGCCTAATGCACTGCCTTAATCCTTGGTGGCATAGATTCAACAAGCTACTGGAAATGTTCCTCAGGGATTTTGGTCCATATTGACATGATAGCATCACGCAGTTGCTGCACATCACACAGTTTGTCGGCTGCACATCCATGATGTGAATCTCCCATTCCACCACATCCGAATGGTGCTCCATTGGGTTGAGATCTGGTGATTGTGGAGGCCATTTGAGTACAGTGAACTCATTGTCATGTTCAAGAAACCAGTCTGAGATGATTTGCGTTTTATTACATGGTGCGTTATCCTGCTGCATGTAGCCATCAGAAGATGAGTACACTTTGGTCAAAAAGGGATGGACATGGTTTTAAGCAAAAGTTCTGCTTTTTGTTTTGCTTATGTATTTTTTTGGCTTTGCTAATCTTTTGCTGTTGTACTTTGTCTGTTTATGTTTATTATTATTTTTGTTCATGTTTACTTTTGTACTTTTATTTTGATTTTATTTGTTTTTTCTTGTGTTTTTTGCTGTTTGTGGATTTATTTATACAGTATATCTTAGTTTTGCTTTGCTTTTGAACTTTTTACCATCTTTTAATTCTGTTGTTGTTTGTTATATTTTGTTTTATGTTTTGTGCTTTTAAATAATTTATTTCTTAATTCATTTGCTTTTCTTCTTAGCTTTATTTGTTGTTTTTGTTTTTCCTGTCTCCTTTTTCTTAAATGTTCCTGCTGTACAGCAGTTTGGCTCAACCTCTGGCCCATTTAAACTTACTTTGTAAATAAATGACTTGACTTGGCTAGAAGATTCTATAATATTATTTGTGCTTGGTAAAAGAACAGTGTGAATATTTTTTTCAAAAATGAAAAAACAAAAAGAACAGCAAAGTGGTCACTGACACATAAATAACATATCACGTATATAGACTGCAATGCATGATACAGTATATACACTACCTGACCTGATATCCGGTCTTGTTGCATATCCAAGTTTTAGGAACAACAAATAATAACTTGACTTCTAGTTGCTCATTTGGTATCAGAAGTGGGTTATATGAAAGGCAAAGGCCTCTGGATTACGCTCATTTTTACCTAAATAAAATATGATTATAAAATAGGACAGTAAGGTCTGACTTTGCTTAGACAAAAGTCTTGTCACTTAACAGAAATAATGTACAGTATAGAATATAAAGTCATGGTGCAGTGGAAAAAGAATTAATATTGTGTGTGACTCCCATGAGCTTGGAGGACTGCATCCACACATCTCTGCAGTGACTCAAATAACTTATTAATAAAGTCATCTGAAATGCCAAAGTAAGCGTTCTTTCAGGACTCCCAGAGTTCATCAAGATTTTTTGGATTCATCTTCAATGCCTCCGCCTTCATCTTACCCCAGACATGCTCAATAATGTTCATGTCTGGTGACTGGGCTGGCCAGTCCTGGAGCACCTTGACCTTCTTCTGCTTTCAGGAACTTTGATGTGGAGGCTGAAGTATGTGGAGCGCTATCCTGCTAAAGAATTCGCCCTCTCCTGTGGTTTGTAATGTAATGGGCAGCACAAATACCTTGATACCTCAGACTGTCAATGTTGCCATCCACTCTGCAGATCTCTCGCATGCTCCCATACTGAATGTAACTCCAAACCATGATTTTTCTTTCACCAAATTTGACTGATTTCTATGAGAATCTTGAGTCCATGTGGGTTCCAATAGGTCTTCTGCAGTATTTGTGATGAATGGGATGCTGTTTCATGTTCCCCCCAACATATTAATTTGAGTGTATTCATTTCCAGACTTTGAACTTAAGTTTTTTTGATAGATTAGTTCCAGTTTTGGCTTTGGTACAAATTTTGGTACTTTGCCTAATCTAATTTATATGCTCCAATATATTATTGTAAAGCATCCAATATAGAATATATATATATTTCAAGAGTTTACACTTAGATATTGTTTGACAACTGTTAGAAGGTTTGGCATGCTGTCCCAGGAGAGAACCCTGAGCTCGGAGATAGGTGAGCCCAGGGCTCCCGCCTGGTCCATAGAGCATATGAGGGGAGTACGAGATCAGGTGGTTCTCGAGAGCTCCCTGTGGCAAAAGAAGAAAGGAGGAGAAGGGGTGGATGAGGGGTTTCTTCGGAAAACGAAGATAAGAGAGTAGTTCTAGCTAGGCTACTTATAGTGAGTTGGGGTAAATCTGATTGGCTAACTAGTGAATGTAGATGAGTGGCCAGCTGCAGTCAATCATATCACGTGCTCCTCTCGAAATTAGTTTGAAAAATCACATATATATATATATATATATATATATATATATATATATATATATATATATATATATATATATATATATAAATATATAAATATATATATATATATATATAAATATATAAATATATATATATATATAAATATATATATATATATATATATATATATATATATATATATAAATATATATATATATATATATATATATATATATATATATATATATATATAAATATATATATATATAAATATATAGGGGTGTCCTTAATTATGTTGAGCACTGTACATACATCTCAATCTACAATTTATTCAGCTAAACAGAAGATGTGATGTTTATTACATTCACCTCACTCTCTCTCTCCACAGAAAATCCACTTATTAAAGTCATTCTTTCACCCTTTGTCTCTTTTTTAACCACTTGCCTTTAATAGCTTATCCTTCTCTCCTCTCCTATAAACATGCTTTAAATAGGGAGAATGGGTTGAACACTTGTCTGTGGAGTCATGAGCCTTAAAGGATTATGGGAATGTGGGTGATCGGTCCAAATTTAGTGTTCAGAGGAAGTGTGGACGTCCTTATTAGGGAATTACAGGCTTGCTGCAGCTCCAGCTGTTTAACAGAGTGAGGTCAGGAGCCCATGAAAAGCCCAAAAGCCCCAACAATTTCTTTTCCCCGCTGGCCAAGCAGCCTTTGCCCTGTACCTCACAAGGCACGAGGCTTTTACTGCAGGACAGCACTTATGTATGGGTCATCAGAGCTCACAATCAGAACAAGCTGTGCAACTTTAAAGCAACACTACTGGAGGAACATTTCAAAGTTGTTCACGCTCTTTTGTGCTGTTATAATAAATGCATCTCTATTTTTGTGTTCTTTTAAAGTGCCTTTATTATGCAATTTTAGATTTTTTGCTTTCATATTGAAGTTTGTGAGTGTAAAAAAAGGGTGGCATGGTACACAAAACATATGGAATAATATTAAAATTTAAATATATAAAATAAAATCACTTGTTTTTTATTATTATTAATATTTGTGAATGTCAACTATTTGAAACCCTTTTTTAAACAACTAATAATAAATATATAGAACTAAAAAAAATAATACTTCAGGGCTTGTGAATTTATTATTTCAAGATTGTGTTTGGATTGTCAGCTTTAATTTTAAGCTACTTTTTATTTTCTTTCTTTTTTTGTTCTGTTTAGAATACTGATATAAATAATATTTTATTTTAATAATAATAATATTTTATTTTAAATAAATCAAATAGAAAAATAACTCAAAAACAAAATAAAATAAAATGAAACAGAACAAAATCAGGGCTTTTGAATACTTTAAGATTGTGTTTGAAATACTGATAAAAATATATTTTTTTTAAATATTTTAATAATATTATTACTTTTATTTTCCTAATTTTTTTGTTCTGTTTTGAATACTTATGAAAATATTAGTTTATTTTTAATAATATATTAATAATATTATTTTATATTTGATTAAGCAATCATTTTTAAACAATTAATAATAATTATATAAAAATAAAATAAAAAAGCAATTTCATATAATAATAAAAAAAATTATTAATAAATTAAATTTAATTAAATTAAAAAAGACAAAAAAACAAAAAAAAGAAAGAAAATTAAAGTAAATTAAAGCTGACGATCTAAACACAATCATGAAGGATTTAATTTAATTTAATGAAATCCTTCATGATTGTGTTTAGATCGTCAGCTTTTTTTTTTTTTTTTTTTTAGCAGACGCTTTTATCCAAAGCGACTTACAAATGAGGACAAGGAAGCAATTCACACAACTATAAGAGCAGCAGTGAACAAGTGCTATAGACAAGTTTCAGGTGTGTAAAGTCTAAGAAGCAAAGCATTAGTAAAAAAATTTTTTTTTTTTTTTTTTTTTTTATGAGAGAGAGAGAGAGAGGGCACAGTTAGTGGTATAGCCAGAGAGGCAGTTGCAGATTAGGAAGGAAAGTGGAGACTAAACAGTTGCGTTTTTAGTCGTTTCTTGAAGACAGCAAGTGACTCTGCTGTTCTGATGTAGTTAGGGAGTTCATTCCACCAACTGGGCAGATTGAATGTGAGAGTTCGGGAAAGTGATTTCTTCCCTCTTTGGGATGGAACAACGAGGCGACGTTCATTCACAGAACGCAAGTTTCTGGAGGGCACATATATCTGCAGAAGTGAGAGCAGATATGAAGGAGCCAAGCTAGAGGTCACTTTGTAAGCAAACATCAGAGCTTTGAATTTGATGCGGGCAGCAACTGGCAGCCAGTGCAAACGGGTGAGTAGCGAAGTGACATGTGCTCTTTTGGGTTCATCAAAGACCACTCGTGCTGCTGCGTTCTGAAGCAGCTGAAGAGGTTTGATAGAACTAGCTGGTAGCCCGGCTAGCAGAGAGTTGCAATAGTCCAGTTTGGAGAGAACAAGAGCTTGAACAATGAGTTGAGCTGTATGTTCAGATAGGAAGGGTCGGACCTTTCTGATGTTGTAGAGTGTGAATCTGCAAGATCGAGCAGTTCTAGAAATGTGGTCAGAGAAGTTTAGTTGGTCATCAATTGTTACTCCAAGGCTTTTTACCATTTTGGATGCAGTGATGGTTGCTCCGTCCATCTGGATTGAAAAGTTATGGTGAAGAGTCGGGTTGGCAGAAACTTCAAGCATTTCCGTTTTCGTGAGGTTAAGCTGGAGATGATGATCTTTCATCCAGTGTGAAATGTCTGACAGGCAGGCTGAGATGCGAGCTGGAACCGAGGGATCATCAGGGTGAAAAGAGAGGTATAGCTGGGTATCATCAGCATAGCAGTGGTAGGAATATCCTTTTTTAGCTTTAATTTACTTGAATTTTCTTTCTTTTTGTTTTGTTTGAAATACTGATAAAAATATTTTATTTTTAATATTTTAATATTATTATTTTATATTTTATAAATAAATGAATAAACAAATTTTTTAAAATAATTTTAAAATGAATATAAATAAAAAAAAATAATAAAATAAAACATTTCAGGGCTTATGAATGCTTCAAGATTGTGTTTAGATTGTCAGCTTTAATTTACAAACCACTTTTACTTTCCTTAATTTTTTGTTTTGAGTACTAATAAAAAAAAAAAAAAAAAAAAAAAATATATATATATATATATATATATATATATATATATATATATATATATATATATATATATATATATATATATATAATTTTAGTAATAATAATAATATTTTGTAATAAATAGATAAATAATTCAAAAATAAAACAAAAAAATCAGGACTTGTGAATACTTCAAGGTTGTGTTTAAATTGTCAGCTTTAATTCACAAACTACTTTTATTTTGTTTCTTTTTTTTTGTTCTGTTTGAAATACATATTAAAAAAACACTATTTTATTTTTAATAATATTATTTATAAATAAATAAAATTGAAAAATAAATAAATAAATACATTTATTCATTCGTAAAAAAAAATTCTGGCTTAGTCCCTTTATTAATCAGGGGTCGCTACAGTGGAATGAACGTCCCACTTATCCAGCATATGTTTTACACAGCAGATGCCCTTCCAGCTGCAACTCATCACTGGGAAATAAATACAATACAATACAATACAATAATACAATAGAAAACTTCAGGGGTAAAATATGGGATTGGGCATTTTCCTTCTGACATATATACTGTAAATTATATACTCTAGATAAATCATAATAGACTGATTTAGGTAGGATTTCGAGAGACCAGATTTTTGATCAAACCATTTCAGACACTATGTAAGGTACATTACATTAAACTGTGCATTATGAGAACATTGGCATGCTTTTTGCCATTGCAAATCTATTGTAGAAGACTTCCAAAACAAAATTTGAAACTTTGAAAATAGCAAAATAAGGGCACTTTATAACAAGCAACTGACTTCACATTTGTCTCAGAGATTAATTTTGTTTCATTTTTTATTATTTTGGAGTTTGCCTTTTGCCTCTGAAAATGTCACTGGCACGAATCTACCCCAGCACAAAAGCTAATGATCTCAACTAATGGCAGTTAGACTGGCGTGTGTAATTCTCTGCAAGCCACGTCTCATAAAGTTCCCCCCAACCACTCATTAAATCAGCATATCAGCCCCCAAAACGGCAATAAATAAAGCTACACCTTCAAATTGGACCACAAACTTAGCATATGCCGATAGATTTATTTCCAGTAGAGTATTATCTAGTTCATTAAACTAAAAACTGCAGCAATCACATCTTTTACCTTGGCCTTGAAAATAAATTTGCATTGTTTATTGGTAATAAAAAATTAACTAAGCAGTTTGGCTTTTGAAACCATGAGTATTCCACAAAACAGCTCATCTTTTGTCCTTTATACAAAATACTAAACATTCTTACAATGGCTAGTTTGTGTCAGTCTGCACTGTAAAAAATGCAGGGTTCCACACAATTCCTTCATGTTGTCCCAACACAAACTGATTAAGTTAACCTAATTGTTTTTACAAATTGAAGTGGATTGAACAGAAAACATTTACACCCCCCCCCCAAAAAAAAAAAAATCAAGAATCGTGTTAATTCAGCTCATTTTAAACAATTAGTTTGTTAGTTTTAAATAATAACTGTTGAGTGTGTACTAGTGTGTGTTAATCCTAGCTAATGTTATTGTGTGGTAAACAAAAATACTATAAATTCTACAGATGGTCGTAACAAGAAATAACAAAGGAAAGAACAACCCTTTTTTGTGTTATGTCGTTAAGCAGGGGATCAATTTCAATTATTAAACCAGTTAGACTTCTAAAAAAAGTTTCTTTTTCCAAAATAGAGGCAGGCGTAGTGATGCCATAGAAGAACCATTTTGGTTTCCACAAAGAACATTTAGTGAAGAGTTTACAAAATATTACACCATCCATAGTTTGTGTTTGTGTGTGTGTGTGGGTGTTTGTGTGCGTGCGTGTGCGTGTGCGTGTGCGTGCGTGCGTGCGTGCGTGTGTGTGTGCGTGCGTGCATGTTTTCTAGGAAAATGTAGATTTAAAATGAAGAAATCGAAAGAATCATTTTACACTATATTTAACCAAAAAAAAAGTTTTTCTTACTTAGATTTTTTTGTCTTGTTTATAGTCCAAATATCTTCAAAAATTGTTCAATCAAGAAGCATTTTCTAGACATTTCTAGACATTTTGGGCCCTATCATACACCTGGCGCAATAAGGAGCAAGACGCGAGTCGCAAGTGTATGATGTGTATGATGTGTTTGGTACGATTTGTTGCTATTTTCAGACCAGTGAAACCCTAATTTTCATGTTTTGCGCCACGTTGTTTAAATAGTCAAATCTAATAGCGCCGTTTTGGGTGTTCTGGTCTGAAAATTAGGTGTGTTAAGGTGCATTGTTGGCGCATTGCTATTTTGAGGAACCGAAACAGACTGCACCATTGACCAACTAAAAGCTGGTAGAAAGTCCAGCGCAGAGCGGTTAGTTGTGCACCTATGCAGGTTCAAACACTTACACATTGCTTAATACACACATGATGTACAGCACTACACAAATGTCTATACATATGAAAAAAAAATAAAGGATTAATATCTTACAAAAATTATAATTTTTTATCTAAAAATTGGAGGGGGGGGGGGTTCAGTTTATTTCTAACAATTTGCATTTGTTATTATTATTAGCAGTATTATATTATTTATTATATGCAAATTTATATCTGTTTTAATAAAAACAAGTTTAGATTTGTCCTCCTGTCGGGTTTTGGAGAAGTGACATGTGCTTTAGACTTTTCATCTAGATTGTTAAAATCTAGATCATTGTCTTCTTTTCAGAATTGATGTAACAAAATCAAGAGAGATTTTCCCTAACACAATACTATTATGGGAAATGGAAAAAAATTATTATCTTGCTTACCTTATTTGCTTGTTTTAAGGTTTTAAAAACTTACTTAATTTTGGCATATTTTATTCTTAAAACAAGACAGTATTGTTTGCTTGTCTAGAAAATGTGTATTGATTTAAGATTTGTTAGATATTTGGACTAGACTAACTAAAAATTTGAATGAAAAGATGTCGTAGAATGAAAAAATCCCATAGACGATTATTTCTAACTCATGGAACTATCAATGCCAATAAACAACCTTTATTGTTACATGAGTTGGGATTGATTCAAACTTCAAAGGGTTCTGAAACAAACTCAATTTGAGACAGATTCTAACATTCTGGGCTCTATTTTGACGATCCATGCACAAAGTGCAAAGCGCAGGGCGCAAACGCATTAATGGCGTGTCAGAATCCACTTTTGCTAATATAAGGACGGAAAAATCCGCTTTGCGTCGTGGCGCATGGTCTAAAAGGGTTGAGCTTATTCTCTTAATGAGTTATAAGTGTGTTTTGAGAATAAAACAATCGGAGTCTCATCTCCCATTCCCTTTAAGAGTCAGTTGCGTCGCGCCATAGCGCATTTGCTATTTAAATGGCAGACTTTGTAAGTGTAAAAACTGAACCCTTCACTAGAGAGAAAACAGTTAAACAGAGCATCAACAGTGCAAGAATGAGAGATGAGCCTCCTCATTGTTTACTTTCGATTTCACTCCCGTGGGTAGGGAAACTTCTTGCATGCACAGACATCCATTAGCCTATAAATAATTCATTTCCTTTAAGCGCAAAGATTTGTTTCAAAACTATTTCAAAATTCAGTTCTAATTTCCAGCAAACGAATAAATGAACAATAATAATGAAGTGTGGTCAAAAAACTGTTATATCCAAATACACATGCTATGCTCCATATGGTCTAAAACCTGACAGGTGGACAAATCTAAGCTTGTTTTCAATAAAACAAATATAAATATGCATATAATAAATAATACTGCTAATAATGATAACATTATACAAAAGTAAATAGTCATGAATAAACTGAAAAAGCTCCCCGAGATGAAGAAGGCATGAAAGTATGATTTTTATACTTATGCAGGCTAGAAAATAATGTTTTGTAATATTTTAATGCTTTATATTTATATCCTTTATATATCCTTATTATATCATATATGTATCCATAATATTTTAATTATTTTTCATAATATTTAAATATATTTGCGTATTGCTGTAAATCCTGTGTGTATTAAGCAATGTGTAAGCGAGGCCCACAACTAACGTGCTCTGCGCTGGACAATAGACCAGCTTTGTTCTGGTCTCTAGAACAGACTATTAAAGTTTATGAAAATAGCAACGTGCCAGCAATGTGCCTCAACACGCCTCCTTTTTTAGATCAGAACACCTATGGGCGCACATATGAGTGCAAATGCATTTGCTATTTAAACAGCGCGACACAAAACGTCAAAACGACACTTGCGCCAAGCTAAAACTAGCAAACAACAATTGCGTCGCGCCTTGCACCATATAGCGCCAGGTGTATGATAGGGCCCTCTGAGTGATCAGTTTCATCCATTTATAGAACGTTTCTTGTTTGCATCGCAACACAAAATCCTTGAAGAATCTTTATTATTTGTGGAATCTTTTTTTAGTCAAGAAAAAGTTCTCTATCGAACATTCAACACAACAAAGAATCACATGACCTCTTTAAAAATCACCTTACAAACTTTAAAAAGCCCCCATTTGCCTTGCAGCAGTCAGGCCATCATGACCCACAGAGAAATCTGGAGTAATGATAGATGTGGGCCTGTGGATTTCTGCCGCTGGGACGGCTGGAGATACGAGGTGCGCATGAATCCGCCTCTGGACCGATGGAGGCTGGAGCAGGTGGCAGAAGGCAGGGGGTGGATGAACATCTGCCCTGACCGCGACTTTGCTAATGAAACATGCTGTTATGAGATTGACTAAGTGGTTAGGCAGACAGATTGGCAGACAGAAGATCACAAGCGACATATATCTCCTAAATAGACCCTATATATAGCAAGGAAGCTTATGGTGAAATTCAACAAGGCATCTTTTGCTTCCTAACACATAAAATTAGTTGAGAGAGAGTGTTGATTAGGTGGGAATGTGTGTGCCGAGGATTTGTTTGAACTAGCAGAAATGTTTTTTTGAGGTTGTAGTCACACCTCGTTTTAATGTCTTCAGATTGCCACGTGATGCAGATTGAATTATGCAGTATGTGCTGCTGGTTTTGAATATTTTACTTGTCATGCCATCTAACATTTGCACAAATGAAAATGTTTTGGTAACACTTTAGTTTAGGTCACAATTCACGGCATTAACAAACCATTAGCTAATACTACTAGCTTTATAAACTACTAATTAGCTGTTTAATAATAGTTAGTAAGGTAGTTAGGTTTAGGTTTTGGGTAGGATTAGGGATGCAGTATAAGATCATACTTCATAACTCTTACTAATAGGCATGTAATAAGTAGGTTAATAGTATGAATTGTGACCTAAACTAAAGTGTTAGCAATGTTTTTAACATAACCTGCAGTAAGACATTTTGTTCCCCCTTCAAAAAGTCGATAAAGACAATATTAAACTAATCTACTCTATGTGATCAGTGTGCATAAGCAAAGTACATTAAGCATGGTAAACATAACCTCAGATGTTTACTTGACTCACAAAAATCAGTGTTTATTGACAAGCAAGTACAGTAGAGCTAGCGTAAACCATCTTTGATGTGATTTATGGGTTTGTAAAAGCATAAACTAAAATGTTTCACCATTTACTGTGAGTTTCTTTTCAAAATACATGGATTTAACAGCTTCATTCAAATGGATTTTATTTATAATGGGCTTTTGAACTAAGAGTTGGTGGAGTGGATTTGTTTTAAAAAAGTCACCTACCTAGGCAACATTTTTAGGCATGAAAAATGCTAAATTCTCTAAACAGAATGATTTTTTTAAAAATATAGCCTCAAACAGCACTTTTCACACTCTCACTCAAATGATGTGTTAATTAACAGCATCGTTTTTTGTGTAATGGCTATTTAACACATCTTGTGTAATTTTTAATTGAGTTTTGCTTAAAAAGAAACAGGGAAATAGGTGAAAAAGACAGCACAGTGTGCCCAAACTAGGTGTGTATTAACTGTCATCCAATCAGATTGCAGCTTACTTCACTCTGAATCATTAAATAAGTTGGTGCGTCTTTTTCATCAGTGGAGCTATGTCAGGTATTTAGAGTTATTTTTTTAATTAGTTAAAAACTCTCAAAATGTATTTTGTTATTGCAAATTATTCAGACAGTGGCTGCATTCTAGTCCAATTTCTTTATGCCCTTTACTCACTCGCTTTCATCCATCTCGTTTCCCTCAGATGTACGTCATTAATTACATCACACAAGTGTGCACTACTGGCGGAGGATCTTAATGGGTTTAAATTGAATGCCCTAAACCCCTGAGCACTTGTAACACCCGACAATCCTACTCCACCCAGCCCACTCCGAGCTGGGATCGAACTGACGACTCTCCGCATGAGAGTTGGTTGCTCTAACAAGGAGGCTAAAGACCATGGCCTCTAGCGACTGTTGCTAGAGCACCTTTAGAGGTCAGAGGAGTGAGGTTTACCTGCACAGCACTTCACTAGCTGGCCTCTGTTACACTAAACCTCACTCCCATCCAGGTCATGGCACCAATGTAACCCACACCGGACCTACACCATCCTACCCACTCCGAGCTGGGATAGAACCGGCGACTCTCCGTATGCAATTCGGTTGCTCTAAAAAGGAAGCTAAAGACCATTTCCTCTAGTGTATGTCGCTAGAGCCCTTATCAGGTTCAGAGGAGTGAGGTTTACCTGCACAGCACTTCACTAGAGGACCTCTGTTACACTTACCGCCCTAAACCTCACTCCTATCCAGGTCATGGCACAAATGTAATCCCCGCCAGTCCAACACCATCTAACTTACTCTGAGCTCAGATCGAACCTGCGTCTCTCCGCATGGGATTCAGTTGCTCTAACAAGGAGGCTAACGACCATGGCCTTTTGCGTCAGTCGCTAGTGCACCTTTTCGTGTTCAGAGGAGTGAGGTTTACCTGCAAAGCACTTCAGTAGCTGACCTCTGTTACCCTCACCCCCCTAAACCTCACTCCCATCCAAGTCATGTTACTAATATAACCCCCACTGGACCTAAATCTCTCAACTCGCTCCGAGCTGGGATCGATCCGGCGACTCTCCGCATGAGATTCGTTTGCTTTTTAAAGGAGCCTAAAGACCATCTCCTCTAGTGTATGTCGCTAGAGCCCTTTTCAGGTTCAGAGGAGTGAGGTTTACCTGCACAGCACTTCATTATCTGACCTCTGTTACACTTACCGCCCTAAACCTCACTGCCGTCCAGGTCATGACACAAATGAAATCCCCGCCAGTCCAACACCACCCAACTTACTCCGGGCTGAGATCGAACCTGCGTCTCTCCGCATGGGATTCGGTTGCTATAACAAAGAGGCTAACGTCCATGGTCTCTAGCGTCAGTTGATAAAGCACCTTTTCGAGTTCAGAGGAGTGAGGTTTACCTGCAAAGCACTTCAGTAGCTGGCCTCTGTTACACTTACCGCTCTAAACCTCATTGCCGTCCAGGTCATGACACAAATGAAATCCCCGCCAGTCCAACACCACCCAACTTACTCCGGGCTGAGATCGAACCTGCATCTCTCCGCATGGGATTCGGTTGCTATAACAAAGAGGCTAACGTCCATGGTCTCTAGCATCAGTTGATAAAGCACCTTTTCGAGTTCAGAGGAGTGAGGTTTACCTGCAAAGCACTTCAGTAGCTGGCCTCTGTTACACTTACCGCCCTAAACCTCACTCCCATCCAGGTCATAGCACAAATGTAATCCCCACCAGTCCAACACCACCCAACCCACTCCAAGCTAGGATAGAACCGGCGTCTCTGCGCATGGGATTCGATTGCTCTAACAAGAAGGCTAACTACCATGGCCTCTAGCGTCAGTCGCTAGAGCACCTTTTCAGGTTCAGAGGAGTGAGGTTTACCTGCAAAGCACTTCAGTAGCTGGCCTCTGTTACACTCACCCCCCTAAACCTCACTCTCATCCAGGTAATGCTTCAATGTAACTGGTTCTACACCAAGCAACCCGTTCCGAGCTGGGATTGAACTGGTGACTCTCCGCATGGGATTCGGTTGCTCTACTAAGGAAGCTAAAGACCATGGCCTCTAGTGAATGTTGCTAGAGCACCTTTTTTGGGTTCAGTGAGGTTTACCTGCACAGGACTTCACTTGCTGGCCTATGCTACAACTACACTGTTGTTACATCACGATCATGTCACATTCTGGCACATATAGGTGCTGATGTAGACATATGAAGCCGACTCCCTCCCTCGATTTTTGACCACTCGAGGGCATGTCCATGTAACATTTCCTTGTTCATTTGATGAAGTGGAACATACTTCAAAATGGCGGCGGAGATTCCCCTGAGGGAACAAGCAAAGGGTAGTTTGTGAGTGCATGTCTAAAAGTGCCAGTCGGTGTTTCTTTTTAAAAAAAAATTATTGGTGGACGGATGGTGGACAGATTCAATGTTTATGTTATCAATAGCTGCAAGAAAAACTGTTCAAATTAAAGAGTGTGTTGTGTTTCAATTGTAATTACAACAGTAGTGACTCGTTAGCTTAACCACATGCTAAACCCAGGTAAACAGTGTTTGGATGCCTGCACAATAGAATTTACATCCAAAATCCATTGCATGATGTTTTACATTGATGTCGAGGGAACAAGGCTTTACGAAAGTAACATGGAACTGAAAGCTGAGAAAAGGTTTAAGCCTCTTGGGACTGAAACTTACATGTGAGAGGCCATTCAGCTATCAAGAGCATTTTAAAACAGAAACCTGCACTTTCAGAAATAACGGTACGCGAGCTGTCACTGAGGTGGTACCTTTTCAAAAGGTACAAATTTGTACCCAAACAGGTCCATATTAAAAACTCAAGGGTATTAGTACCTACTGTAAAAAAGACAAAAGTGTTCCTCTTAATTTTTTTAGGTACTAATATATACTTTTGAGGTACCAATATGGACCCTTTAAGTACAAATGTGTACCTTTTGAAAAGGTACCATCCCAGTGACAGCTCGCGTACTTTTATTTTTGAGTGTGTGAAGTTCTTTTTCAGTTAGGATGTAATCTTGAAAGGTGAACAAAAGTGACTGTGGAGCGGGTCTTCAGTTGTTTGTGTGTATCTCTGAGTAGTTATGGCTAAATATTACACCACCCATAGTTTGTGTGTGTGCGTGCGTGCGTGCGTGCGTGCGTGCGTGCGTGCGTGCGTGCGTCTGTCTGTCTGTCTGTGTGTGTGTGTACACTGTCTGTGTGTGTGTACAGCTACTATATTATAGACACATCTTATTATTTGTTTATTTGATTTATGGATGCACTGAATTTTCTGCTGCATATTCATTTTTTTATTTTTGTCCAAATTAAAGAAAAATGACAAAAATATCAGGCGATAAAATAATAGCACTACTGTGCTGTCATGAAACTCTGGTAAGCTGACGCCTCTAGAATCATCTTAAGTTAAGACTCATTCATTAATAATAAAATATTACTGTCTATCAAATGTGGTTGTTTCATTGGCTTGTGTTTTTTAATCTGTATCATTTTAATTATTGTGTTAAATTTCTTAAGAAATTATTGTGTTAAGTTCAGGTATATTATATATCTATATTATAAACTATTTTGTTACATAGATATTTAAATATATATGAAACATATGTGTATCATATGCACATTGTCATGGATTGGTCAGGCTCTCACGACCCCCACTCACGAAGATCACCATCACCTGACTTCTAATGAGCACACAGCTGCATCACATTCACGAGCACCAGATAAAAGCACAGCACTCCAGTCGCTCATTGTCCGGGCTCGTCTCGACGAAAGCGGACAACTGAGCGACCACTCAGCGTAGTCATCCTCAGCTAAAACAAACGATTTACTTACCTGGTCTCTTTGTATTCCTCCTAGTCTTCCTGGTCCTCCCGAATCGTCCTGTCTTCCAGTCCTTCCAAGTCTGTGTCATCCTCTGTCAGCTGTATCTGGTGTGTGCTGTCCATCCTCGTGTATTCCTGTTACCCAGCCACGGAGGAAAAGACCCCAACATCATTCCTGATCCTCCTGGCTATCCTTCATGTGCTCCTTGTTGTCATTTAATAAACACCCTAACGTTTCCTTACCTCTGTCTCCTGTCCGCTTCATAACAGAAGCCCGGACCCATAACGACGACAACATGAGCACCCCCGATCACCTTCAAGAGCTGGTGGACCAGTTGAAGCGGATTCTACAGCCACCAGCTCCACTTTCCAACGCACCACCAGCACCGAGCACTTCCGCCTCCACAGTTTCTTCTTCGGCCCTTCCTTCCAGTCCCATGGCCCGACCAGCGCCCTACTCAGGCGGAGCGGGGGAGTGCAATGGTTTTCTGTTACAATGTTCCCTCATATTCGAAATGCAACCTTCTCTATATCCCACAGATAAGTCGAAGATCGCCTACATCGTATCTCTACTCTCTGGACCTGCACTTAAATGGGCTGAGACGATCTGGAACCAAGCCGGGCCGGTCATGAATTCCATCACTACCTTCACGGAGTATTTCAAAGAGGTGTTTGGACGTTCTGATGGGGAAGTAGCCGCTGGAGAGCAGCTGTATCATCTAAAGCAAGGTACTCTATCTACACAGGAATATGCTCTCCGGTTTCGCACTCTAGCAGCTGCAAGTGGATGGAATGAGAGATCGTTGTTGACCACGTACCGGCTCGGCTTGGAACCCACTCTCCGAATCCAACTGGCCACATTAGATGATACAATGGGTCTGGAGAGATTCATCCAACATTCTCTCCGATGTTCCGATCGTCTCCGTTCCTATCAACAGGACACCATCACCCCCTCGTCTGCACTCCTCCAATCGCCTGAGTCAACAGCCTCTCCAGAACCAGAACCCATGATAATAGAGTCTGGAAGACTGACATCAGCGGAACGACAGAGGAGGCTGACCCGGGGTCTGTGTCTATACTGCGGTGTCAGTGGACACACCCGTATGGAGTGTCCCCTTCGTCCCATTCGGACTTCAGTGAGTGTATTCAGTACGAATATTGAACAATGTAAACCACTTACTACCACCGTACAAATAACTACTGCCTCTATTTCTCTCCTTGTCACAGCCCTCATCGACTCCGGGTCAGCAGGGAACTTCATCTCCCAATCCCTCTGTCGTCAACTCCACCTCCGTACTGAGGCGTCCTCGCATATATACCAGATACAACCGATAACCCAGTGCACTCGATCTTCGACCCGTATCCATCGACAATGCGAAGACATCCTTCTTCAAGTGGGGTTGTTACATCAAGAGAGGATTCAATTTCTGGTTCTGGAGGGTGCAAATATGGACATCATTCTAGGGCGCCCGTGGCTGGTGAAGCACGATCCCATCATCTCTTGGGGCACAGGAGAGATAAAGAAATGGGGATCTGGATGTACACCTGCCTGTTTTCCAAATCTCCCTCTTCAAGGTCGGAACCCCATTTCTTTGTTTGCAACATCGGTCGAGAGCCCTCCTGAGAAGCAGTCTATCCACATTCCTAAGGAGTACAGCTCCTTTCATGATGTCTTCTGCCCCAAGAGAGCTTCCCAGCTACCGCCGCATCGGCCATGGGACTGCGCGATCGACCTAGTTCCAGATGCCCAGTTGCCAAGAGGTAGGATCTACCCGCTCTCGCTTCCAGAGAATCAGGCAATGGAAGATTACATAAGGGAGGCTCTGAGTCAGGGGTACATACGTCACTCAAAATCACCAGCCGCCTCAAGCTTCTTCTTTGTGGCCAAGAAGGACGGAGGGCTGCGTCCATGCATCGACTACAGGGTCCTAAATAACGGTACAGTAAAATACCGATATCCCCTTCCTCTGGTACCAGCCGCTTTGGAACAGCTCCGAGAAGCTAAAGTCTTCACTAAATTGGACCTCCGCAGCGCGTATAATCTGATAAGAATACGTGAGGGGGACCAATGGAAGACAGCATTCGTGACCCCTACTGGCCACTATGAATATGAGGTCATGCCTTACGGTCTGGTCAACGCCCCCTCCGTATTCCAAAACTTCATTCATGAAGTCCTCCGGGAGTTTCTTCACCACTGTGTAATAGTGTACATAGATGACATCCTCATTTACTCCCGGAGTGAGGCCGAACATCGCCAACACGTTGCGGAGGTCCTACACACATTGAGAGAACATCACCTCTACCTCAAAGCGGAGAAATGCTCATTCCACCAGAAGTCGATTCATTTCTTGGGATACATCATTGACCAAACCGGTATACGTATGGATGGGAAGAAAATTGAGGCTGTTCTATCCTGGTCAGAACCCACTTCCATTAAGGAGCTCCAGAGGTTTCTTGGGTTTGCTAACTTTTATAGACGGTTTATCAAGGACTACAGCAGGATTACATCACCTCTCACTAATCTCCTCAAGGGTAAACCCAAAGGACTGGAGTGGACCAAAGAAGCAGCCGCAGCCTTCCGCCTTCTTAAGAAGGAGTTCACAAGGGCCCCACTCCTGACTCATCCTGACCCAAATCTTCCTTTCGTGGTGGAAGTGGACGCATCCACCACCGGCGTCGGGGCAGTATTATCTCAACATCATGATACACCGCCCCGACTGCATCCCTGTGCCTATTTCTCTCGGAAGTTGAGCCCGGCGGAGCAGAATTACAGCATAGGAGACAGGGAGCTTCTAGCAATCAAGCTAGCCTTGGAGGAGTGGCGTCACTGGTTGGAGGGAGCCAAACATCCGTTCCAGGTGATCACAGATCACAAAAACCTCCAATACATCAAAGAGGCCAAGAGACTATGTCCACGTCAAGCCAGATGGTCACTTTTCTTCTCACGTTTTGATTTCTCCATTTCCTATCGTCCAGGACCCAAGAATCTAAGAGCAGACGCTCTCTCTCGTTTACACGAGCATCACGATCATGAAGAACTCCCAACGAAGATTCTTCCCGAACACATCTCCATTTGTCCGATCACCTGGAACGCTCCTCCAGTCGTTGCCACTCCGGAAGCCCCTGCTCCGCCGGGATGCCCTCCTCATCGGCAGTTCATACCACCTGAACACCGGGTAGATCTGATCCACTCCTTACATACCTCGCTAGGCACTGGACATCCAGGGATCAACAATACTCTCTCGCTAGTATCCCAACGATTCTGGTGGCCAAACATGGCAAGGGATGTGAGGCAATATGTTCAGGGCTGTAAGGACTGTGCCCAATCCAAGAGCCCACGTCATCTACCCGCTGGAAAGCTCCATCCCTTGCCGATTCCGAACCGTCCCTGGTCACACCTAGGAGTGGACTTTATCACTGACCTCCCTTCGTCAGAAGGTAATACCTGTATTCTAGTCATAGTAGATAGATTCTCAAAGTTTGTCAAACTAATCCCTCTGAAAGGTCTTCCCACAGCCTTTGAAACTGCCGACAATATCTTTAATCAAGTCTTCAGGTCATTTGGTATTCCAGAAGATATTGTGTCGGACAGAGGTCCACAGTTCATCTCACGTCTATGGAAAGCCTTCTTCAAGCTCCTAGGTGTGGCCGTCAGCCTCTCTTCTGGATATCATCCCCAAACCAACGGGCAGACAGAGAGGAAGATTCAGGAGGTGGGACGGTTCCTGAGGACCTTCTGCAGTGGTCACCAGAACTCCTGGAGCCAGTATTTGGGCTGGGCAGAATATGCCCAAAATTCACTGCGGCAACCCTCCACCGGACTCACGCCATTCCAGTGCGTCCTGGGCTTCCAACCACCGCTCTTTCCCTGGGATGGCGAACCATCTGATGTCCCCGCAGTGGATCACTGGTTCCGGGAGAGCGAGAGAGTCTGGGACGAGGCTCATCAACATCTGCAGAGGGCAGTCCGTCGAAGCAAGGTAACCGCCGATAGGAGAAGGTCTGAAGAACCCAGATACACACCCGGACAAAAGGTGTGGCTATCCACCCGGGACATACGCATGCGACTGCCCTCTCGCAAGTTAAGTCCCCGATTTGTTGGTCCCTTCACCATCGTGGAACAGGTTAACCCCGTCACCTACAAACTACAATTACCCTCTCACTACCGTATTCACCCTACATTCCACGTATCACTCCTGAAACCCTATCACGATCCTGTTCTTCCCTCCACAGAGCCTGACCACGAAGAGGAACCCCCTCCTCCACTGCTCCTAGAAGAAGGAGCCGTCTACGCAGTGAAGGAGATCTTGCGTTCCCGACGTCGTGGTGGCCAGTTGGAGTACCTGGTGGACTGGGAAGGGTACGGCCCCGAAGAAAGAACATGGGTTCCCAGAGCTGATATTCTCGATCCTAGTCTCATGGTGGAGTTTCATGAGAGCCACCCTGAGTTCCCAGCGCCTAGAGGCAGAGGGAGACCACCACGGCGTCGGAGGTGTCGGCCCTCAGGAGCGGGCCCTGGGGAGGGGGGTACTGTCATGGATTGGTCAGGCTCTCACGACCCCCACTCACGAAGATCACCATCACCTGACTTCTAATGAGCACACAGCTGCATCACATTCACGAGCACCAGATAAAAGCACAGCACTCCAGTCGCTCATTGTCCGGGCTCGTCTCGACGAAAGCGGACAACTGAGCGACCACTCAGCGTAGTCATCCTCAGCTAAAACAAACGATTTACTTACCTGGTCTCTTTGTATTCCTCCTAGTCTTCCTGGTCCTCCCGAATCGTCCTGTCTTCCAGTCCTTCCAAGTCTGTGTCATCCTCTGTCAGCTGTATCTGGTGTGTGCTGTCCATCCTCGTGTATTCCTGTTACCCAGCCACGGAGGAAAAGACCCCAACATCATTCCTGATCCTCCTGGCTATCCTTCATGTGCTCCTTGTTGTCATTTAATAAACACCCTAACGTTTCCTTACCTCTGTCTCCTGTCCGCTTCATAACACACATAAATTATATCTAAATATATTTTTTTAAATGTATGCATAAATGTGCGTATTTACATTAACATAAATATACACACAGAAAACACACATATATTATGTCAAAAAAAATGTTTGTTTTGGATGTGATTAATTGTTAGAATAATATGCCCAGCACTAAAAATATATTTTTTAAATAATATATTTTTATATATTTTTATAATATATTTTCATCTAGAATTCTTTGTTTCAGCCCAAAATTTTCATTTGAAAGTGTCCCTTATTTATTTAAATATTTTTAGTGATATGTCTCTTCTTTCTGTTGATGGAGCATTATTTATTCCTATTTTTTACTAAAAATATTTTTTATAAAATGTCTAATAAAAAATTTAATTTAAAACCCCATGGGTCATGGAATTTCTGGAATGTCATGGATTTTTTCATTCCAAACATTGAAAGTCATAGATTTTATTGTATTTATTGTTTTGTAAAATTGTTTGTTGTTTTACATTTTACTAGCTCTGTATCAAAATGTACTTTATCTGCACTGTGTTTGTTATGCATCGTTCAAGTGTTTTAGCTATTGTTATGATTAGGCTATTTTTCAGTTCCATTTTATTCTTTTCACTCTTGTCATTCGGCAAACACTTGTTGCAAATGCAGTCACCTGGCTGTACCTGTTAAAATACTGCTGTAAAGTACTGATTACCTGTTTATTATAGGTCATGGAAATTCAGCTTTTTAGCCAGTCAGGGAAAAGCAAGCAAGTGGCATTTAGAGTGGAAACCCTGCCTGCATTAAATAAAACTTACATTTAATAAAACTTACAAAACTTAAAATGGTATATAGGAAACTGTATATCAAACAGAAGTACTATGTATTTATTTCAATAATAAATTTCAATAATATACTACTAGCGATAGTAAAATATCTAAATGAATAGGTGTGTGTACTAATTTTCAAGCCTAATGGTTTAAGGATCATGGCAAAGTATGAAGATTTTTAAAATGTAATAATATTACAAACAGCACCACATCCTTCCAGCCGCAACCCATCTCTGGGAAACATCCATCCACACTCACTCACACTCATACACTACGGACAGTTTAGCCTACCCAATTCACCTGTAACGCATGTCTTTGGACTGTGGGGGAAGTCGGAGCACCCGGAGGAAACCTACGCGAACACAGGGAGAATGCCAACTGACCCAGCTGAAGCTCGAACCAGCGACCTTCTTGCTGTGAGGTGACAGCACTACCTAATGCGCCACTGCGTCACCCTTTATTATTATTATTATTATTATTATTATTATTATTATTATTATTATTATTATTATTATTATTATTATTATTATTAATAAAATATAATTATATTGAAGTTGTTGTTGTTTTATTATTAGTAGTAGTATTATTATATTTTATTGTTGTTTTATTATTATTATTATTATTATTGTATTATTATTTTATTTATTATTATTGTTTATTATTATTATTATTATTATTATTATTATTATTATTATTGTTATTATTATTATTATTATTATTATTATTTACTGTTTTAATATTGTTGTTGTTATTTTATTATTATTATTATTATTATTATTATTATTACTATTGTATTATTATTTTATTTATTATTGTTGTTATTTTTATTATTATTATTTACTATTTTAATATTGTTGTTGTTTCATTATTATTATTATTATTATAAATATTTTTATTAATTATTATTATTTATTATTATTATTATTATTATTATTATTATTTATTTTATTGTTTATTTATTAATATTTATTTATTATTTATTATTAATATTTATTTATTATTTGTATTATTTATTTAATTTGTTTATTATTATATTATTATTTTTATTATTTATTATTATTTTTATTATTTATGTATTAATATTTTTAGTAGTAGTTGTTGTATTAGTAATTGTTTTATTATTTATTATTTTATTATTTATTTTTCTTCTTATTAATATTACTATTCTTTTTATCATTATGCTGTGATGCTTGAATGGACTATTTAAATGCATCATTAAATAATTTTTGTTCTAAATATACCTGACAATATTGTTTGGCATAACTTACTGTTAGGACACTAAATTACACTTTAATGAGTGTCTTCTGTGAATCCTAGTCGGAATGTATCGTAGACTATGATAGTCATTATTTTTTATCAATTAAATTGGACATATAACTTCAACTTTTAACCATAACTTCAACTTTTGTTTTTGTAAAACAAAATTTAAATTAAATAAGACTTGCTGAGCTTTTCACTGTGTATTCCGGGATTTCATAATCCAAAAGTAATACGTGCAATACTGCTTACTGTTTGAAACACACTGTATCTATCACTCCTTGCTGGGTAGGCAACTTTGGAGAGAAGTAATGATCTCCGAGACAGGACAATAGATATAGAAATGTCTTTCTGGTATCTGAGCTGGTACCAGAGCTCTATATGGTATCATGATGAATAGACAGACCTGCAGATGACCTGGACACAGAACTGTCTGATGCAGAGTACAGTATATTTCAGAATAACCCTTTCTATGAGAGGTGGACAGTTTCAAGGATTACAGCAAACCTTCATCAGATTAAGAGCTGTGGGATCTTCTTGCCTCCAGAAATAGTTTCAGAATGAGAGATGGGAAGTTGACCTTTCATGTGCTTGGCAGGAAATAATAGCTTTTATGTCTTAGGCAGATCAAACGTTTCGGGAAGAGCAGTTGTCTGTCCGACCCTTCTGTGAAATGAGAAGTGTAGCTGGTTAGTATTCAGCTCGGTGATTGCAGAGGTTTTGCTGTTTGCATGATAATGCCCGATAATCAGAAATGACAGCTTGGTTACTGTTGTGCTAAAGGTTTTTGAACCAATCATGATGCATTATTGTAATATGGTAGCTTGTAGCTTCGTTATATTGATTGCAGATCGCAGATATAGATTTTTTTTCAAGATATATGTAATTTCAGCAACACATTTCTGTAGAGTCCAATTTATGTAGCCAGAGCTACATATGGCTTTAAAATGAATGCTACGGAGCGGTATGATGCCGCCCATGGCTTTTGTTTCTTTTTGTGCGACCAGCTGACCGCTTTCCTTCGTGTAGACGTTTTTTTCCACTGTTACCAGTTTTACCACGTAAATCGGCGGACTTGAGATGTAGAGAGTTGAACGCGACGACATGGTTCAAGTCTGGCAAAGAACGGTTCCAGGAAGCAAGTAAAACAAAAACAAAATGCAAAAATATAAAATAAACAAGTAAATAACAGGGTGAGAATGGTGAAAGATCTGAAAACGTGGTAAGAATCAGGCGGCAGCGATGGATTTTCTTTTTCTGGATTGCTTTTGAAAACACAATCAGTTGGGTTTAGGGAAAAGGGGTGAGTGCTGGTCAATCGGTGCTTTTGAAAACACTATTGGTTGGTTTAGGGAAGGGGGTGGATGGGGTTGGTTGGTCATTCAGTCAATCAGTCTGCGGCCTCTGGTGGATTTACATGAGAAGTGCAAGCGTGAATGACACACGCGAGAGAAATTTGAGATCTGAAAAAGCGCACACATCGGTCTCTGGTGGATTCACGAAAACAAAAACTGCAAAAAACGTAGCTACTGGAACGTTTTTTGTGCTCTCCAGAAATGTATACAGGGGTATTTATCCATAATGAGCCTGGGTTGGATTTCTGCACTTATAGTTGCACAGAGCAAAGGTCTATAATAACACAAAGCAAGCCATTAGCATTAGCATTCATAATAATGGCAGTTGTTTGTTTATTATTTTGTGCTTTTAAAGAGCCCACCAATCAAAAAGCGGGATATATGCTATGTAATGAAATAATGCAATAATATCAAAATTTGGTCAATATTGTAACTGAAAAGTCTTTACTTTTGGAAGCAGATTACTGATATATAGGCTAACTTACTGTATGCTGGACAGTGGGGAAAATAAGTATTGAACACGTCACCATTTTTCTCAGAAAACGTTTTTTTCTAAAGATACTGTTGACTTGAAATTTTCCCCAGATGTTGATAACTCCATATATGCAAAGAAAACAAATCTAATTAGTTTACAAATTAAGTTATGTGTAATAAACTGAAATGACACAGGGGAAAAAGTATTGAACACATGAAGAAAGGGAGGTGTAGAAAAGCAGTGAATGCCCAGACATCAGCTGAAATCTTTCAGTAGTTCTTCAGCAACTTTCTGCCCTTAATCATTGTAAATGAATATCAGCTACTTCAGTCCAACATCTACATTAGCAGGGCGATGAAGATGAAACCGGGATAGACATTTAAGCAAGACCATGATCCAAAACACAGTCAAGGAAACTCTCAAATCCTTGCAGAGAAAGAAAATCAAGCTGTAGAATGGCCCAGCCAATCACCTGACTTGAATCCAATATAAAATACAAATTGTAGATCAGATTTGATAGACGAGACCCACAGAACCATCAGGATTTTTCAACCCAGGCTCATTCTGAAAACGTACCACATGTATATACATTTATAGCGGTGGGAGGTACTTTTATTGCAGTTTTTGTTTTCATTCAGCCACATGTCGACTGACTGAATGATTGAACGACTGGCTGACTGATTAACCGATAGACTGACCAACCCTCCACCTTCCCTAAAGCCAACCAATAGTGTTTTGAAAAGCACCGATTGACCAAAAAAGGAAGATGCAGTGTTCAGGAGTGATTCCGCCATTTTGCTGTTGTCGGGTCAACTTGCTACCCCATAACGATTCACTGAAAGAATTTTTTTTCACATTTTTTTTTAAACAAATCTAGTTTAGAGGAATTAGAAGTGAACAACTGTCCCTTTATTATTTTTCTAATTCTGCACATTTCTTTGTAAAATGTCGATATATTTGATGTCAAATAGCAAATCGTCATTTTGAAGTATCGCTTTTTTTGGAGGGGTTGCACAATGAAAACCTGTTGGAGAACACAATTGCTGAATAAAGTAGCAAACATTACAACCACTTGACTAATCAGCTGTCTCCATGCTTGCTTTGCTTACTGTTGGTTGCTTGGTTACCAATACTACAATCAGCTGCTCTACCAATTTAATGAAAATGACTCTCTTTTTTTTTTTTTTTTTTTTTGCAAACTTTGAAAAGATTTGATTCATGTTAAGGGCGACATGGTGGCTCAGTGGTTAGCACTGTCATCTCACAGCAAGCAAGTCGCTGGTTCGAGTCCTGGCTGGATCAGTTGTCATTTCGGTGTGAAGTTTGCATGTTTCCTCTAAGTGCTCTGGTTTCCCCCACAATCCAAAGACATGCATTATAAGTGCATTGAATAAACTAAATAGGCCGTAGTGTATGTGTGTGAATGAGTGTGTATGAATGTTTCCTAGTACTGGATTGCAGCTGGAAGGGCATCCGCTACGTAAAACATATGCTGTATAAGTTGGCGGTTCATTCCGCTTTGGTGACCCCTGATGACTAAAGGGACTAAGACGAAGGAAAATGAATGAATGAATCGTGTTAGGATGAAAGCGTGTCTTTTGACCTCTTCGCACATAAAATGTTCCTAAAACTTAACTAATATGAGCACACTTTGACTTTGAATGGGTGTTGAAATTATTTGAAATGTGGCTGTTATCATTTTTCAGTAAAAAAGTCTGATAAAAGACTCTAGCTAGTGGAAAAATGGGTTTCTTTGTTAAAAACACAATGTTTATTGTTCACTTTTCAGTACTGGTTCACTACTGCAGCCGACGTGATTGATGATGCTGAGAATATGCTTAGAACAGTATGTTAACAAATTCTATATTTTACGAAACTGTGTTCTTTGGTTTTTATATATTAGCAGTAGTACGACATGAAGGTGAGAACACGGTGTCATCAAAATACCTCATCAAGTTCAGGTGCTGCTGCTTTTATGCTGACTGGATCTGTGTCCAATTAGCCATGTGACAGTTTGGCCGAAAAAGAGCTGTTTCTTTTAAGAGGACGGCACTGCATCGGTGGAGCTTCAGATGTTTCCAAGCGACTGCTCAGGCACATGTAACCTCCCACCTGCTCTTATCAGCGAACAGAGGACTGATTAGCCCTTAATGAGAGTAATTGAAGTGTTGTGGGAAGATGCTGAAGATGTCACTGCTCATTATGATCATCTGCTCTCTAGAGAACTAAACGGGACTTAGGGTGCTTTCACACCTGCCTTATTTAGTTTGGCTGAATTGCACTGGAGTTCATTTTTCCTTCTTGGTGCGGTTTGTTTGGGCAGGTATGAATGTAGCAATCGCACTCAAGTGTGCACCAAAAGCGGACCAAAAAAGCGTACCGAGACCTCCTTGAAGAGGTGGTCTCGATACGCTTTCATACGAACCCTGGAGCAGTTTGGTTGTGGTGAGAACATGATCCGAACTAAAACAGACCCAACCACAAAAAGTACTGCGCCTTTTTAGACCAATCCAGCTGCCGTAGTTTGATGCGCTGTCCCGTCTTATGGGTTTTGGAGGAAAAATATTTGTTGACAGGGCTTAACTAACAGTTTTAAACAGAGAGAGAGAGAGAGGGAAAAACATTACCCGATGGATCGTTGACAATATTTTCGGACGATGACCGTCTGTCCTTGTCTGTCATCTCTTCTTGTCTCTTGTCTCTTATTCTCTCATCTCGTCTCGTCTCATCTTGTCTTTTCTTTTTTTTTGTCTTTTCTCTTCTCGTCTCTTTTGTCTTCTTGTCTTTCCTCTTGTCCCTTTTTGTTGCATCTCTTCCTTTCTATTCTTTTTGACTTGTCTCAACTCTTCTCCTCTCCTACCCTCTCCTCTTGTCTCATCTCACATTTCTTCTCTGATTTTGTCTCGTTTCATCTCATCTCATCTCATGTATCCTCTCTTTTCCTGTTCCTTCCCTTTCTCACCCCTTGTCTTTTGTCCAATCATTTTTTATTAGCTTTTGGGTTGTTTCCTATGTTCTTCTCCTCCTCCACATTGTTTCCCTGTTTTTGGCTTATTAGTCCTCTCCTTTTAACTTTTCTTTTATCATGATTGGTTGTCTTCTCTTTCTTCTCGTCTCAGCTTATTTTCTCATCTCATCTCATATTTGTTTGTCTCTTTCATTACATCTTCTTACATCATGTTATCAGTTCTTGTCTTCCTTGCCTTTTTCTTGTCCTGTCTGTTGACCTTATCTTGTTACAGTTTGTCTTTTCTCTTGTGTTCTCTCATCCTATATTGTCTTCCATTTTCTTGTCTTATTTCTTCTCTACTTGTTCTTCTCTCATCTCATTCTTTTCTCCTCTTCTATTCCCATCCTTCCTTATCACATATCATCTCCACTGATTTGTCCTCTTGTTATCGCATCTTAGTTTGTCTTTTATTACACTCTCAGAAATAAGGGTACAGGAGCTGTCAATGGTGCAGTTCCTTTTCAAAAGGTAGATATTTGTACCTGAAGGGTCCATAATGGTACCTCAAAGGTATTTTTTAAGGTACATTTGCACACTAATATGCACCTTTTGAGGTACTGTAGCACTGTGGACTCTTTGGCTACAAAAATGTATCTTTTGAAAAGGTACCACGGAGGTGTATCTATGTATGGGCGGAGGTGAGAGCCGTGTTAGCCCGATGGAGTGGATGTTTACAAGTGTGGAGTCCTGTGAAGAAACTCCAGAAGAAGACTTTTGTTTTGTGTTTACCTTATGTTTAATGTTGTTGCACGTCCGTCAATTTCCACCTAAAAGTGAGCGAGCTTGAGCCACTTGTACATTAAGGTAGCGTTCAGAGAAAACAAAACACCAGCGAAAAAACTCGACACATAGGAGCATAAACATCCACTGCCAGCTAGCATTTCGAAAGTGGTATTGCAGAGCAACACAAACAGCACGCAGAAGTATAAATGCAAGGGTACAAGCGTTGCATGCGCCGTGGGTCACACCGATCACTTGATGGAGAAGTATAAACTAGCCTTTAAGGAGTAAAAATACAACATATGGGCTCTTATTTGCTGTTGTGTTATCACTCATATTGCAAGTGAAATCTCTCCGGCCCTTCATTGGGGATGCTTTTTTATGAACTGCCCCCATGACAAACTAATTGAATAGCTCTATAGATCTAGAGTTTTCATTGAAGGGCCTCACAAACTTTGATGTCTTGCCACAAAACAGGAAGTTGTTATAAGTCAGGCATGCATTGTCTGATCTGCCTCAAAATGCATACGTTTGATAACAATCCTTACCCGACTTTGTTTGCATGCCAATATCAAGTTACAGTGATAGTGCCACCTGCTAGCAACAGGAATTGACATGTTTTACACTGTAAAAAACTCCTCATACAAATTTTATCAGATTTAACCCTTCCATCAGTGTAATCCAAAGGCCTTTGTGATGTGAAATTTTGAAGATCTAGATTTTTCGCCAAAGGGCGTGTCCGTGGCGGGCTGACAAAGTTCAGTGTTTCACCATGGAAGAAGAAGGACTTATAACTCAGCCACACAATGTCTGATCCACCTGAATCACAGGTTCAATGAGATTCCTCTCCTGAAGACATCTACTTGCCAACAATGAGTCACAGTCATAGCGCCACCTGCTGACATATGGAAGTTTGGCATAAATTGGTGATTTTTTTCATATTTTTTATTCATATATCAGCATAAATTATTATTGTCCAATGTTCACTGTCATCCTAAGGCCACTGGGTGGCGGTGAGCCTGGGTGCGAGGTCCCTTTCATTGCTGCTTGCAGCTTTAATCTGATCTTGTATTTTCTCTTTACATTTCTTCTCTTGTATTCACTTCTCGTTTGTATCTTTTTATCTTGTCTCCTTTGTTCTTCTCCTCTTATTTGGCCCCTCATCTCATCGTAATTTGTCTTGGCTCCAGTCCCATCTGGACTCCTATCCTTATTCTTCCTCTTTTATTGTTTTCTCTTGTTTCCTATAGCCTCACTCTGTCCTTTCTCATCTAATCTCTTCTATTTTTCTCTCTTTGTCTCGTTTTGTTCTCCAATTTCTTCTTGTTGGTTTGTTTCTTCTCTTTCTTTCTCTTTCATCATCTTATTTTTGTATTATCACTTTATTATCTCATCTTGCCTCTTCTCCTTTCCACTTGTCTTGACTTATTTTGTCTCTTCTATTGTTCTCTCAACTCCTTTACTACATTATTTTCTTTTTCTCATCCTGTCTCATCTTCTCATGTCTGTTTTCTTATCTTTGCCTTTCGCCTGTATCAACTTGCATTCGCTCCTCGTTCTGTCCCTGTGTGTAATATTGTCCTTTTCCTCTCATCTTTTCCAATCTTATCTCTCCTGTCTCTTCTGGTGCTTAGTTGATCCAATCATATTTATTCACTGGACTTCTATCAGAGTGTGATAAACAGTGGTGATACAATCCATCACGGTTGTTTAGACTTGGCACAAAGTCTGTAAAATTTGAACACTGGCTAAGGTCTCCTATAGGCATGACTGAATGCAGAGTCTGAGCCCAGACTGTCTGTGCAGCGCACCCTTGGGGGTGTTGGTTTGTTTCCCCTTGGAGCTGTCAGCATCCGAGGCAGTGATCGCTCAAAATTGGTGCCATCAGCTCGTCTGGCCAGGTGGCTCCACATGGCTCCAGGATTCTTGGTGTGTTCGTGTGTGTGTGTTCCTTGTATTAGTTACATTGTGAGGACCAAATGTCTGCGTAATATAGTAAATTTTGACCTTGTAGTGACATTTTATTTATTTTTTGGTCCATATGAGGTAAATGGCTCATGAATCACAATGAATGATGCATTTTGAAAATGTTTAAAAACATTCCTTTGAAGATTGGGTTTTGGGGTAGGGGAATAGAATATTCCATCTGTAAAGTGTGAAAATCATTACATCTATTTGTCTATTAGTCGCGTGTTTGGAAGTAATGTGTGTGTGTGTTACATTTTAGGCCATGATCAACAGTGGCCAGTGGGAAAATCTGGCCAGGATGCTGGGGTTAAACCTCAACTCTTTTTCGAATGACATCCTGGGATTTTTAGCAACCACAGAGAGTCAGGACCTCAGTTTAAAGTCTCATCTGAAAGACTGTGCTCACTGAGCAGTATAGAGTCCACCATCAATATACTGGGGCATTAGGACCCACACAGACCACAGGTTGAGTGCCTCCTGCTGGCCTTACTAACACCACTTCCAGCAGTCTCCCTTCCAGGTACTGACCTGGTGTAGCCCTGCTTAGCTTTACTGTGCAACCATGTGAGAGTTGGAGAAAGCTAGCTGCCAGCTGCATGAGCTATGTTTCCATCCACCTATTTTTATGCACATTTTGGATATGTGTCTAAAAAAATTGGTTGATTGAAACACCAAAATACACATAAATTTTAAAAATGTGCATAAAAAACCTGTGTGCTTAACTGATTAGGATTAACTTTTTATTCGAAACACTTTTATTGAACAATTTGCATTCAGTATGCGCATTCAAAAGAGATCATGTGATGATGAAAATCTGTGTGAATGGACAAACCAGCAGGCTAAACATTGTAAAACATCTGAAATGTTGTTTTGGTCATTCTAAAATGCCTTGACCATTTCAGTATTATAGTGTTATTGTATTATTATTTAATTGTTTCCATGTCTCACACCTTCAAATGCCACCATGCATTCGTTGTGTGTCGGAATTGTCTTCTGAGGTGCAAGTAATTTATTAACTAAAGAAAAGATTTCCACAGCTTCTCCTACCGCAGAAAATTCCGTTTTTACTCTTGATATTTTGCGCCAGTTAATCAGGAAGTGACCATTTTGTGTCCAGTTTCCAGTTTTAAGCATAAATTTGATTTATTTTGGATGGAACCATAGTTATGAGGACATAACTAGGGGAAAGGTCCTCCTGATGGACAAACATTACTATCTCCTATTGACCTCCAAGTTACAAGTGATTTCTTTGATAACAAGTGATAATTGTTGTGAAATAAGATATAGCATTACTAACTGACAAGGAGACATGCCTGAGTAGTGCTTCTACTGAATTCCCTTATAGCCAGAAAAGAAAAATGTATGGATTTTTGGCAAATGTTAGCAGCTCTTTCAATCTATAGTAGTGGTCCCCAACGCTCGGGACGCAGACCAGTACTGGTTTGTGGATCAATTGGTACCAGGCCACACAAGAAATCATCAATTATTTTTGTTTTTATTTGTTATCTGAGTCTGAAGGATTATTTTGAAAAATCTTTTATTTTAAAAACTGACCGTATCCTCTCGGTTACTTAAGTGCTAAAATCGAACCTACAAGCTAGCAAAATGAGTAAGAAACAGACGTCTTTGGAAATTTTCTTTGTAAAGGGTAAAGGCCCAGTGAAGGACCTATGAACTGCCAAGGAATAGATCCGCAACCCATTTGTCAACAAATCAAGTGAATCTAGCATGTCTGTGTGTGCGCAAGAAGAAGATCGACTGCTGGAGATCGCAAATGACGCCGGCCTTAGGGGCCGTTCACATATTGCCTCTTTTCTGCATGCAAGTTTGTTATTTCCACGCAGATTGGAACCAACACGCGCAAGTAATGCGCTCATACACTCATGCCTTCCAGGCGCCTCCGGTTAAAAACATCTCAACTTTTCGATTCTGAGAGCACACCGCGAGTCACATGACAATAACTGCCAACTGATAATAACTGCCTAGCCAACCCACCACCTCTCGCCCCTAGGCATTGATCGGCCTGCGGTGATAAAACCTGTCATTGGGTGTGTGTGCTTTTAATATATTTTATATTCTAATTTGCAGGTTAAGTCCAATTAAAGTATCAATTGAAATGCAAAGTATAAACGGCAGAAGTGAACGAATAGATAAGCAAATGAAACTGACACCAAATATAAAAGAAGAATATTACATGATATAAGGCTCTCATTAAAGACTAAATCGCTAAGGAATATCCACAAGATACAAAACATCGGCGAATTGGATCTCTGACTGGGACATGAGGGGTTTAAATGACTGAAAAAAGGCTGTGGGTGCAGCATATGGATTGGAAGTGTCCCCAATTTGCAGTTAGCAATCATATCTCTGTTTTGATCAGTTGATATGTGTTTGAAATATTCATAGTTTGAAACAGATGGAAATATGACCAAGTTTTGCCACATTTCTATGGAGATTAAAATGTAGCTGCCATTATAGACCATTGTTTTTTGCACACCAGATCTCCACACAGGTCACATAACTGAAAACTATCAATGAGTTGCTGTTTTTTTTTTTATTATTGTTTTTTTAGTTTTTTATAAAATATAAAACTTTCCTGCAAGGGTGGTGCATTCGAAAATATCATTGGTACAGTAGAAAAACAATCGAAAACCCAAGCAAAGTCATTTCAACTCACAAAAACAAATGTGTGTGCATGTGTGTGTGTTTAGATATTAGCAAGTAAATAAAGTCAGGTTATGAGTTAGACTGCTGGAACACAGACTTTGGGTTCTATCATACACCCAGAGCAATACGGCGCAAGACTTGTTTGGTGTGATTTGTTGCTATTTTCAGACCAGCGCAACCCTAATTTTCACATTTTGCACCACGTTGTTTAAATAGCAAATCCATTTGCGCCACTTTGTGGACTCATGGGTGTGCTGGTCTAAAAAGGAGGTGTGTTAAGGTGCATTGTTGGAGCGCTGCTATTTTGAGGATTTGAAATAAACCGCGCCATTGACCAACTAAAAGCTGTTCTGAAGTCCAGCACAGAGCGTGTTAGTTATGCAGATCCAAAAGCCTCACATTGCTTAATACACACAGGATGTCCAGCAATATGCAAATATCTTTACATATGAAAAAGAAATTAAGGGATTAAAATGTTACAAAAACTTTTATTTTCTTCATAAATATAAAAACCACTGCCTCCATGCCTTCTTCAAGTTTTTTTTTTTTTCAGTTTATTCATGACAATTTGCTTTGTATATTGTTATTATTATTAGCAGTATTATTTATTATATGCATATTTATATTTGTTTTAATAAAAACAAGTTAAGATTTGTCCACCTGTCAAGTTTTGGAGACGTCTGCATCAACATATGGGACTACGAATAGGACGTGTGTTTGGATATAACTCAGTTTTTGATCATACTTCATTATTATTGTTCATTTATTCGTTTGCTGGAAATTAGAACTAAATTTAGAAATAGTTTGAAACAAATCTTTACGCTTAACAAACTAAATTAAACATGTAGGCTAATCGAGATCTTCAGTGGAGTGAGTACAACACCGTTTCCTTATTCACAAAAGTAAAGAAGCAAAGTAAAGAGTAAAAGTAAAGTAAAGAGAAAGTAAAAAGGCCGAATGAAGGAGGCTCCTTCTTAATCCTCGCACAAGTGGTCTGTTTAACTGTTTTCTTGCTAGTGAAGTATTTAGTTTTTCCATCTACGAAGTCTGTCATGTAAATAGCAAATGTGCCATGGTGCGACGCAACTGACTCTTAAAAAAAAAGTGAGAGGAGACTCTGATTGGTTTACTCATTAAGAGTTCTCTAGTCCTGTCTTGTCTAGTATGTTGTGCTCGGCTCGAGTTTTCTCGGGTCAAGTACTCATATTTCCTATCACTGTCTGTCTTCGTCTTTGTATGAGCTCAGTCTTGGTCGTGCTTGGGCTGTGTGCATTCCCCCTCCTGTATATTGTCTAGTCCCATCCTCCTTGTTATCCCATTATAAGTTTATTCAGTTCACCTGTGTGTTTGTTGATTCTTTCTCTTTATAGCTTCCTCTTGTCTGTTGTCCTGTGCCAGTTCTTCATATGTCGCACTTTATGTTCCTGCTGTGTCTTGTCCTGAACTTCCCTGACAGCCCAGCCAAGCCTGTTTTTGTCTTTTAGTTATGTTTTTCCCCTCAGGGTGGCCTTTGTTATATTTTTTTATTAATAAACCTATCATTTTCTTGCACTTGAGTTCTTGCTCCATTCCCTAACCGACATCCCTGACAAAAAGACCTTAAAAGAAAATGTTGCATGTTATATTTGCTTTTTTCAAAATGAGCAGAAATCCTAGTTGCCTGTTGGCCAGTATAGAGAGACAGTCTCCTCTTAGTAACATGTTTGTTTGTGTGTGTGTTTGTTCACATATGTTTGTCTGCCTGGTTTTTTTGTCACTCTGCGGGGGATCTGAAGTCTGTCTGTCATGCAGCGCCTCCTCCGCGGCACAGCGGTCTTTAACCTGGCTGCAGTTCAAACCGCTCTTGTGAGCAGAGGTCACGTGAGGTCATCTCAATAGAGGACGCCAATAAATTGTTGAAAGTCTGAAACAAAGTCCTGATGGTCAGCAGAGACCCTGCTGGGAAAACAGAGCAGGATCACACTGAGAAGCATGTGCCAGTTCCGTATGGATAACTCCGCATCGATTCTGTTCCTGTATAAACAACACATTTCCACAAATTTTAAATGGATTATTTATAAAATTCCACTTGTACACTGGGTAGTGTAGGCAGGGGTTTTCAAACAAGTCCTGGATGCCAGAGGGTGGGGTGTTTGACAAATTTTGTCATTCAGTCAGATACCAAAACTCTCACTTGAGAACATAACAATACAAACCAGCATTTCCAACATGGGAAACATCATAAATAAAAAAATTTATAAACACTTTAAGGTCAATATTATTAACCCTCCTAAGTAATATTTTTACATTTTTCACTTTGACAGTGTATGTCACGTTCCACAATGACGCATAGCACAAGCTCTGTGATTGGTCGACTTGGTAGTGGTGTCGAGTGAGAGTGGAGCCGAGAGCCGCGAACCCATTGGAGCAAGTGTTTACAAGTGTGGAGTCACATGAAAGAGCTCCAGATGGAAACTGTTGTTTTGTGTTTACATTATGATTAAAGTTGTTGCACATCGGTCAGTTCCCGCCTCAAATAGAGCGAGTTTTAGCTACTTGTACTGTTCATTAAGATAGCAATTAAAAAAAAAACACCTGTGAAGAAACTTCACACAGAGGAACATAAACACCTACTGCCAGAAATATAAATAAGCCTTTACTATAGTTACGGCCCACTGATGTCTATTCTGTCCTATCTAGACATAGGACTATTACGTGTTTTATTTAGTTTCGTAGAGCAACAGTATCTCCAGCAGAATAGGACCCTCCACATCAAAGCTACGGGTCAGCCCACGATTCACCAAACATTTGAAAAACGAATTGCTTATACACCAACACCAAAACATGCTATAGACCTGAACAGTGCAGTGGCTTATTTTCTACCCAAAGAAAAGAAAGATATCCAAAAATGCTATTTCAAGTAAAGAAATCTGTGTTGTTTTGAAAGACAGAAGATAGCAGAAGTCAATAATTTAATTGAATTATTTAGCCTGACATGTTTACTGTTCCAAAGTATTTTAAACGTTTCTTAATATAAAATATATTGGGTTCAACGGAGAAAAAAAAATATTGTGACATTTAACCCTTTTATGCATGAATTGTGAAAAATATTATTACACCATACAACAAAGGTGTAAAATGGGACAAAAAGACATAGCTGACAATAGAGAATATTGTGTTTTTTTTTAATGGTCTGTTATTCTATTCATATCAGCTCATTTATTAAAAACAATAATAATACAATATAATAACAATAAAACACAGACTGTAGGAATAATAATAACAGTAGTTGTAAATATGCAGAAACGTTTGCAGTATGGGTATGCTATTTTCTGGCACATACTCATCACTGCTGTCTGTCACTGCCACTGTCCTCTGGAATATTCTGTACTGACTTCTTGACCCATACACTGAAATAAATTATTCAAAGATGATTCCTTTGATTTACTTAGTTTTTTTTACGTTGAGTGGTTGTAAACAATTTATTTGGCTGAATTTAAACAAACAAATTAAGTTGAACATTATAAAATTGTATTTGTTTGTTTAAATTCAACACAAATAAATTGTTTGCAACAGTTTTGCATGCAACACTTTTTTCAGAGTACTTTCCATGTTTAGAAGGCAAAATGCTAATTTGTTACCATATGAATGTGTAAAATTGCCATTTAATGCTGTAATATGTCATTTTAAATGACTATTTATGTTGATATATTTGTTAAATGTCTGTTTTATTACAATGTAAGACAATTTATACATCTCTGAAAACTAGAATAGATATACTAGCAGGTTACAGAAAAAAGGACTTTTATGCAATCTAAATCTTCTGTTGCAGGACATCCACATACGAATATGAATTTTTGGTGAATAAAAACTACATTTTACCCTAAATTTTATTTTATAAATTACTAACATATCATACTTTATGTTTTTTAACGTAACAATTTTTTAAATTGTTTTTTACTTCAATTGACCTCCTTGTATAAAAGTTTTTCACCGATATGCCTGAGGCATTTAGCACACCGCCATTACTGTCAGCCATCTTGGATTAATGATGTCATCAAGCAAAGAATAAATGGAATGCAAGAGAATAGCCACTGTGACAATACTGCTGACAGTCTACTGACACTGCCCTCAAGTGGTTTGGAGAAAATTACCATGATTAATGAACCTAAAATTAAGTTAAATTAACTGTTCACAAATGTGGACACCATGCATGAAAGGGTTAAAAAGAACATATTTTTGAATAAATGTAAGTAATAATCTGCAAGTAATATGCAAGTAATATGTAAAGTAATAATATCGTGAGACAGTGAAATTGTGATATATTTATCCAAGGTTATCATACCATCAGAATCTTATAATGTCAAATGACTAGTCCAATCACGGTGTAACATTGTTAATTACTCCAACGTTTACAGCACCTCTTCACAGTTAATAATGCTAACTTACATGCTTCATGCTATATAAGTTTAAAAATTCCAGCGCAAGACTCAATACTTGTGCTCATGTGCATTTCTCTCTCAGCTCACAAATGTTTTTTTGTTCTTGCACTGCAACATATACAGTTGAAGTCAGAATTATTAGCCCCCCTGTTTATTTTTTTCCCCACAATTTCTGTTTAACAGAGAGAAGATTTTTTTTCAACACATTTCTAAACATAATAGTTTTAATAACTCATTTCTAATAACTGATTTATTTTATCTTTGCCATGATGACAGTAAATAATATTTGACTAGATATTTTTCAAGACACTTCTATACAGCTTAAAGTTACATTTAAAGGCTTAACTAGGTTAATTAGGTTAACTAGGCAGGTTAGGGTAATTAGACAAGTTATTGTATAATGATGGTTTGTTCTGTAGACTATTGAAAAAATATATAGCTTAAAGGGGCTAATAATAATGACCTTAAAATGGTTCATAAAAAACTAAAAACTGCTTTTATTCTAGCCGAAATAAAACAAATAAGACTTTCTCCAGAAGAAAAAATATTTTCAGACATACTGTAAAAATTTACTTGCTCTATTAAACATTATTTGGGAAATATTTTAAAAGGAAAAAAATTAAAAAAGGGGCAACTAGTTCTGATTTCAACTGTATAGGCAGAATGCATGTAACAATGTCAGAATACCCATATTTACCTGTTTTCAGTCTAAAATGAAAGTAGCTGCTACACATTTGTGGAAGAATTTCTTCAATGACAGCAGCCAAAATAAACTCACATTCATCAATCAACAACAAAAGACTAAATTCAAACTCTAAGACTGAAATTAGAATACATGGCTTTGAGGATAACTCTTATACTGTTTAAATACAAATTTTAAAGCTATATTGTTTATGCTCATGAATGGTATTTCTTAATGTTTCTTTAAGTGTTATGGTAGAAAAAAGTGTACAGTAATATATGACCATCACTCGCTCATATGACCATCACTATGAATGGTCACATACAGTTTTAGGCTGTATAGTGTGGACAGATGGAACAATGAACGTTTTCATTCTTAAAGAACATTTGAAAATGTTGAAACATTGTAGTAGTGTGAGTAAATCTGGCATCAAGACCCATGCTATTGGCAGTTAATTGGAGCTGGCTAAGTCAATCTAACTCTCCTGGCTGCAGTGTTCAGCATCCTTGTTAGTGCATCTGACTCCCATGTTGGAAACTCTGGTTCAAGTCCCAGTTGGAAAGTTAATAAAGCTGATGGCATTTAGCGTGCATCTCCTACCGGACACACTCATTTCAGATCTTGTTGTCTCTACTGATGAAATAAGGAGACAGGTGTATTATTTGAGGGAGAAATACAAAATGTGCAGTGCCAGTGGGATATGTTTGATACCTCCACGAAACCCCAGAATCCTCTTTCCTGCAGAGATTGATTCCAGCCCTAATCAAACACTCCTAAATAAGCTAATCAAAGTCTACTAGGAAGTTAGAAGCAGATATATGTGATCATGGGTCATGCTAAACTCTGCTGGAAACTGGATCTCGTGAGCTAGTGTTGAGAAGCCCTGATTAGGATGTTTTACAATAGTATAAACAGTGCAAGCAGGCAGTATATTCCTATTTGACTCCCATGTTGTGTTAAATATGAGCAGTTTATTTGCGGCAGACTCATACAGTCTGTACAGTTGAAGTCAAAATGATTAGCCCTCCTGTGAATTTTTTCCTTTTTTAAATATTTCCCAAATGATGTCTCCTATAATATTTGTTCTTCTTGAGAAATTATTATTTGTTTTATTTAAGCTAGAATAAAAGCAGTTTTTATTTTTTTTAAAACCATTTTAAGGCCAATATTATTAGCCCTCTTAAGTAATATTTACATTTCAATTGTTTCCAGAACAAACCATTATTATTCAAAGATTTGTCTAATTACTCTAACTGGCCTAATTAACTTAATTTAGCCTTTAAATGGCACTTTAAGCTGAATACTACACTAAAAAAGAGACATGGTGGTACAAATAAAGTTCCCTAAGGAACAGTTTTGTACCTTTATAAAAGTACCTTATGGTATAGAAAAGTCCTCTTATTATACTGTTCTGTAGCTTTTATGGTACAACTGAAATGAAGTTACACAATTGTTCTCATAAAAAAGGTACATAAGTGTTGGACAACTCCTTCTTTATTACAATGTCTATGAAAATAAATATTACTGGAAAGGCAAAGTGATTTTATGAAAAAATTCCATATCAAAACATGAATTATCATTTAAAGACATGTTTAAAGAAACTTATTCATTCATTTTCTTTTCGGCTTAATCCCTTTATTAATCTGGAGTCGCCACAGCGGAATGAACCACCAACTTATCCAGCATATGTTTTACGTAGCGGATGCCCTTCCAGCTGCAAACCATCTCTGGGAAACATCCATACACACTCATTCCCACTCATACACTATGGACAATTTAGCCTACCCAGTTCACCTGTACCACATGTCTTTGGACTGTGGGGGAAACCAGAGCACCCGGAGGAAACCCACGCGAATGCAGGGAGAACATGCAAACTCCACACAGAAACGCCAACTGACCCAGCCAAGGCTCGAACCAGCGACCTTCTTGCTGTGAGGCGACAGCACTACCTTTTGCGCCAGTGCGTCGCCCTTAAAGAAACTCATGAACATTAATTATTAAGTTCTATAATACAAAACAATTGGTAAAACAAAACTATAGGTATTGTAAACTAAACATTTAAGGCATTTTTAATAAACATTTGGTAAGCATTTTCTGATAAATACATTTTCATTAATGATATCTGCAACTTTTGGTGTCTACTTTCCACTACGCATGTGAGCTGGCAAAATTCCTGCATATGCAAAGTGTTCATGCAGACGTTTTTGTATTGTAAATCTAATCAAACTGTGTGGATATCTCAATGTGGATATATCTGTGTGGATACGTTACAATACTTTTGCATAATTCTATTTCTATTTTAAGATTTAGTAAATTAAATTGTGTTTTGTGTGAAAATTGGAGAAAAAAAAAATTATATTATACATGGAAGAATCTATGTTTTATTTTTTATTGTAAATGGAAAAGGTTTTTTTTTAATATTGTTTAAAAATGTATTTGATTTTTTATAATTACTAATAATAATTTGACACATTTTGGATATACAGAACAAAATGCCTTTAAATAGTTCTTGAAGGAACACATTTGACACTGTTAAGGAACAAAGTGTCTTGTCACTGTAGTGGTAGCTTTATGGATCAGATTTGTACCTTTGATGCCGGTACAATTTTGTATCTGCAGGTTTTAAAAACCAAAGGTACATTTTGGTACAAATCATGTCCTGAAAGGAACAAACTGCAATGGTATGAATTTCTTTCTTTGTTTTAAGGTACAATTCTGTTCTATAAAAAGGTACTTCCACAGTGAAAAGGGTTTTACTTTCTTTTTCTTATAACATTATACCACTGTTTTCTGAGAGTGTAGTGTCTTGAAAAATATCTAGTAAAATATTATGTACAGTCATCCATGGCAAAGACAAAAGAAATCAGTTATTAGAAATGAGTTATTAAAACTATTTTATTTCCGTTAAACAGAGATTGGGGAAACAAATAAACAAGGGGGGGCTAATAATTACAACCCAGGCTTATTCTGAAAACGTACCTCTATACATTTCTGGAGAGCGCCAAATACGCCCTAGGAGCTAAGTTTTTTTGCAGTTTTTGTTTTTGCAAATCCACCAGAGGCCGCAAATTCTCAAATTCCTCTTGCTAGTGCCATTGTTCTCACGTAAAATCCACCAGAGGCCACTGTCGATTAACTGACTGACTGACAGACTGACCAACTGACCCACCCTCCTTCTTCCCTAAACCCAACCAATAATGTTTTCTAAAGCACCGACTGATCCGCCCACCCACTTCCCTGAACTCAACTGACAATTTTAAAAAGCAATCCAGAAAAAAAAGCCATCACCTTATTTTTACCACGTTTTCAGATTTTACCACATTTTCACCCTGTTATTTACTGGTTTATTTTATTTTTTGGATTCTGTTTTTGTCTTACCTGCTTTCTGGAACCGTTCTTCGTCAGACTCGAACCCTGTCGTCGTGGTCAACTCTCTGCATCTCAAATCTCAATTTACCTGTTTATGTTTTACAGTAGCAGGGCCATACCGCAATTTCATTTTACAGTATAATTGTCTTACCGCAACTTCTTTTTATGGTAAAATGCCCTTTACCACATTTTAATTTTACAGTATAATATATTTTACAGCATGTTTACTGTCATTTATTCACATTTTCCACAAGCACAAAACCTTTATTTTTAGTAATTACAATTTAATTTAATAAATTCCAGACTAATTTTTTTTCCGTCACCTGTCTACTTTTTGTCTTCAACTACAGTAGCAATACTTGATTTGATTACAGTAGAATACCGCAAATTCCTAATATGCAGTAAGCAAACATTTTCAAATGACTCACAATGCAGTACATATTACAGTAGTGAAGTGTGAAGAATGTATGTGGTATTTTACTGGACGTTTTTGCAGTAAATAACTGTAAAATTGCAGTAAAGTCTAAAAGTGTATTGTGGACGGAGAATGTTTTTTTCTGAAACATGTCAATCTGGGTAAGTGTTTTCATTCTGAAATGCAGTGTGAAAAACGTAGTAAATGGCACCTGTTTTAAACCAAACAAGTGCACCGAGTGTTAAAGCACCATTCACTTTTTTTTCACCTATAGGTTTGCTTTTTGTTGTTGTCATTGTGTGTAAAAGACTATGCTGCTTGTTTGTTTTATTGCTTATTTAAAAATCTCCCCAGTTGCATCTGTGGTATTGAGGGGTTAAATTTAGTTCATCTTTACTTTAGTTTCTCTTTGTCTATTTTGTGTCTACACAAATCAATATAATGTTGATTTCCAACGTCTTACATGAAACCAATTTCCTGCTGACTCTCTCCATAACTCAACGTTTGTGCAAGTGGTTGCAAACAATTTATATGTGCTAAAATTAAACAAACAAATTAAATTTAACTTAATTGTTTGTTTAAATTCAGCCCAAATAAATTGTTTGCAACCACTTACCTTTTAGTAAACCCAATGAATCATGTTTCAGTGTGTGCGCTGGACTTTTGAGGCATTTCCTGGTGTGGTGGCTGCTGTGTGTTTGTAATGGCCCTTGTGGTCCTGCATTTATCCTCACTCTGTGGTGTGGGATCTACAGGTCAATGTGGTTTGTTACTTTGCCCCTACAGGGACTGCTTGTTTGCAGAATTTATTTCTCACTCATTCTCTTATTACACAGCAGCTGCCCTTCCAGGGGCAACCCTGAACTGGGAAACACCCCTACACTCTCGCATTCATTCACACACTCATTCACTATGGCCAATTTAGTTCATCCAATTCACCTATAGCGCATGTCTTTTGACTGTGGGGGAAACCGGAGCACCCCACATGAACATAGGGAGGACATGCAAACTCCATACAGAAATGCCAACTGCCTGCCGGGACTCGAACCAGTGACCTTCTTGCTGTAAGGCAACCAAATTAATGTATATTCATTTATTAATTCATAAAAGTTGCATTTACTTCTTGTTCAAATAAATAAATACTGTAAGTATGTCTTAGTTTTTTAGACACATTTATCTAAATTTAAACCAATTTTGGAGACTTCCAGTCTAAAATCTTAGTACAAATACTGCATGGACCTACATTTAAACAAGCTCTGAAGTCATTAGAGGACTTGGAACTGATAGTATTACAGTCTTTTTAAAGCAGGAATTCTTATCAAATTAGAAATTCTAATCAAAGTAAACAAGCCCAAATTCTGTTGGGATTTAGTGTGGGTCTGGTTATGAGTGAAATGTTGGCTTTTTTAATTGCTGTTGTTCTGTTTGTTGTAGCTTTTTGCCTTTTACTGAGTGTTCAATCTAAACTATCCAAATTATTTATGACCGTAGCTTTCCCAAAACATTCTCTTATCTCCCTTTTATTGTCTCTGAATATGTATTTGTGTAGCAGGATAAATCATGTGTGTTTCCTTCAAAATACCATCCTTTTTTTGCTGTATTGATCTAGCAAAAAAATAAATAAATAAAACATCTAGCATATTGTAATTCTCTATCATCCTCTCATATAAAGCAAACCAACCCGAGGGGAAATTTGGTGCCCGTCAACACACTATCTAACATATTTATTCATTTATTTGTCCATTCTTCAATTCTGTTGAGATTTTGTGTGGGTCTGGTTATGAGTGAAATGTTTGCCTTTTTTAATTGTTGTTGTTCTGTTTTTTGTAGCTTTTTGCCTTTTACTGAGTGTTCAATCTAAATTATCCAAATTATTTAAGACACTAGCATCCCAAAACATTCTCTTAATTCTCTTCAATTGTTTCTGAATATGTATTTGTGTAGCAGCAGGTCAAATCACGCGTGTTTCCTCGCAAATACCATCAAGTTTTTGCTAAATTGAGCTAGAAAAACAAAAAAAAAATCAAGCATATTGTAATTCTCTATCATCCTCTCATATAAAGCAAACCAACCCGAGGGGAAATTTGGTGCCTGTCAACACACTATCTAACATATTTATTCATTTATTTGCCCATTCTTCAATTCTGTTGAGATTTTGTGTGGGTCTGGTTATGAGTAAAATGTTTGCCTTTTTTATTTGTTGTTGTTCTGTTTATTGTAGCTTTTTGCCTTTTACTGAGTGTTCAATCTAAATCATCCAAATTATTTAAGGCACTAGCATCCCCAAAACATTCTCTTAATTCTCTTCAATTGTCTCTGAATATGTATTTGTGTAGCAGCAGGTCAAATCATGTGTGTTTCCTCCAAAATACCATCAAGTTTTTGCTGTATTGAGCTAGCAAAACAAAAAAAAAATCAAGCATATTGTAATTCTCTATCATCCTCTTATATAAAGCAAACCAACCCGAGGGGAAATTTGGTGCCCGTCAACACACTATCTAACATATTTATTCATTTATTTGCCCATTCTTCAATTCTGTTGAGATTTAGTGTGGGTCTGGTTATGAGTAAAATGTTTGCCTTTTTTAATTATTGTTGTTCTGTTTATTGTAGCTTTTTGCCTTTTACTGAGTGTTCAATCTAAATCATCCAAATTATTTAAGGCACTAGCATCCCCAAAACATTCTCTTAATTCTCTTCAATTGTCTCTGAATATGTATTTGTGTAGCAGCAGGTCAAATCATGTGTGTTTCCTCGCAAATACCATCAAGTTTTTGCTAAATTGAGCTAGTAAAACTAAAAAAACCAAGCATATTGTAATTCTCTATCATCCTCTCATATAAAGCAAACCAACCCGAGGGGAAATTTGGTGCCTGTCAACACACTATCTAACATATTTATTCATTTATTTGTCCATTCTTCAATTCTGTTGAGATTTTGTGTGGGTCTGGTTATGAGTGAAATGTTTGCCTTTTTTAATTGTTGTTGTTCTGTTTTTTGTAGCTTTTTGCCTTTTACTGAGTGTTCAATCTAAATTATCCAAATTATTTAAGACACTAGCATCCCAAAACATTCTCTTAATTCTCTTCAATTGTTTCTGAATATGTATTTGTATAGCAGCAGGACAAATCATGTGCGTTTCCTCTAAAATACCATCAAGTTTTTGCTGTATTGAGCTAGCAAAACTAAAAAAAAATTAAGCATATTGTAATTCTCTATCATCCTCTCATATAAAGCAAACCAACCCGAGGGGAAATTTGGTGCCCGTCAACACACTATCTTACATATTTATTCATTTATTTGTCCATTCTTCAATTCTGTCGAGATTTTGTGTGGGTCTGGTTATGAGTGAAATGTTAGCTTTGTTAATTGTTGTTGTTCTGTTTTTTGTAGCTTTTTGCCTTTTACTGAGTGTTCAATCTAAATTATCCAAATTATTTAAGGCACTAACATCCCCAAAACATTCTCTTAATTCTCTTCAATTGTCTCTGAATATGTATTTGTGTAGCAGCAGGTCAAATCACGCGTGTTTCCTCGCAAATACCATCAAGTTTTTGCTAAATTGAGCTAGAAAAACAAAAAAAAAATCAAGCATATTGTAATTCTCTATCATCCTCTCATATAAAGCAAACCAACCCGAGGGGAAATTTGGTGCCCGTCAACACACTATCTTACATATTTATTCATTTATTTGCCCATTCTTCAATTCTGTTGAGATTTTGTGTGGGTCTGGTTATGAGTGAAATGTTTGCCTTTTTTAATTGTTGTTGTTCTGTTTTTTGTAGCTTTTTGCCTTTTACTGAGTGTTCAATCTAAATTATCCAAATTATTTAAGAACGTAGCTTTCCCAAAACATTATTTTATATCTCTTCTATTGTCTCTAAATATTTGTGTTGCAGCAGGATAAATCATGTGTGTTTCCTTCAAAATACCATCAGGTTTTTGCTGTATTGAGCTAGCAAAAATAAAAAAAATAAAACATCTAGCATATTGTAATTCTCTGTCATCCTCTCATATACAGCAAACCAACCCGAGGGGAAATGTATTGCCTGTCAGCACACTATCTAACACATTTATTCATTTATTTGCCCACTCTATTATTTAAATCACACCCCATAGGAGTCTTTCAGATATGGACAGTTTTCTCAGAAAAGATTTTGCTTCATTTGTGGACACAGTAGAGGAAACGTCTAAAGATAGACTCATGAAATTATTTATTGATTATTGTCTGGAACTTGGCAGTGTGGGGGATGCAGGACTGTTATTATTTTGTCACTGAGGTTGTGTTGGGGGCGAGATTGTTCAAGCGCACTGTTTAGCAACGTCACATCAGTAGCAGTAGTTATGCAGAGTCAGGAGTTAATGGAGAGGCGATGGGAATGAAAATACACACCCAAGCTTGAGTTTCACTGGCCGCTTCCTTTCACTTAATGACTGTAGAACTACAATTATGACTTTTTTCAAAATAGCATATTACTGTGCCATTATTTTAGTATGCAACTCACATTTTTCTGAATTTTTTTTTTTACCAAATGAAACAAATGCTGTACTGCTGTTTGCATATACAGTAAACCACAAAAAATGTAGGTCAATTGTTATTTTAGTGATTGCATAATGGTCATAAATAATTATTTCTCATTTTCTATTAGAATACAACTAGAAAATACAGGTTAGAGTTGGATTTTTTGGTCTAGTTAAAAAGTTGTAGAGAGAGATTAAGAATGAGTGTGTCCTGGTTTGAGCTTCATTTTTACCAGTGCCGTTGACGAAATTGCCTGAATCGATCATAAATGCTAAAATAAACAATTACGTTTTAGTCCATCTGGCCATTTTTTTTACTTAATGAGTAATGGTTTTATATTTCTGCATGTTAGTGATCCCAAACACAGTGCTAATGCAGTGAAATCATATATGGAGAAGAAAAAAAAAACAGCTGACGAAACAGACAGCCATGAAATGGCCTCCACATAGTCCAGACTTGCATATTATTGAGTCTATATGCTATTATCTCACACCCCATTCCTACTAGAAAGTACTTAATAGGTAATGGTTTTATATTTCAGTGTGATGGTAATTCCAAACACAGTGCTAATGCAGTAATATCATATTTGGAGGGAGAAAAAAAACGGCTGAGGAAACAGACACTCATGAAATGGCCTCCACAGAGTCCAGAACTGCATATTATAGAGTTTATATGTGATCATCGGACACACCATTACTTCTAGAATGTACTTAATAGGTAATGGTTTTATATTTCAGTGTGATGATGATCCCAAACACAGTGCTAATGCAGTGAAAGCATATTTGGAGAAAAAAAAACAGGCATAATGGCCATAAATAATTATTTATCGTTCTCTTTATTAGAATACAACTAGGTTAGAGTTGGAATTTTTTGGTCTAGTTGTTAAAAAGTTAGCGAGAGTTTAATAATGAGCATGTCCTGGTTTGAGCTTCATTTTTACCAGTGTCGTAGGCAAAAATGCCTTAATCAATCATAAATACTAAAAAATACAAATACGTTTTAATCCATCAGGCCATTCCTTCTAGAAAGTACTTAATGGCTAATGGTTTTATATTTTTGGCATGATAGTGGTCCCAAACAAAGTGCTGATGCAGTGAAATCATATCTGGAGAAAAAATGATGATGATGATACAGCCAGTAATGAAATGGCCTCCACAGAGTCCAGACATGCATGTTATAGAGTCTGTATGTGATCATCTGATACACCATTTCTAAATGCATACAGAAGATCTAAAGAGACTTAAATATGGATAATTTTTATTAACATATAATATATAATATACAATACCAAAGCTGATGTTTGTATGCAGTATTGAAGTGTTACAAAAATGATTGGGATCTCATGTCTGGAGCTCACACGCTAACTGCTAGGCCGCGGATCAAACAAACCAGCCTGCTTCTTTTGACAGCAGTCCAAACAAACCCTCTGTCATCTCCCTTGCTCCCACTCAGAACAGCTCTTGAGTTGCTGCAAAAGAAATAGAGCACTTTAAAATTTACATATGACCTTTGAATATTGCGATAACTGTAGAATCTGAGTATTGCCTTGCTCTGTGAAAGGCAGACAACTCAGGTGTGAAAACAGACTGAATGGAGTCAGGGCCTTTGGAGGGTTCAGTGTTGTGGATTTTAGTGGTGTGGAAATTCATCTGCTCTCGTGAAGTTAGTTATCTTGTGATTTGCGAGAGGGAGTGGACGGGGCAGATGGATATCCAGATTTTAAATTCAGAATTCGCCTCTTCGCCATTCACATCACCTTGCTCTTCAACCTCTTTGTTTTTATCTGAAGCTGACCCACAAAATGTGCACAAGGTAGCATTCTCCATTCAGGAAGGAAAATACTTTTTTATTATTATTTGACTTGAGGTGGGTCACTTCTCATTGTGAATACTATTTCGAGCTCAAATGACCAGCCAAAAATAATCTTAGTAATCCCTTGCATTAACAAACACTACCTGTTGGATAAGTGACGAATATACCAAATATGTTTACTTTTCTCCTTCAGTTTATTTCACTAGCACTAGACAGTGATAGTACAATGTCCCAGCGTACCCACTGTCATCTTTTGGATTTGATCAAAATCCTGCCCAAAATTTTCAAAGTTCAAATCGCAAGCAGCTAGTTTTTCTCACAGAATTAAATTTAACAGGCTTATTAGCAACCCAACATGAGGCTGAGCACTGTTCTAGAAGACTGCAGGGCTTTCTTCTGCACAAATAACCATCTGGATGTGCATTATCCTGCTTATTACATGAACACTTCATGAGCCTCCCATCATTCATGAGTTTATTCTCAGAATATTAACATTACATCTCAGTTACGACTGCTAAAATTTAGAATTTACTTTTCACTATTTTGACTTTTTTGGGGGGAATTTACTTTTCACAATTTTAGTTTTTTGGGAATTTCTAATTAACTTTTTGCAATTTTGACTCTTTGTTTTTGGAACTATGAATATATTTTTCCCAATTTTTACATTTTTTTAAATTTTGAATTTACTTTTTTGGATTTTCTAATTGTTTTGTTTTTTGGAATTTCTAATTTACTTTTAACAATTTTTATGGTACGACTACCACAAAATTAAACTATTAGGCACAGAACATTGATCTGAGCAGTAATACAGTAGTTTACTAGCTCTATAATGAATCGTTAACCTACTGTATATATATATATAGTTGAAGTCATATTTTTTTTTTTAAATATTTCCCAAATGATGTTCAAAATGTCAGGAAGGAAGGAAAATTTCACAGTATGTCTGATAATATTTTTTTCTTCTGGAGAAAGTCTTATTTGTTTTATTTCGGCTTGAATAAAAGCAGTTTTTAGTTCTTTTAAAACCATTTTAAGGTCAAAATTGTTAGCCCCTTTAAGTAAAATTTTTTTTTGAATGTCTACAGCAGTGGTTCTCAAACTTTTAAGTCAGCGACTCACAATGTAAGATCGTCAAGAACTCGTGCCCCCCCACTACCAAAGCATATACAAACAATAAAAATAACTTCTTTTAAGCTGTTCACAATATTTTAACTATACTTACTATACATTACAGGGCTCGAAATTAACATTTTTGCTTGGTAACACTGGTGCTCCTAACTTTAAAAATGTAGGCGCACCAGCCAAAATTTAGTCGCATCCACCAGTTATGAGCACCGTTACTACAAGTTTTATAAACCTATTTATTGCATTTGAAATGAACACTAATCAAAACTAACAAGCAAAATATATATATATATATATATATATATATATATATATATATATATATGCGTGAGGAAAATATGTCTCAACGAAATCCCGTTATCACAGGAAAATACAGTTTTATTACATAATTGAGTGTCCAAAAGGTACACGGACCGCTCACCCACCCTGCACGCACTGCTTGATATGAATGAATTTGTTAATGATAACTGAGCTGTGTTTTCACGGGTGGTGTCTGATATTGCACAGATGCTTTTGACATATACCTTATTTTTTGCATACGTCATTTGAATAGCAATACCGGTCTTTTCATGAGCTGCAAAATTAGTTTAATCTTACTCAGTGCAAGCCCTTTTGCGATGGTGTACGTGGTGTTACATTTTACATATAGCTGCCACTTGCACGGCTGACAGCATCCAGCGATTAAATGAAGGATTAAACAGAACCTCTCGTGCTTAAAATGTGTAGATGTGGCAAACAGTTACCTGAAAATGCCATCCCACAGACTTTACAGTGAATGCTTTAGTTATTTTCTTAGCGGACTTGAAGCCACTGGAAGTCTTTTATCCACTCTTCAAAAAATGTAAACGGTGGATTAACCGCATGATCAGTAATCAGATGTGCCATTTAAGTGGTTTCTAAAACTAAATCTGTCAGTGTTGTTTTCATTCTCATCTTCAGCGCTTTACTTTTTTTCGGTTGTCGCTCCTGTCACCTGAAGGCAGAAGGTGTTGACTGAGTGATTGACAGCTGATTTTAACCAATCCATTCACGTTCAGTTGTAGAGCAGTGGGCCATTAAGAAGAGCATGAAGGCGGGCAATCGTTATGGGCTTTGTTTACTGCAACAAGTTGACATGACAACAGTTTCAACCTGTTCCTGAGCGCTGCATTTCAAGTGCAAAGATGCATTCTGCCTGAATGTGTCCTAAATACTTTATGAATTCATCCTGATATTTCTGACGTTTCCTACTTTTGTCTGATGGGGTCTTGCTGTTATACTTAGTCAAAGTAGAGGGTTCCGGTTTTCACATCTACATGCGTGCTGTATTGATAACTAGAGAGTTATTCGCTGCACAGTTATGATGTTCCATTCACTTTAAAAAAAAAAAAAAAATCAGTAATTACTTTAAAACAAATCTGAGAATATTAGCTTTCACTTGTAATAATGAATAATATATATTATAATCACTGAAAATTACACAAATTTTAAATCACTCTCGCGACCCATTGAAATTATTATGACCCCCAGTTTGATAACCACTGGTCTACAGAACAAACCATCGTTATAACTTTCAGATGGCTTTTAAATTGTTTTTAGCTTAACCATCACAGTACTGAATGTTCATGATAATTAGATAATAGTCATTAAGACACCAACCAGACACCAGATGAATATGTCTAACCGTACGTTCACACTAAAAGCGAGGAGAGCGTCAAAGTAGCCGGACGTTATTCATTTTCAATGAGAGCCAGCGGCGATAAGCGGCGACGAGCAGCATGGCGCGTCTTCGACGGTGTGGGCGTCGAGGAGAGTTAAAATCAAGTCAACTTTATGGTAATAAGCTATGACACGGTTTGGCGGAAAGCAATCAGAATGAAGAAGTCCACCGCTTGAGAGGAGTTCAGAAAACACAGACCTGTGAACTTTGGTTCCGACCACAGTTGTTCCCAAGGGTTTGATTGTTGCGGTCGCTGGATTATCAATTATTTACAATGTTTTCTTACAGGAACATGCATTAAATAAGTTACTGGTGAGTTACTGATGTGCATTAATGTTTTATATATTTATCTTTAAAAGAGCTGGAATCTCATGCGACAGTACAAAACAGTATTGCTGCTTCAGGATATTTCAGACATTGGATAATTAAGTAGAGCAAAGCCACACCATACGCAAATTAATCTTCAGTTCTTAAATGAATTTGATAAGAAGTGCGCAACATTTTCACGCTAGAGAGCATGTTTTATGCTGGAATGCAACTGATATGCTGCAACGGCTCCTTTAAATATGAAATCAATGTAGCGAATTTTGACGCTTTCACCGCCGGAGCTGAAGGCAGACAGTGTTGTCGCCAGGGCGGCCAGAGCAACCTTGGACGCTCTCACCGCTTTCGGTGTGAATGCGCAGTAGGTAGATACAATGTGACACAATCATTGGATTTGAACATGCCTCAACTCTGCTACACTCAAAAAATTTATGTTTGCTGTTTGTTCAAATTACTTGTTTGAATTGAGCTGAAACAACCCAATTCTTGAGTTTGTTTATTTATTTTTTGCAACAACTTAATTATTTTGTATTCAATCAACTTAAATTTGTAAAATTGAATACTTACTTACTCCCAGGTCCATTTATATCGATCCATTGATTTTTAGCCACGCCATATTGGTGTTTTGTAACATCTAGTTTTTATTAGGTTGGTTGTTAGCCCAACGCTCAACCCTCAACCAGGAGGACCAGGACATACACACATAAGCAGGTTGCACACCGGAAGCGACACTCGACGCCACGACACGCACATGACAGTTAAAAGTATCACACACCAGACGCGGACATTCGCATGATATTTAACATGAAATGTGATTCCAGTGACGCTCCAGAGACAGACGAGTCTTCGATGAGGCCAGCTTCCAGCCTCCGCCGCTGGACTGCAGCTCTGCGCAAGACGTTTGGCCAGCGGAGAAATTAAAATGGTCGTGCCCAACTGAGTCTGGTTTCTCTCAAGGTTTTTTTTTCTTCACTTTCGCCAATTAGTGAAGTTTTTTTTCCCTCTCCGCTGTCGCCACTGGCTTGCATGGTTCAGGATCTGTAGAGCTGCGCATCGTTGGATTTGCTCTTCAGTGTTTGGACTCTCAGTAGTGATTTAAACCACACTGAACTGAGCTAAACTGAACTGAATTTAAACACTAAAAGCTGAACTACACTGTTCCAATTTACTATAACCTTTTATGTGAAGCTGCTTTGACACAATCTACATTGTATAAGCGCTATACAAATAAAGGCGAGTTGAATTGAATTGAATGAAACTAATTAGATGGTGCTCTGTAGTGCGGCAGAGAAATTAACAATGTCCTTAGTCGTGGCTGCGTGCCGCGTACAGCCGCCGACTTGCGACACCGGTGTGTGTACCCTGATAGAAACCTATGTTTAGAATTCTGAAATGTATGGCGCTGCGTGGCGCTACATTACAGACAATTTAGCTTACCCAATTCACCTACCACACATGTCTTTGGACTGTGGGGGAAAGCAGAGCACCCGGAGGACATCCACACAAACACAGGGAGGATATGAAAACTCCACATAGAAATGCCAACTGACCCAGCCGGGGCTCAAACCAGCAACCTACTTGCTGTGAGGCGACAGCACTACCCACTGCACCACCGTGTCCCCCTTGTAAAATCTAATAAGTTAACTTAATTCCTTAATTAGTGTGGAACCTAGCATTTTCCCAACTTTTAAATAGGTTCAATTATTTAGTTAGTCTATGTTATTTAGTTAGTCTAAAATACACCATTGTGTTGCCAAAACATCATATCTTTCCAGTGATGGCATTTCAGTAGGGATTCTTGTGATGAAATAAATTTTGCCATCTTGACTTTTAATAACCATGACATTGAGCCTACTTAGAGACTTGTTTTGATCTATTGGTGTTGATTCTCTTGGTTCCTCCTGATTGTTTGAGCGAACAAGCCTGTCTAAAAGTGCACACATTCTGCCTGTGTCATTATTGAATCATCACTGAAGCTAACCTTTACTTTTTTCTATTTTTATTTGTTTTTGCTGCATTTCAAAGCTGACCTATAGACTTTAGAGGATATTTTAGAGCTGCATTACAATTACAGTGAAGTGCATGTTTGTGTTTTAAATAAGATTCAAAGAATGCTGCTTGAATTGTTTGTCTGAACAGAAAGAGATGAATCGTGTTATCTTGTAACTTGTGTTTGATTAACTTTATAATCATGTTTAAGCTTGGTTTGTGTCATTTGATTTACTCCAGAGTGACAGTATGCCTGTTTACATACAATAAATCAATTATAGGCTAAACCGTCTGTATAGAAGTAACTACAGATCTCACTGGGAGACAAGAATTGGTTGTATATGTGATGAAGAATTAGAGTGCCATCTAATGGCCTGATAGGCACATCACTATCATAGGATGACATACAGTTGAAGTCAGAATTATTAGCCCTCTCTTTATTTTTCCCCCTATTTCTGTTTAACAGAAAGAAGTTTTTTTTAACACATTTCTAAACATAACCGTTTTAAAATCTCATTTCTAATAACTGATTTATTTTATATTTGCCATGATGACAGTAAATAATATTTGACTAGATATTTTTCAAGAGACTAGTATTCAGCTTAAAGTGACATCTAAAGGCTTAACTAGGTTAATTAGGCAAATTATAAAGATGGTTTGTTCTGTAGACTATCGAATAACATAGCTTAAAGAGGCTAATAATTTTGACCTTAAAATATGTATTAAAAAAGTTAATAACTGATTTTATTCTAGCCAAAATAAAACAAATAATACTTTCTCCAGAAAAAAAACAATATTGTCAAACATACTGTGAAAATTTCCTTGTTCTGTTAAACATCATTTGGCAAATATTTGAAAAAAGAAAAGAAAATTCATAGGGGGGCTGATAATTCTGACTTCAGGTGTATACACTTTTACAGAAAGATGTCCAATCTTAACCTTTCACAAATCCCCTATTAAAAATGTAAGGTTCCACAAAATTAATTTATGTTGTCCCAACACAAACTGATTAGGTTAACTTAAACTGAAGTAGACTGAACATAAAACAAATAAGTTGTCTGAAAAAACTCAATGAATTGTGTTGTTTCAGCTCAATTCAAATAAGTAGTTTGAACAAGCAGCCAAAAATCTTTAAAACTCTTTGTTAAACCACCTATGATGAAAATCAACTTTTGTAAGCAGTTTGGACTGTGTGTAGGTACTGTATAGTGTGTTCACTGTCATATTGGCATGATATAAAACAGTTAAGTCTCTCTTTTTTAAAATTTCCTGATGTTAAAATAGGATCCAGATCCCAGTGATTTTTGAGGCCCACCACAACGTGACGTAGGAGTACGGTTTCCACACCCACCAAATTGATTGACAGGCGGCATGTTACCATAATAACATATATTTACATGTCCACAGAGCTTTTTTTTTTTTGCAAATAAACTGAAATCAAAGAATCTGTTCCAACTCTATGTGATTTTTCTAAGTTTTCTAAGTTTAAAAGTTAATAAACATTTATATGTTAGTAAACATTTATATGCCTGTGTGTGTACCGCAAATGGCATTTGTGTGAGGCTCATCATTTCAGAAAGGCCTGAATAAACACCACCACAAATACATCAAATAAACTTTCTTGGTATTTTTGACCAATAAGCTGTATTTTAGCTTCATCCGTGTCTGTCTCTGTCACTGACTGCTGTTTATCTGATGTGAACGGTGGGCGGGGAGAAGCAGCACGTTTGCATTTAAAGCCACAAGCTACAACAGCTACAATACGCAGACACCAAATTGAGCAGGTTGTGGAGGCTATAATAAATTATCTGATGGGTATTTTGAGCTGAAACTTTACAGACACAGGTCAAACTTTTCAGGCTGGTAAAAAAAAAGTGTCCTTTAAGTTTTGATTTTACTGTGTGATCCAAATTCATAAACTGAATTCAAAATCAAAGAACCTTCTCTTATTATGTACTAATATTTTGACAGTTGTACATTTACATAGACTTATTTGCAGTATGAATACCAATATAATGCTGGTAATACCATTTGTCTTTTTTATAGGAGGGGAAGAAGAAATTTGACAAGGAGGCGGAAAAGTATTATTCCACACTGGACAAACATCTCAACCTGTCATCCAGAAAAAAAGAGTCAGCTCTCCAAGAGGTGAATCGCTCCACAAAATAAGGCTAGATTTCGCATTTCCCAAATGTTCCCATAAAATGCCTACAAGGCAAATCCTAGTAAGTTCAGGCGTACATTTTAGCCTTACTGCAGTACAAGCAGTATCAACAAATAACTAGAGCATATAGTAGTGAGTATGAATGTTTAAAGAAGCCATAAGATTGCTTCTGTTTAAGATCAACAACGTTATCAAGCTTCCAGAAAAGAGATTTATTGTATAACAAAGACCACTGCTCCAGATCTGCTTTCAATGCACAGATCCAACCCCAGATATTACTACTGTAAATGTCTACATCACGGGTGTCGCTGTGTTCCAATTTACATACTATACATCTTAAACAGGGGCTTAGCCAGAAATTTCAGGCCCTGCACAAAGGTTTTTTTTAAAGGGGCCCCCTGAGGAAAATCGAAGAATGCAGGCGGGGTGTACAGGGGGTGGTGATGGTGATGTCAGCAATCTATGAATTTGAAAAAAAGCAAGTGGGGGGGGGGGGGGGGTGATAGTTACATAAGCAGTCTCCGAAGTAAATATAGGGATTGAGAGCCAGTGCCCTAAACACTCAGTCACCCTTTCCCCCCACTTAATACGCCCCTAGTTTTAAATAATATCCTTAAATAGAATTTAGTATGCCCCAAACTATAGTATGCTTAAAAGAGTATGTCAAAGGTTGGTCCGGATGGTCTACTATTTCCGGTAAAAATTCGAAGCATCCATACTCTACTATTGCTCACAATACATTTGCACATTGGACGTGAATTCGAATAGAACTACACACTCAGATAAAAAGTGTAAATAAACTACAAACATGGCGGACATGCAAGACCAACCGTCAAGTAGAGAGGCTTCAGTTAATTTGTTTGAATGACTAATTTGTTTGAATGACTTTAAGCAAAACAGGTATCGTCCGCTGTGTCCCACTTCACACATTATTCATCCTAAATAGTATTCAATAATAGAATTAATATGTCCTGAATTATAGTATGTTAAAAAGAGTATGTGGTGGCGGAGTGGGTAGCATGTTCGCCTCACAGCAAGAAGGTTAAGAAGGTGCATGTTCTCCCCATGTTCGCGTGGGTTTCCTCCGGGTGTTCCAGTTTCCCCCACAAGTCCAAAGACATGTGGTACAGGTGAATTGGGTATGCTAAAATCGACCATAGTGTATCAGTGTATGAGTGCGGCTGGAAGGGCATCCGCAGCGTAAAACAGATGCTGGATAAGTTGGCGGTTCATTCCGCTGTGGCGACCCCAGATTAATAAAGGGACTAAGAATGAAGAATGAATAATGAATGAAAAAGAATATGTCAAAGATTTCCGGATGGTCTACTATTCCTGGTAAAAACTCGAAATTTAGAAGCGTCCATACTCTAACCACTAATATTGCCCACAATACATTGCACGTTGGACGTGAATTCGAATAGAACTACAAACTCAGGTAAAAAGTGTAATTAAACTACAAACATGGTGGACATGCAAGATCCACCGTCAAGTAGAGAGGCTTTGGTGAATTCGTTTGAATGACTATTCAGGCAAAACAGATATCTTTCGCTGTGTCCCACTTCGCATATTATCCGTTCTAAATAGGATTCGATAATAGAATTAATATGTCCTGAATTATAGTATGTTAAAAAGAGTATGCCAAAGATTCCCGGATGGTCGACTATTTCCAGTAAAAATGTGAAATTTAGAAGCGTCCGTACTCTAACTGCTAATATTGCCCACAATACATTGCACATTGGCCGTGAATGGAAATAGAACTACAATCTCAGGGAAAAAGTGTAAATAAACTACAAACATGGTGGACATTACCGTCAAGTAGAGAGGCTTCGGTAAAGTTGTTTGAATGACTATTTAGGCAAAACAAAGATCATTCGTTGTGTCCCAATTGCATACTATCAGTCCTAAATAGTATTTGAAAACAGAATTAGCATGTCACAAATTATAGTATGTTAAAAACAGTATGCCAAAGGTTCCCGGAGGGTCTACTATTTTCTGTAAAACTTCGAACTGTAGAACCATTCATACTCTAACCACTAATATTGCTCACAATACATTAAGCATTGGACGTGAATTCGAATAGAACTACAAACTCAGGTAAAAAGTGAAAATAAACTACAAATATGGCAGACATGCAAGACCAACCATAAAGTAGAGAGACTTCAGTTGTTTGAATGACTATTAATTAATATCTAGCAAACTAGAAAATATTTAATTCACATTTTATCTGCAACAACTATATGAACTTATGTCAAGATATGTTCGGAAATTAACTGTAACTCATATAGATATTAACTCAGTATGCAAATTATTGCAGGAAAGGCAACCAGTCTCAATTTATTATGCAAATGTTAAGCCACATAGTAATCTGAAAATATGTCATTTAGATAGCATGTGACTTATAAGGGAATTACTTCTCTTTTTTCTGTGAAACATAAAAGGACCTTTGAATAATGTGCACTTTCCATGCAATTATAATAAGTGAACTAAACAATAGCACAGCACCACTTTCCTAGTCCTTGGTGTTCTTTTTAAAATTTGAAAGCTTGAATTTTGCGTTTCACAGAAGAAAGAAAGTCACAACATGTGAGTAAATAAGGGGGAAAAATTTGGATGACTAATCCTGTTAAAAGCTTCACTTTCTTTTTTCCCTGTTCAGAGATGTTCCTGCACATTTGTTTAGCGTGTCGTTACACAAATTCTCTGAGCCAGAAATTCTCACATGTAACCATTAACCAAAGCCCAAACATGTCCAAATGAGTGTTGGAGCCTGGCAGCGATGGCTTTCTGTGTCTGTCTCTAGGGTAACAACAGTCTTTGTTCATTTGCAGGCTGACGCTCAGATTGATAAGGAAAGGCAGCTCTTTTATGACGCATCGCTAGAATACGTCTTCAAAATCCAGGACGTTCAAGAGAAGAAGAAATTTGAGTTTGTCGAGCCGGTAAGATCTTTTTTTGCGATGCACACAATTACCTCTTATATTTAGACAGGAAGTTTCTGTGTCAAATTTGAAGCTACACACAAAGTCAGAGCATACAAAATCAAATGTATAAATATTAGCCTTGAAGAAAGAATTTCAAACCATCTGGTCAGTGATGGTTTTGTAGCCAACAGGAAGTCGCTGGGCAGTTTGTGACTAATGAAGTCATAATCTCACTTTTTCTTCATGCCAATTTAACTGAAACCTCAGCTGTTGTTTTATGCCCCACAGTCACCCCTCGGCTATTAAAGAGATGGTTCATCCCAAAAAGAAAAGTCTGTCATCAGTTCACCATCAGGCTGTTCCAGATCTAGCTGTTTTATTTGTGTGGAGAATAATATATTTTGAAGAATGTTGACAACCAATGAGTTTTACTTTCTAATGACTTAAGTTGAATGGACAAAAAAAATCCCAATTTCAAAGAGAATTTGCACCGTTTTCAATTAAAAATATATATATATATATATATATATATATTTTTTTTTTTTTTTGTTAGGTACGTGACAATAACTATGTTTTCATTCTAAGTTGTGAATTAGACTGAACTACAGAAATGGCTACTGAGAACGTGCGAGTGATCTAAAGTAATGTTGCACGACTCCGCAGTAAACTGCGGCACATCACAACATTGTCTAGCACAAGAAATACATGGCCAGCAGGGGGCAGTTATGTAACATAGTGAATATACTGTAGCAGCCAGAGCACGTGAGCGGAGCTAACCGGTGTGAAAGTGGTATTCCTTCTTGTCCTTTTTTTAGTACAGTTTTTAATAAGATTTTAATATGCCTAAGTTATCAACTGTGTATTTTTAGCCTATTTATTTAGGCATCTGTGTGTGTTATCTTATGCTATAAAGCAGTGTTTCCCAACCCTGTTCCTGGAGGCACACCAACAGTACATATTTTGTATGTCTCCCTTATCTGACCCATTCGTGTCAGGTGGTGGAGTCTCTTCTAATGTTCTGCTGAGTTGACTCAGGTGTGTTTGATTAGGGAGAGGTTGAAAATGTGTACCGTTGGTGTGCCTTCAGGAACAGGGTTGGGAAACACTGCTATAAAGTATAACTGAGTGTTAGCCTATTTTAAACATAATTCAAATTAAAAATTTGCTTCCACGACTACGTCTTAATAATGCATATCCTTGTTTTTATTAAAGTTATACTTTAATAATTAATTATGAAATGGAATATTGCGTTCCTGTAATAGTCCTACTAAATCTATGAAACTAACAAATTAACTAACAAATTACTTCATGGCATTTAACCCTGCATGAACAACAGAACACATACAGGTACGAAATTCAAATTGAATAGATTCTAAAAATAATTTTGAATCGAAGTCATAATATGTAGGCTAGCTTAAAGAGAACTATTCGAAACACGTGCCGTGAATTTGTCTGCATGTTATCAGGGCTACGTAGCCTCTAGCCTAACAACAGACATGCGGAGCGTGTGCAGCCTAAGGCTTGGGAATGCGCCATTTTAAAAAAGCATATAGCATATACAACCAACAAACCAATTTTTTTTCCGTTTGGAAAATTTAAGTTACTAATAATAGTTCTTATGAAAGATCTATTTTTAAAGTCCGCTCCAAAACTGAGGCGTTCATTTTATAAACTATAAAACATCTATGCAAATTAGGCTAATGCAATACTATATGTAAAAAAAATACAATTATTTTATATTATAGTAGCCTATAGCTTATAATAAGTCAACACATTGCCTTGTTGTTTCTTCACGTGCAGCGTGCACATTGGACAGCGAGTGACCGAGACAGAGAAAAAGAAAGCACAGAAAGTCTAAGTTAAAATAAAATGCTTAAGTCGTAATCTTAAATAATGACTTCTGTTAATGTTAACATAGATTTGTGATTACAGTAGAGCAATTAAATGCATGTTTTTCGTGGAGCGAATGGCACGCTGTTTTTTTTTGTTTGTTTTTTTTGACAGAAGAAAATAGCATTATTGGAAAAAATAGCCTATGCTGGTTCTTTAAAAGGATTCAGTCAGTGTTTTCGTTTAAATCTAAATGTCTAATTTAAGTGAAAAATATCTGGGGCAGGCCTATTTATGTTATTATTTATTTTTTCTATGCTGCTGGAAACGCAGGTGCGTGACGATGTTCTGTTAATATGTTCTGGATGCTGTTGTTCGCATGTTTAAATAAAATAGCATTTTAAAATCCAATACTTAATGTGTCAGATACTAAATAAAATTGTATATATAATAACAATTAAAGTAGTTTTTTTTTAAATGTCAGTGATCTCCTTTAAATTACTGTTATGTTTTTTGAAAACTGTTTAAATTAACGGCCCAGTTTCAGTGTGTTGCATAAAACAGTTGTGAATGAAGCCCTAATTCAATCCAATAAGTCAAAGAAAACAAAACCATCACTTTTTGTTGCACTGGCAGCAAAAATCAAAAAGAAAAAGGGAATTTACTGCAGTTGGAAAAGCCATTGTGGGCCTTTGTTCTTATATATTAACTTGTCTCAGAAGACAGAACACAATAAATTGTGATTTTTGGAGGCATGAGCCACACAAGACAGGTTTGGAGATAATAATACTGATCCACTTTGATGACAGACTTTGGCTGAGGGATTTTACAATGACCAAAACAACATTTCAGATGTTTTACAATGTGGTTGGTCCGCTGGTTTGTCCATTAGTGCTATTCCATTGCACCATTTTTGTTATCACATCATCTGTTAAAACAAAATCACATGATTTTTTTTGATTGGCGTGTTAGAATTCGTTCATTTTCCTTCTTCTTAGTGCCTTATTTATCAGGAGTCACCACAGCGATCATATCAGGGGTTGCCAACTATTCTGGCATGTTTTACACAGCGCATGCCCTTCCAGCCACAACCCAGTACCAGGCTGGATGGCCAATTTAGTACATCCAATTCACCCATACCTGCATGTCTTTGGACTTTGGGGGGAAAATGTGTTTATGTGCATTCTTTCTGAACAGATTAAACGTTTATACTAGGGTTTTTTTATCTGCGTTTTCAACATTGATGCCCATCTTGCCGTTTCCATTAAGAATTTTAGGCGATATTCCAAAATTAGCATACAAATGGTGGATGGAAACATAACTGATGGCATAATGTGTGCCTGTAAATGAAAAAGTTGAACATTTATGAAAAAAGTACCCCTGTATAAACTACAAAAAACACATTTTGTAAAATCTGTAATGTCATTCACAATCATATTAAGTGTGTTAAAAGACCCAAATTAAAGCTACAAAATGAAAAGCTTCTGTCAAACAGCTCTGGAGGACTACGGGAAGTTATGTACCCAGGAGTAGTGCTTCTTTACAAAGTGAATCATACATTTTTGTATATGTAGCTTTTTTGTTTAGCAAAAAATATAAAGATTCCAAAGTTAGTAACCTTTCAGGGCAGAGGGTTGCTGAAGAACTACTGAAAGATTTCAGCTGCTGTCGGGGCTTTCAACTGCATTTCCACACCTCCCTTTCTTCATGTGTTCAAAAAATTTTCCCCGCATTATTTCATTTTATTACACATAACTTCATTTGTAAACTAATTCGATTTTTTTAAAGAGTAAAAACCACATCAAACCAAAAACCAAACCAAAAAGCCGGTCAAACCACATCTCTGAATTTTCATTGTCAATTGTCAGAGTCAGGATTAGAACCCAGGTCTCTGGTGATACAGTCTTAATATTCCATAACTGAGCCACAAAAGGTGGATTAGAAAACGGAAAATATCCACATTTCAAAAATGTACAAAAATGCCAACAGGTGAAAAGCTTAAAGGAAAATATTCCGAAAGCAAAACAATCACAAGATGATAAACATCAAACTTATGGCAACCACTGGCTAAGATCAACAATAACCAAGCAAAGAAACAAAGGAAAGGGGTCCACTTAAATACACACACCTAAACAAGTCATGTGAACTCAATAGTGTTACTGAAGTCCAAGAAAAGTTAGTGTACACAAGATTTCAAAGTTATGTTTGGAACAACATGCGGTTGAGTAACTGATGACAGAATCTTGGGGAGAAATGCACTGTAAAAATGCTGGGTTTCACACGATTGATTAGTGTTGGGACAACTTGAAGGAATTATAGTACGTTAGTGTATTGGCTTTTACAAGTGGCTTGAACAAAATACAATTATGTTGAACTGAAGAAAGTACTGAACTACTGAAATGTATTTAATACTTCATATAATAGGCTTTTTTGGTGATGGCAGCTTAAAGACGACTCTCATATGGAGAATGAAGTCACATAAATGAAGTCTTGTCTGTCAAATGTGATCTTTAATTTGTATTTTCTATTGGATTTAAGTCCATTAGGCCATTCTACAGCTTGATTTTCTTTCTCTGAAAGTATTTGAGAGTTTCCTTGGCTGTGTTTTGGATCGTTGTCTTGCTGAAATGTTCACCCGGGTTTCATCTTCATCATCCTGCTAATGCAGATGTTGGACTGAAGCAGCTAATATTAATTTACAATGACAAAGGGCAGAGGTTGCTGAAGAACTACTGAAAGATTTCAGCTGCTGTCTGGGCTTTCACTGCATTTCCACACCTCCCTTTCTTCATGTGTTCAATACTTTTTCCCAGCATTATTTTATTTTACTACACATAACTTCATTTGTAAACTAATTAGATTTGTTTTCTTTGCACATATGGGTTTCATTAGTTGTTACCAACATCCTGTGAAAATTTAAAGTCAACACCAACATTAGAACTACATTTTCTGAGAAAAATGGTGACGTGTTCAATACTTATTTCCCCTACCGTAAGTAGTTTGAACAAACAGCAAATGTCTTTTTTGTGTCCATATCCTTATGTGTTCAGACATGTAGTTAAAATCTTTTCTCATTGGATCTAGACCAAAAGTAATACATTAAATGTTAGTTTGCTGAGCATTTACAACGCCATTTTTAACATTGAGCCTACAGTAAAGATACTGAACCTAAAAACTGGAGAATATGATGTATATTTTGTAATGGAACTTACTGACTTACCCAAAACAATGCTGTAGGCCGGACTCAATGCTCTCATATGCTTTTATTTTTACCAGCTGAGAATTCCCAGAGCACTCATAAAATGTTTAAAGGGGTCAAAAACAGTTCCAGGAATTCCTCTATTGTATGCAGAAACAAAGTTTTGACGTTGTGCCATGTTCTTCCTTGGCTCATTTTGTTTGAGATACACCTTCTCTTTCTGCTTCTGTTTTACAGCCTCATATCTTGTGACGACAGAAGCTGTTATTTTATATGTCTTTGGTCTGTGGTGCATTCATATTTCAATCAAACTATGCCAGAGTTTGTTTGGAAACGGACCAAGACTCTTGTTTTCAATTGTCATGGTCCACGTGTTTGGTGTACACCAGTGTTTGGATGACAGCCTTCACATTTATTGCACTCAAATTAAACAGTGTCATAAACTTGTATCGTATATCAGTACAAATATTTATTTAGTTTATTTAACAAAAACCTCATAAATGGATCAAAAGGGGAGGGGTTTGGGGGGTCAATCAAGCCTCTCTCCGATTCCCAAGGCTCTGCGCTGGTTGTGGAACTTCAAAATTGACCGAAAACATCCATAACGATTGGCTAATATTGACTGTCAGGATTTTGCAATGTAAGGATTTTGTTTTACCTCACTAGAGATCCTCATTGAGTTCACTTTAACTTTTCTTTGACTTCAGTAACGTTATTGAGTTCACATACCTTGTTTAGGCGTGTGTATTTAAGTGGACCCATTTCCTTTGTTTCTTTGCTTGGTTATTGTTGATCCGAGTCAGTGGTTGCTGTAAGTTTGATGTTTATCATCTTGTGATTGTTTTGCTTTCGGCATATTTTCCTTTAAGTCTTTCACCTGTTGGCATTTTTGTACATTTTTGAAATGTGGATATTTTCTGTTTTTCTAATCCATCTTTTGTGGCTCAGTGGTGGAATATTAAGACTGTATCACCAGAGACCTGGGTTCTAATCCTGACTCTGACAATTGACAATGAAAATTCAGAAATGTGGTTCGACCGGTGTACTCTCTCTTTAAAAAAAAAAGGGTTCCACACAATTGATTGAAGTTGGGGTAACATGAAGGAATTAAGTTAACTTTAGGGCTGCAACAACGAATCAATTAAATCGGTTAAAATCGATTACTAAAAGCGTTGGCAACAAATTTCATAATTGATTCGCCGTGTTGCTTGACACAGAGACTTTGATTATTGAAAAAACTGTAGTTGAGAGTGAAGTGAAGGCACTCTGCCTCTCTCACGCACTGGTGCCAGAGTTCAGTGCATCATAGACAGGGTGGGGGAAAAAATCAAACAGAGGTAACGTTGGTACGTGGTGCAGAAGGGAGCAACAGCAGGGTAAATCACTACAGAATCCTACTTTTGTTCCGTTTTGAAGTGAGGAACGTAATGTCCCTGGTGCTGGCTTATGCAGCTTGACAAGCATGACGTGAAAAAAATTAAACTAAGCTTTGGTGCATTGGCTGGTGCTGAACCAGAAAAAGGTGTGTCATATTATCACAATTATGCAGTGTTTTAACCCACCCAATGCTTATTTTATGTTTTAGACATGTAAATACGCACAAGTACTAGTAAAACAATACATTTAGAGTTTGTAAAACACAAGAAAGTCTATGGAAGCCTAACAATTCATTCAAATATAATTTGCCGATGTGTATTATCCCTATCAGATACACGCAGTGAAAGTAACAAAGTTCTATCTATTCTTCTGCCAGCTGGCCAGCCACTTGCTTGCATGCATTTTAGGAGTAACTGATGAATTTACACGCTGAGTCCTGCGTGTTCCGCTTTTATAAATGAGGCATGCGTGTGGCCGCAAGTAAACATGGTGATGCCATATCACGCTATAGATCATGATCAAGATCATTTATATGTCTTTTAAACAACACAAAACTCACACATTTTTGTGAATTGAAATATCAGGTAGTTGATGACATCATAGGGCAAATACTCACAGATGGGATGCAAGCAATCACTCACACGAAAGCATATGCAGACGAATCACGAAATAAAGATATCACTAGCAGATTCGTGCGACGTCACCGATTTTGATTCCGCCCCAAAAATTATTTTAAACCCAGAAGATGAAATTAGCTGACAAAAGCTCAATATTATTCAGTTTTCCCCACAATTAAAGCTGACAGGGGCTGACGTTGTCTTAACTAATGCTCAACACAAACAAATTTGTTAATTTATTTTAAGTTCTCCAGGCTGTCTTGAACCTTTAAGAAAATATGAACACAGAAAGCCAACATACAGTATATAGGCTCATTCTGAAAATGTAGCCCTATATACATTTCTGTAGATTGTAAATTATGTAGCCAGTGCTACGGATGGCTGAATTTCATTTTTGATACGAACACTATGGGGCGGTATGACACTGTTCCCTTTCGCACTTACCAGCTGACCGCTTAGCTCAATAATGACAGCTTTTCTGCTGTTAGCAGTTTGTTCGGTGACCCTGTCAGTCAGTCAGTCGGTCAGTCAGTCATCAGCGGCCTCTGGTGGATTCAAGCGAGAACAGCAGGCCTAAATACTCGCGAGACAAATTTGCAATAGAAATTTGAGACAAATCTGGAAAAGTATACACAGCTGCCTCTGGTGGATTCTCGAAAACAAAAACTACAAAAAACCATATGTCCTGGGACGTACTTGGTGCTTTCCAGAAATGTATATAGGGGTACGTTTTCAGAATGAGCCAGGGTTGCAGAAATCTTTAAAGGGTCACGAAACACCAAAACACATTTGTTGAGATGTTGACAGTCAGATATATGTCCCACGCTGCTATAAACATTATTAGAACACATATATTTCCCCCAAAAAGTAAAAATTGGTTGTTTTTGCATTATTCTACATTACATTCTTCCTATTTGAAGCAAATTTTTGAAGCTGCGTCACAGCGATTAGATACTTGCGTGTATTCCAGCGTGGAGACTGGATGTGTGTACTGGCGAGTACATCGTGACGTCTCTGAATGTGCAGCTTTAATTCATGAGAAAGACTTGGTTCAAACCAATCAGCGTGCTCTATTGTGAATGAGCTGCAACTTCATTAGCAAGACAGCTTCGAGTTTTACCTGTTACAGTGTTCAGACAGCAGAGAGACGCCACATTGTGTTGCCAACAGTAATTAAAACAAGTGGAAGAAGAAGAATTGTTTGGAGACATGGGTTGTCAGTGTTTTGCTTATAAATGTGCTGCAACAAAGGTTGTGTTTCCATTTCCCTGCTATGAGAGCGCAGCTGGAGTCACGTGTGGATTACAATGTATGCGACAGAAATACATTTGTAAGGAACATTTGTACCCAAGAGCTTTTCGCATCTGGAAATTATGAAATCTGGATTTGCCGCTCATCTTCTTTGAAAAAATATGCGGCTCCAGTTCGTGTTGATCGTCCTGTCTCTAGAGATGCGGTAAGTGTGCGATCAATGTGCTTTGTTTGTTTATTCAAAGCCAAAGTTAGTTTGTATTGTCATACCTTATTCAAAATTATTAAGTTACTAATTTTACAGAGTATTACAGTTTTTCTGTGGCTTTGGTGCATTTCTCACAACACTTTAGATTTGCACAACAGTTAATGCATCTCTCAAAACAATCAGTCATTTGTGCACATCACAGTAGCAGTTTCTTATTTCTTCCAACACATTGCAAATGCTTTTGGACATGCATCAGTTGCTTTTATAACATTATCATTTGCGTATGGCATGTCAGTCAAAATTAACTAAACTTGGGAATTCTGAACAGTCCTCATTTCATTACTTGAGTTATTACATACAAAAATGTTGAACTACTGTAGTTGTCAAAATCTGTCAAGCAAATTTTATAAAACTTTTTAAATCTTTTTTTTTCTGAAAATGTCTTCTAAATTGAACAATTTCATGAATGATTTATAGACATATCTATGTTGTAGGTTATGTACTGCAATATGTACTGCAATATTGTTCACTGTTGTGCACAGCTCTACCCGAAGGAAGTTTCTGTTTGTTGTAAATAAGGGTGTGTTTATTCTTTTGCACAATGTTGTGAATAAATTAGAATTGCAAAGAGCATCTGCAGTAAAATGTGAAACATACATATTCATTGTCTTGTACTCAGATACCTCACAAAATGCAGTGATGTCTAACTTTACTGTAGTTTTCAAATGGCTGTGCAAATAGTATATGGTGCTGTCTTGAGCATTTTCAGGATGTCTCACCAAAATCTGACTTTTTTGCATTGGAAAAAATTAACAGAGTAAACTGTTATAGTGAAAAGCATGACAAAGCCATTTAACTGTCTTGTTCATAAACAATGATGTCAGGACTTTTCATTTCGATGACACTGACACTTTCATTGACTTGAATACTTGCTTTGAGGAATGAGCTATCTATTTTGAGCAAGTGGCACGCTTTTGCAGGTTATCAGCTAGGTTTTGCAGTTTGTACTAATTGTTTTGAGAAATGCATTAACTGTTGTGCAAATGTAAATTGTGCTGTGAGAAATGCCCCAAAGTGACTGAGAAAAACTGTAATATCACTACAATATTATGGACTGAAAGATCCACTGTAAATTCTGCTCTCCGAGTGTAAACGTGTAAACACCTTAAACAATTACCGTCGTGTAGGATTTTCACTGCATTTTGTGACAGGATAGTCTATACACACAGCTTTCTGACGCTACCTACCGAGTGCATTTAAGTTACGAAATGCGGAGGTTTTATTTCTGTCATATGCATAGGATATCAAACATTCCATTAAAACTAAACTCTTCCAGCAGTTCCTCGCATCCAATATCTGGTTTTCCGCAGGGGGCATGCATGAAATGTTCCTGAATGAAAGTGAAAGTGCCAAACTGCAATTTGACAAATTAATAATTACTGATGTCCATGTAAACATAGTCACTGTATTTCTCCTCTGTGTGTTTGTTTTACCTCTGTGGAAATGAGCACGTGCTCAAACGGAAACTCCCATTTTCATGCAAAACCTTCCCTTCTTCCCTCCCCGACACTCCCATCTAAACAAAGCTGGACTCACCCACTTTCCTAACTTTTTTTCAAACAAGAGGTGTAAAAAAACACCCTGCTGAGACGGGGATTTCATGGCCCTTTAAAGTTCAATTCTAAAATCTCAGTAGAAGCTTTGAATGTAAAAATGACAATACAAAAAATCTATTTGGTACAGTCTCATGTCAGAATGACTATGTGGGCATAGTTATAATTCTGGTCGTTTAATTTATGGAAATAGTTTTCCTGGGCAAAAATGAGACACTATTTATTCATTTTTTCAGCTTTTCAGAAGTTTCTCCAAAGATGAAGAAACCTTTAAATCTCAATTCTGTCTTTCTAGAGTTTCAGGTTTGCATTCAGCAGTCGGAAATCTCAACGTGACCTCAAACACGTCTTCCTAAATTCCTCCAATATCGAATGATCTGCACTCGCCTCCGCTTTTATTTGTGGCTGTGTACTCTTACGGAACAGTTATTATTACTTCAGATTTTTTTTTTCTGGAAGAACATCTGAGGCCGAGTTGATCCTTCCTCAATAACCGTTTGAGAGAAAGAGCTCTACTCTCAGTCTGTTTCATGTTTGTTTTAAATCTCCACTCTGCAGACATATCGCATCAAATATACACCAACTCCCATATTACACCAGTGGACTGAATTTACATGACTCATTCCTGCATTATGGATATTTATATGCAGAAGCGTGAGCGGTAAAAAAGTGAGCCAGAGAATGTGCTGTGTAGATTTAGAGAGGCATCCGGTGTTTATCACCTGGCTTGGGGGGAAAAAATGATGCTGTTAATCTCCCAGAAGCACCGCAGTCTGGCCCGCTCTTGAGTTTCAGGGTGTGACATCAGCATCTTTGAAGTCTTGCGCTAAAGTCACTATCAGAGAGTCAAATTGTTGCATCGGCCTTAAATATGAGAGAGCTAGGAATGGGATGCTTGGCTGTAATGCAACTGCAGTGCTCTGTAAATATGTGTTCGAATATGGAAAGCCATTGGGCACAAAATACTTTAAACAAAAAATGTAGAAGTGACAGTTTTATGGATAGTAGTATGTGTGATAGGTCACACTTTACAATAAAGTTTCATAAGTGAATGAGATCCTAGTTCAACATTTATTAATGAATTATTAACATCTAAATTCATGCTTGTTAACATTAGTTAATGCACTGAGTTAGCATGAACTAACGATGAACAACTGTATTTTCATTAACGTTAACTAACATGAACAAATACTGTAATAAATGTATTGTTCATTGTTTGTTCATGTTAGTTAACGCATTAACTAACATTAACTAATACAACCTTTTTGGAGCTGCTGAAACAGTTCTACACCTCCATCATTGAATCAGTCATCTGCATATCAATAACTGTCTGGTTTAGCTCAGCTACTTAATACGATCTCCAAAGACTACGTCGAATAGTTCGGACTGCTAATCGAATCACTGGTACAATCCTTCCTACTCCCCAAGAACTCTACTTATCCAGAGCAAGCAAAAGGGCTGCCAAAATCCCTCTGGACCCCTCACACCCAGCACACTGCCTCTTTGAACGGTTACCTTTTGGTCAAATTCCTCATATGTGTGAACATACCTGGCAATAAAGCTTTTTCTGATTCTGATTTTTGTAAAGTGTTGTTGTCTGATGTTTCATATGTACAGTGTATAGGCCAGTGTGATATCAATCACAAATAGGCGTGACATCTTTTATATGCTCAAATCCTTCTATATAATAATGACTTAATTCACAATGCAATCACAGTAGTCACATTAAGTACATTCGCTAACAATTCAGTCAGTCTTTTAACACTGGAACTACACAGTATATATTATAAGTTCAAGAATTGCCATACTGGTTTATATTCAGTAAGTCTGTGCCGAATAAGCTTTAGGAAAAAAGAAGACAGACATGCAAAGCTTCATTCTAAAATAGAAGCTTTGCATGTCTGTCTTCTTTTTTCCTAGTCATTACTCCAAAGATATTATCTTTTTGTAATATAGGCTATAATTGTGTTTTGAAATTTTAATCACATAAGATTGTTAAAAATAATTAATTTATACACATTAGGGTTGATCGATGTCGACCAATTTGGCATCGTACGATGTCTAAAGTAAAACATTGCGATGAACGATGGCATCGTCGTCGTAGGCAGCGGTAAGTTAAGTATAAACGGAGCCTAAGTGTGTATTTTTCGCGAGTGGGTTTGCGATGGGGGCAGGGCGGAGGAACGGCGATGCCGGCTCAGCATCGTGTTGTCTATCGGTCATTGGCAATGGACAATGGCATCGTCTATCGACCCAACCCTAATACACATCACTTATCCCGGACGAGCCCCCAGTTTATTACAACCTCCCCAGTCTAGAAAACGAATAATAAAGGAGAAGTGGTGGAGGTCTGGATAAAGATTTTCCCTTCTACTGACTCACAAAACAACAAGCTTAGTGTCATGTAAATTTATTTAACATCAGGAAGCAAACAAGTCTTCAGGAGGGGTCAAGGCCAACATAACAAACGAAACATCATAACTTCTATATTTACATCTAATTAAACTAATAAATAAAAGAAAACCAAATACAAAACAATGCACTAACTGCCTTTTTTGTTCTTACACAGGAGAAAACTTAGGCGAAAAAAAAATGGCAACCATGTCCCTTCAGCTTCCAACAAATTAACAATGAATTTAAAAACAAATAAACAAATGAATCTTTTTAAAACAAATATAAAGAAAGAAATTATTTACAACAGGTTAGGTGTTAACTAACATGTTTTGGTTAAACAAATGCTCTAACAAGAGGATTAAAGGTCTTCATCGACATTATCAACAATTTAACCACAAAACAAAAACCCCAATAACAAGCCAGCAGAAGACTGTCGCAGCATGTCGCAGCAGAAATCGAGACTCATCAGACCAGGCAACGTTTTTCCAATCTTCTATTGTCCAATTTTGGTGAACCTGAGCGAATTGTAGCCACAGTTCCTTGTTCTTAGCTAACAGGAGTGGCACCCGGTATGGTCTTCTGCTACTGTAGCCAGTCCGCCTCAAGGTTGGACATGTTGTGTGTTCAGAGATGCTCTTATGCAAACCTCGGTTGTAACAAGTAGTTATTTGAGTTACTATTGCCTTTCTATCGCAAAAACAAGTCTGGCCATTTTTCTCTCACCTCTGTCATCAACAAGGCATTTGCACCCACAGAACTGCCGCTCACTGGATATTTTCTCTTTTTTAGACCATTCTCTGTAAACCCTAGAGATGGTTGTGCGTGAAAATTCCAGAAGATCAGCAGTTTCTGAAATACTCAGATCAGTGCGTCTGGCACCAACAGCCATGCCACGTTAGTCATTTAAATCACCTTTCTTCCCCATTCTGATGCTTGGTTTGAACTGCAGCAGATAATCTTGACCATGTTTACATGCCTAAATGCATTGAGTTGCTGCCATGTGATTGGCTTTTATCTTGGTGATAAAAAAGAAAAGACAAAAAAAAGACAAATAAAGAGACCCTACATAAAGGGGTTATTTAAAGTGAATTTTATTTGTCGGGTGTTCTTTTATGTTGCGGCCTTGACCCTAGACCAGGGTCGTAACATTAGAAATATGCATTAACAAGCAGTTGGACAGGTGTACCTAATAAAATGGCCAGTGAGTGTATATATTAACGAGATGCAGACTCTGTGAAGTTGCAATCTAAATGCATGCAATGCTTTTTAATACCCAGCCCTAACCCCACCCCTCACAGTGACGTCACTAGCTTCATTGAGTGCATTGTGTCTGACATTGCATCTCTGAGATATGCAGTCTCAGCTTGTAAATCCAAGTCTTCATCAAGATACTATTGATTTTAACACACAGTTTTAATAGTATAGGGGTTATTTAGAAAATTTATTTAACTCTGAGCTGAATTTGACATGCTAGTTTTGACAGCCTATTGAGTGAACATTTATATGACGCCTTCAGCCATTCGCAGATTTTACGAGCTGACACGAGACATTGCGAAACCTCCTGTTTGCACTGAAGAGTGATGTTGTGTTACAGCCATAAGGTAAAAACCTGCATTTACATTTACCTGTATTTACATCTTGTTTTGGGGTTGCAGCTCTTGGCCTTCCTGCAGGGTCTGTTCACATTCTACCATGAGGGTTACGAACTGGCCCATGACTTCGAGCCCTACAAACAACAGCTCCAGTTTAACCTGCAGAATGTAAGTGCACGTCTCCTGTGAGTCACCCAGCATCTCTTTCACTTTTTCACTTAGCCTCTTTTGACCAGTAATGTGTGTTTTTTACTTCTGAAAATATTTGTAAAACCACATTGATGTGAAAAGGAAAGGTTAAAGCTGCCACGTATGAAAGAGTCAGAGCTTGGCTGTTAAAAAAGGTTAGCTTTGTGTGTGTTTTGCCCTCTGTTCTGTCGACTGCAGCCTGCTCTGTGTGTGTTTGATCAGTATTGGTCTGTTCCTGCTGCTTGTCAGCATCTTTGAGTCTGGGTTTCATGACATTTGACCCTTCCGTTGCATCATTGTCACCAAAGAGCTCAAAATTGAAGTGGTGTCAGAGAAATTCAGCTTGTTTTAAAGCGGAAAAAAGACCTGATATGCAGCACCGTGCCAACACTGCGGCATTTATACAGTGTGTATACTAAATTAAGGCTGCTGTGAAAGCTAGACATTAGCCTTTACTCTACTGTATACATTACTTCAGGACCTTTAATATTGCAAGTGTGTACTATGCAGTAATTCATGTTTAAGGTACACAGATGTGTATTTGGCTGTGATTTCAGGACTCCAGAGGGCAAAAGAAGGATATGGTTTTGTTTTCTTTTCAGCGAATTGTGATGGACAGAATTTGAAGGCATCAGGCATAGAATTACTCTTTAATTTAAGTCATTAAAGCAAAAAGAAACTGCTTTAACCATAGAGGAAACGCCCCAAGTATTTGAGAGCAAAATACCATGCCTATTTTTCAAAGATAGTTGCTTGGTGGTTGTTTTATAATTAATATTTGACAGAGTGGTTAATAACACATTTAAGTTTTCTGTTTTTTGATAAACATAAGGGATAGTTCACTCCAAAATTAAAAGGTTTCATTCTTCTCTCGAACGCAAGTGAAGATATTTTAAAGAAAACTGAAAACCTGGCTGTAACTATTGAATGCCATTTAGGTTTTCAGCATACTTCAAAATGTTTTATTTTGTGTTTAGCATTTAACACATGCAAGTAAAGGTTGAGTAAATGATAAGAGAATTGTCATTTTAGGGTGAACTATCCTTTTAAATATGTATATTTTAATATCACTATACCTGATTTATAAAATGTATTGTTTATAAAATGAACTATTTTTATTAGATTTTTAATATATATATATATATATATATATATATATATATATATATATATATATATATATATATATATATATATATATTTTTTTTTTTTTTTTTTATATATATATAATACTTGTATGACAGTAAATAGGTTAAGTAGTCAGATAGGGTAATTGCTTGTATAATGATGGTTTGTTCTACAGACTATTGTTTTATTATAATTTTTATACTAATATTTTGTACTGCCAAAATTATTGTGTATATATATATATATATATATATATATATATATATATATATATATATATATATATATATATATATATATATATATATATATATATATATATGCATATATATATATGCATATATATATATATATATATATATATATATATATGCATATATATATATATATATATATATATATATATATATATATATATATATATATATATATATATATATATATATATATATATATGTATATATATATATGTATGTATGTAGTACTCACATCTGTCAGATCAAATATTTAGCTGTTGTATAATGGCAGTTGAAGTAACCATGATTTGTTTTCATTTTTTTTTTCCATCCTGGATAAAGACAAGAAACAACTTCTTGAGCACTAAGCAGGAAGTGGAAAACCTGATGAACCGGGTTCGATCTGCAGATCAGGATCAAAAGCCCCCGGGCCAGTGGACTATGGAAGGCTACCTGTATGTCCAGGAGAAGCGTAAGTATTTTTATGGACAGAAGGACAAACATTTTGTGGCCTTCCATACCAGACACTTTTTCAAAGCATGATGATAAGAGTTTATAATCTGGTTTTTAGGTTTATTTGTTTTTATGACCTTCCTTTAATCTTACCCTGTTCTTTCTTTCATTTTTCTTCATGCTACAAAGAAAATAAGACATCCACATGTAAATAGCACTTGATTATATGTGATTATCATTATATATCTTCAGATATGATATGAGAAAATGACTTGGTCTAGGAAAGAAGAACATTGCCCTCTGCTGGACTAAATAATGTGCACTCAAGATTTTGATGAAGGCTTTGGCTGTTTCTCAGTTCCAAGAACGCAGAGAACGGACTTGTGATCTTGTGGAGACTGGTCTTGCCAAGTTACCTCGGAAGAATGAACTTAGAACAGAGACCACGAGAACAGAGATCGCGTCCTGTGAGAAATTAGATGCTGCGTTCTTCCCTGGTTCTTCCTGATGGTCACATGACCTTCACGTGTTTTTAATGGAAAATAATTTTAAACATTACAGCATATATACAACGATTTATTGTTTTCCTCATTTCACAATACATACTATGCATAAAAACCTTACAAATACACATTACACAATACAAATAAAACTAAATTTAATAGGAATTTCAGCAAATAAACACCCTTAGATTTTCATGGTAATGTTTACTTTCACTGTCTCATTTAGGGAAACTCCTGAGATAAATAAGTTCTATCTCTGAACTTTAATAATACATGTAAATTAAATGCTGCTCTTCCCACCTCCTTAATTCAGCCGCAATGACTTCTGGCACTTCTAGAGGGAGTTTTCCACTCAAGTCTGCATCGATGCATCCTCGATATCAAGAACACATCAGGGAACTTTCACGCATCCTCCGTTCTTGCGGTCTTGAGTATTGGAACTGAACTTTGGCAGTTGATGATGACGTTACACAAGAACATGAGGACACAAGGACGCTGAAGAACGCATATTGAGAAACAGCCTGTGTTTACACTGCAGGCAATTGTGGCCGAATCTTTTTGTGGGATTTTTTTTTTTTTGCCCACATCATGTCAACAGCCCAAATCGCATGGCAATTGATCTTTTCTGATTTGTGCCACTTTCATATGTGGTATTAAATCAGAAACAGATCTGGGGCCTCATGTACGAAGACTTGTGTTGAATCAATACTAAACTAAATTAAAGTGAAACTGAGTGCACGAGCGCAAAACCCATCCCTGCCTCCTTCCCTGCATAAATATGGTAATGTCTCTACTTTGGCAAAACCAAACGAAAAAGCAATGGCAAAAGAAAGCAAAAAGAGAAACTTCACAGAATGTGAATTGGAGGTGCTCCTATCAGAGGTAGACTGGAAAAAACTGTGTTATTTGCAAGTTTGTCCTCCGGAATTAATAACAAAAAAAAATAAAAATAGAGTGGGAGAGTTTAGCTGACGCAGTTAACGCAGTGGGGTCTGAACATTGCACTGCTTCAAAGCACTCAAGGTGGTTCCTTGTCATTCTTAATAAGAGGGTTCCTCCAGGAAACCTTGAAGTTCCTCAGAGAACTGCTCTCTTTGAAATGGTGCCTAGAGGTTCTTTAGAGGGTTCTGCCGGTGTGGCAATGTGAAGAACCCCAAAAAGTGCCTCCGGGAGCCTTTCATTTTTACAGTGTTAATAAGAGGGTTCCTCCAGGAACCCTTGAAGTTCCTCAGAGAACTGCCCCTTTTGAAATGGTGCCTAGAGGTTCTTTAGAGGGTTCCGCCGGTGTGGCAATGTGAAGAACCCCAAAAAGTGCCTCGAGGAACCTTTCATTTTTACAGTGTGTGAGTGAATTAAAAAAGAAAGAGTCTGATGTAAAGGTGCAGATTAAGAGGTGAACAGTGGCGCACTGTCAAAGTGTGGACCGAACAGGCGGGGGAACGGGGGATGCTGAACTAACACCCTTTGAGAAGAGCGTTGCCTCAAGTGAGGGCGACACTTTACTGTCTGGAGTAGTATCCGTGTCTGTGGGAGACACAGATGTATTAGAAGAACACTTTGTTAGGGCGGTATAGCAGCACCCCTCCGCTCTTTTAAAGGCAGCGCCACCGGCATTTCAGCTGCCCAATTGCCCGCTCTACATTTGACCCAGTGCCTGCCAGTCTCATTCCAACCATGCTGTTTGTGAGGATGAATTAATCATAGATTGACCAAGGCCACCTTGCTACAATATTTGTTAAACGCATTTGAGCATCACATAATATTTGCACATTTATTGAATGGAAATACGATTCACGTATGCAAAGTCATCTTCAGATGGCACCTTTATAACAATGTATGTGCAGTCGATCGCTCTGATTACATTGGGAAAACCGGCGATTGCTGCAAATTGCACTTTAATGTTTGGCTGGTCAACTGCATGGTTTGGTAACCTTATATACCTGCTAGACATGCAGATGATCCCGTCCCATACAGCTGCCATTGCACGGCTCAAAGATACTGTGTAGTGTGCAATTTAACATAATTGCCTCTAGGAGTCGCCAATGGAAATAAAACAAACACACACAAGAAATACACATACACCAGGCATGAAGTTGGTGCGGAAAAATGTTCATTCTAACGTTAGTTTCATCCTTAGTAAATCCAAATGTGAGCGTGAAATCTGGCGTACACAATTTGTTTTGCGTACGTAGCGTTGATACACGAGGCCCCTGATGTTTTGCAATCTGACCGCAGTGTGAATGGTCATGTTGGAATTCATGTAACTTTTACATAATTTTCGATCAACACGCATCATTATTCTGCACTGGTTCTCTACTCCTCTATACACCTCTACTCCTCAGTGGCATAGCAGAATAGCACACAGGGCAAATAGTTTACCCCAAAAATTTAAGGTTGTTCATTTTGAATATTATTTGAATGACAGCTGCCGCTCTTTAACCAAACATTAACCATTAACCTGTAACAAACAAAAAGATTGTTAATTAAAAAATACCACCATAATAAAATTGCTCATATATAAAAAGAAAACAATGTCTACATAAAATAGCTATATTTCACTTATATAATTAATACATTAACAAACCAAATGCAACAAGTTTAATGCTCTTTTTAAACTTTTTTTGTTTTTAAGGTTAAAACCGTCAATATGCCGGTAGGCACTGTTTCAGTTCCACTTTGAGCTTTGACTGGATACAGCCTGTGCTATTTATAACAAATGAACATGAATTAACATTAGGCTAGGTTATCAGACTCTGCAAAAAAATATATCATTTTTAACACCAGAGGTCTTCGCAATTCAATCTGCGACTGCTTATTAACCCTTGATGAATTCACCACATCGGTGGTCAGTGAGACGTGCACCGCAGTTCTCATTAATAACCAATCATCACAAAACATGTATTTTAGGTTTCAAACACTGAAATGCACATTAGTACTAGAAAAACAACCATAGTAATAAAAATACACAGCGGTTGTCTGTGACAGAATCAATAATCATATTAAACATAATCTGACAACGGGCTTTATTCACTTCATACAGTACACACATTGTGTGCATAATTATACATTTGGTGCTGTGTGTAGTTGTACTTTTGCACATGCGGGTCAGTTTAGGACCATGATCAGTTCACACTGAAAATTTGATATTGGCCACATTAATAGAATCTGAGAAATGAGAAATCTGATTTTAGCTCTAAGCCTCACAGTCTGAACGTAGCCTTATTGTGGATAACTATTCTGTATATAATCTCACATGTATTCAACATGTACATTTTATTAACTTTTTTTCTACACATTACTGTGTCTGTTTTTTTATTTCTACATTTGTACATATTTGTGTATTGGTATTTGATTTATTGTTTTTTTTTATAAGGAAACACACACACACTATCTTTACTTTTTTAACAAGATTACATACATAATAACATAACATTCGAATATAACATTTGAATTTTACAGTGTAGTTTAACCACAATACTAAATAATTTTATTTTTAAAACTTTATATTTTTGTCACTAATCTCTAGGTTTTAGCCATTTGTCAGCCATTTAAATATTATATTATTTTATATTATATTATATAATATTTATATTATATTATATTATATTATATTATATTATATTATATTATATTATATTATATTATATTATATTATATTATATTATTCATTCATTTTCTTTTTGGCTTAGTCCCTTTATTAGTACAGGGTCGCCACAGCAGAATGAATCGCCAACTTATCCAGCATGTTTTAACGCAGCAGATGCCCTTCCAGCCGCAATCCATCTCCGGGAATATTATATTATATTATATTATATTATATTATATTATATTATATTATATTATATTATATTATATTATATTATATTATATTATATTATTCATTCATTCATTCATTCATTTTCTTTTTGGCTTAGTCCCTTTATTAATCCAGGGTCGCCACAGCAGAATGAACCGCCAACTTATCCAGCACGTTTTAACGCAGCAGATGCCCTTACAGCCGCAATCCATCTCCGGGAATATTATATTATATTATATTATATTATATTATATTATATTATATTATATTATATTATATTATATTATATTATATTATATTATATTATATTATATTATATTATATTATATTATATTATATTGAATGTACAAAAATTAGTGCATTCTAATGTATATGTTGTGGAAAAAATATTAAATAATTTTAATAAACAAAAAAAATCTAGAGAAAAATTACAAGTTACATTTAGTTGAAATTTTGTAGTTTGTATGTATATATATTATTCTATATGTATATATATTTTGCAATAAGTTGTTTGAATTGAAATGTATTATATTTTTGTTTTTTAAGATGTTAGGTGACCAAACTGAGAAGTGGATAAAAATGTGTTTTTGGCTGAGCACTGCATATTTTATTTTAATTAATTTTATTTTCCCATTTTGGACTTGCACAAGTACAATGATTTTCCAATTGGGTGGATCACATTTGTACTTTTTTGTATATATTTTATAGGGCCTTTGGGTTGCACATGGACACGTCATTATTGTACATATGACAAAGATAATCAAACCTTCAGCATGTGCAACACAGAGGCAAAACCAGCAGCCAAACAGGTACAAAGATGCCATCTATAGGTCCAAAGCTGCTGTTTCCATAAATTCCTGACTGTATTTTTCTGTTATCACAGAACGCCGTCACTTCAAATCCCCCTGAGAAGTTCAGGCTCAAGTCCTGTATTAGAAGAAAGACTGACTCCATTGATAAACGCTTCTGTTTTGATATTGAAGTGGTGGAAAGGTGGGTACTGATCTTTTAAAAATGTTAAGTTCCCTAAGGATGTTTTTTTTAACAAGCTTCATTTATTGTCATAATTTATTCTCCTTCATGTTTTTAATAAACCTGTTGATTGCAAATAGAAAAACTTATAAAATGAATTGCCAGACTGCTTTTTTCCACTAATTTCAGTCATTTTAAAAGGAACCTATTATTCCCCTTTTTACAAGATGTAAAATAAGTCTCTGGTGTCCCTAGAGTGTGTATGGGAAGTTTCAGCTCAAAATGCCATGCAAAAAATGTTTTGGAACTTTAATGGCAGACGGCTGCTTCTCACTCAGGGCTGTTTATGATTGTCACTAATGGGCAGGGTCCTGCTATGATGACATGTACAAGAACATGTACCTTATGTTAATTTGTTCTTATTTGAAAATTTGAAGCCATGTTACCAATAGTTCCCCAAAATAAAACACAAATTAACATTTATAAATGTATAATTTTGTTTATTTATAGATTATTGTATTTATCTATGTACAGTGGGGAAAATAAGTATTGAACGTCATTTTTCTCAGAAAACATATTTCAGGTGCTGTTGGCTTGAAGTTTTCCTTGGATGTTGGTATAACAAACAAAGAAGTACATATAAAAGTTAACTAATTAGATTACAAATGAAGTTATGTGTAATAAAATGAAATGACGCAGGGAAAAGGTATTGAACACATGAAAAAAGGGAGGTGTAAAGGCAGGGAAAGCCCAGACAGCAGCTGAAATCTCTTAGTAGTTCTTCAGCAACCCTCTTCTCTTCGTCAGTGTAAATCAATATTAGTTGCTTCAGTCCAACATCTACATTAGCAGGGTGATGAAGATGAAACCAGGGTGGACATTTAAGCAAGACAATGATCCAAAACACAGCCAAGGAAACTGTCAAATGCTTTCAGAGAAAGAAAATCAAACTAGAATGGCCCAGCCAATACCCTGACTTGAATCTTATAGAAAATACAAAATAAAGATCAGATTTGATAGACGAGACACACAGAACCAGTCTGTGAAAAAAATCACACCTGAGCAATTCATGGGACTTCGTTCTCCAAATGAGAGACGTCTTTAAGCTGCCATCACCAAAAAAGTATTAAATACATTTTAGTAGTTTCTCGTTTCTAGTTTCTCCTTCTGTCATTTCACTGTTATTACTCATAACTCTTTAGGTCATTTTTATGTTTGTATTGTTTGGGTTTTCACCAATCTATGTCAACAGCTCATTTAGAAATATTATTCCCAGGAAAAAACAATACTTATTTTCTCCGCTGTATGACCAAAATCATACAGGTTTGTTACTACTTTAAGAAGAATAAATGATAAAAATGATTTTAAAAAACAAACATTGGTAACACTTTAGAATAATGGTCCATTAGCTATTGTTAGTTAATGCATTTACTAACATTAAAGGTGCTGTATGTAAGTTTTTGACTCTTCTAAAGCATAAAAATACCATAATATGTTTGCAGATATTTAAGAAACATGCTAAGTGAACAGACTTTTTTATCTGAAAAAGTCAGATATTCTGCTTTGAAAATGTATTTTCCTGCCGGATCGCTATCATTGTATTGGTCATTTAACCTGCCCAATGCCTGTTTAGCCAATTATATTTCAGCACCCCGGGTTGCCTTGGTGGAAAACCGCGTATTTCGTTCATTTATTCAGAAAGGCTCTGAAAGCATGCGTTCATGGCCGAAATGCGACCTCCAGTGGACAGTAGCAGACCCGAAATGAGACAGATTCAGTTCCACATGAGGTTATTTATTAGCAAATAATATAAATATTACGAACGTAAGCATTAGGTGAGCAGGTTACATTGTTACCGCGTGTCCTAACACCACGCTTCGTGACGAGATACGCAGATGAGCAATTTGGCTGTTTGCACCAGACGAAACACAACAGAAATTTAAATACAGCCATTCAGAAGCACAGAA